>NW_006199558.1:1137131-1239576 GCF_000334495.1 Tupaia belangeri chinensis
ATTCACATGAAAGATTTTTGAAGATTTTATGATTTTCAGTGCACTTTGAAAGATGTATATAAATGTCATGGATCTAGTATATCCAAGGAAATAATGAATGGGACCAAAATAGGAAAATTTCTTCTATCACTGTAAGAATTTGGTTATTAATAAACTAACTGGTGCAGAAATAGACAAATTGATCTGTGTAGAAATAGATTTCAGAAACAAATCAACATATTCAGACACTTCATCAGTAACATAGAGGAAGCTGGCACAGCATTAGGAAAGGAAAGGGCAATCTTCAGTACTTAGTGGTGGGTCAATTGAAAACATATAAGGAAAAAAAAAAACCTCATGAAATTTGACTCTTTATACCATTCATAGAACAATAATTTCCTCCGTGACTCCAGGCCTGCACCATCTAGTATAATAGCCAGTAGGCACAAATATGGCCATTACGCACATGAATAGTGGCTACTCTGACATACTATATGCAAAAAATTCACACTGGATTTCAAAGACTTAGAATGGCAATGAATAATGTAAAATATCTCATTTACGATTTCTGTATTTAATACATGGTGAAATATTAATACTCATGATATATATGTATTGAATTAAAAATGTCCATAAAAATTAATTTCATCAGTTTATTTTTTTATTTTTTTAGAGGTCTTTACCATAGGGCACGTGCACTTGCCAGACAGACAGAGAGACAGAAAGCGAGAAATCACCCCCCAGGGGGGATGGCCATGCTGCAATCCCTTCTCCTCCATTGTCCTCTTGAGATCTTGGGCATGCATGTACACGCACCAGGCATGAGTTTTAAGCCACTGGGTCCGAGATTCAAACCATTGTCGACTTACGAGGGAGTCCAGCGACATAGCCATTACGCTAACTGCTGATCCCTCATCAGTTTATTTTAAAATTGCTTTACAAGCTAAGTGATATATAGTGATTGACTGTATCAAATAAATTAAAATTATTAAAAAATAAAATTACATCCTAGAAAATTAGAAACCATGTATGTGGCTAATTTTGTGGCTGGGATATTTCAAATTGACTATACTTTTTTTTTTTTTAAGAGAAAGATTTTTGACATAGGGCACATGCACTTCCAGGAGAGACAGAGAGATATCATGCCATGGAGAGAAGGCCATGCCACAGTCTCTTCTCTCAGGATCCGGGGTATGCAGGCACATGCGCCTGGCATGAGTTTTAAGCTGCTGGGTCCAGGACTCGAACCCTGGTCAACTACATGGGAGCCCAGCAATGTAAACATTCTGCCATCTGTTGGTCCTGATCATACTTGTTAAGATTATTCCCACTCATGTTTGTACTTAGTTTACTCTTTAAATTTATGACACTATTTTTCATCCTGTAACTTGGCTTCTCGGTAGTGATTATGGTTCCCCTCTGAGTATGTCTATCCTGCACTTCTCAGTTGTACTCAGACCATGGTGGTGCGCCCACAGCACCTTGTGTTTCAGCAAAGCCTGCAAACACATAAAAATTGGGAAGGGAGTTTTGCCCATTCCCTTAGTTCCTTGTGAAGTTCAGCTTACCACTGGCTATAGGCGGCACTTAAGATTACTGCTGAGTACGGCCATTGTCACTTAGAAAACCAAATCCTCCATAGCACTAAGGTCCTTTCCATGGCACAAATAATCAGTCTTTTTGTGCTAGCACAAAATCTAATTCATTAAAAAAAAAAAAAAAAAAGAACTCAGAAGAGCATAATTTTTTAAAATTTATCTTAACAAAAACTAAAATTTAACCTTGAAATTTACACACTAAAAAGACACAAGCAGCATTATTATACTAATTTTCTGGAGCACTTTAGAAGCTCATCTTTATAACTCATTAAAACATATTCTCCCTGTTTTCTATTTGAAAGCAATCTAAAATATTTTATTTCATTTAGAAACACTGAATATAAATGCAGAATTTGCCACATCAAAACGATAGAAAATTTTAAACTTTTCTTTGCTTTTCTATTTATAATTGGCTATTAGAATAACAGAAACCTGGTATATATAATCATAGTGAACACCACAAATGACTCTGTCTTGTGGGTGAAAAAGAAAATAAAATTTCAGTTATTTCTCACCCTTTCTATTATAACGTATATATTTTAGTTTGTTTTGAGTTGCAAAACCAAAATCAATTCTAGCTAGTTTGCAAAAAAAGAAAACAACAAAAAAAGAGAGACTATAGTACAATATGGTGTCTTCTACAAGTTTAGGGAAGAGTAGAAAAATCAAGTCTAATAGAGAAAAAGAAAAAAGCAAGATCAGCTCTTCAGAAGTTTATAGCTCCTTAGCGTTACTGCCAATGTTGAGACTTGGTGTAAGCCTGTGGATCCGAGTTTCTTGCTCCCAATTTTAAATGTTCAAGAAGGCTTTATGATTGACCAAACTTCAGTCTGGCACTCAGTCTTGAACTCATCTACGTGGCCAGAGAATGTGGTCATGTCTTATTGACACAGCTACCACCAAGAGCTACTACGTAATTTTGTAGGGTCCAGTGAAATATGAAGATGTGAATTCCCTAGTTTAAAAATTATTAAGAGTTTTAAGAGTTACAGCAGGTACTAAGGGAGAAGGATGAAGTCCTATGTAACATGTCCATGAAGCCAGCCCTGGCATTCATGAGATCCACATAGATGTGTTATGGGGAGAGGAATCAGTTCCCAGAAGCAGCACCTACTGAACAGAGGTGAAAAAGAAAAAAAAAATAGAGAAAAGAGCAAGGTTATTTCTGATATTGATCTTCTTTTATTATTATTGGGTTGTCAGAAAAATCATGACGTGTTCTCTATGCAAAAATGTGTCATGACTTTTCCAGGAACCAATATATTGTCTCTTACATACCAGATCTACAACACCCTCAAAAATGCCATGAGATTTTAGACTTCTTCCATGCCATTCTTCCTAATACCCTATTATATTTTAGACCCTAGTATAATACTCCTTTATTTAAGAGATATTTTATTTAACTTTATTTATTTATTTTAATTTGACTAGAGAGGGACAGAGTGAGAACAAGAGTGGGGGAAGGAGAGAGAGAGAGAGAAGGAAAGTGATAAAGCAAGTCACCAGGTCTAGGACTCGAACTGTAGTAGGCCATGTGGGTGTCCAGTGCCTTAACCACTATGCCACCTGTCAGCTCCATTACTTCTTAAGCTATCTATGTATCTATGTGACAAGTTAGCTTTTATTTAACGCTAAATATTTGCAGACTAACACATTAAATAAACAATTTCAAAAATAAATGTAAAGACCTAAGTCCCTTTTTTTTTTCTTCTTTTTTTTGGGAGAGGTTTTTGCTACAGGGTGCATGTACTTGCCAGACAGACAGAGAGAGAGAGACAAAAAGAGAGAAGTCACCCCCCGGGGGTGATGGCCACACCGCAATCCCTTTTCCTCCATTCTCCTCTCGGGATCTTGGACACGCATGCACATGCGCCCGGCGTGAGTTTAAGCCACTGGATCTGGGACTCGAACCACAGTCGACTACATGGGAGTCCAGCAACATAGCCAATACACTAACTGCTGGTTCCCTGTTACTGTTTTTTAACTCGTTAATTTTTTTTATACATTCGATCACTGTATATCATTACTGCTGGTAAAATGAATTTTTCCAGCATGAATATACTGCATATTAATCCAGTTAGAGAAATTGTCATACATGTTATCAACAGATAATTTTCCATTTTTGGGTCCCTTAAAGGTTTTGTTTCATTTTTATTGTATTTAAAATTAGATTTATTTTCTTTTTTTGAGAGAGATTTTTGATCTAGGGCACATGTGCTTGCTGGAGAAACAGTAAGTGAGAGAGAGAGAGAGAGAGAGAGAGAGACTAAAAACCCACCTGCCACGGAGAATGGCCATGCCACAATCCTTTTCCTTCCATTCTCTTTTCAGGATCTTAGGTATGCAAATACACATGCCCAGTGTTAGTTATTTTTTATTTTTTTAAGATTTAATTTTATTTATTTATTCATTTTTTTTTAATTTGACCAGAGATAGACACAAAGAGAGAGAAAGTGAGAAATCAAACCACCAGATATAGTACTCAAACTGTGGTCAGGCATGTGGAAGCATCCAGAGCCTTAACCTCCACGCCACCTGCTGATCCCTGCCCAGTGTGAGTTTTAAACTGCTGAGTCCAGGACTTGTGCTATGGTCAACTACATGGGAGTCTAGCAATGTAGCCATTTCACCATCTGCTGGTCCCATTTAAAATTATATTTAATGTAATCAGAATAAACATACACACATTAAGAGACTATTTTAGAAAAGAAGGTATAAATATTAATTGAAAGTATAGATATGAGTGATAGAGAAAGTCAGTATTCTCACAACTATTTTTTTTATTTGGCAATCATAACAATAAGCTAGAAGCAATAGCAATTCCCCATATTAAATGCCTACACATAGAATTTAACAAGCACTGTATATAAGAATGTATAAACTTGCTTCTTATTTATCAAAGTATATAATCTTTTTTGGATTGATGATAATGCTATTTGTAGGCACAATGTCTATCCAAACTATTTCAACATTTGTTACATAAAACTCAGAGAGATAGATTTTCCCACAGTGGTGCTGATAGGAAAGGATAAACAGCTTTTAACGCAATTTTGCTATGCTCAGGCGATTTCATTTCTATCTAAAGTGAAGCAATAAATGCTATAATTTTCTTCAAAACTTCATCAACAGAGAGTTTAAACACATAATTCTGTACTTATAATCACATTTACATTTCTTAAAGAAAGAAATGTGTAGACTGCAAATGTTACACGATATTGGGTTGCAGTTATCAAACTAATCTTAAAATATGACACATTACAAAGTGACTGGAGTACAATGTGTGCCCTCTGCAGCTTAGCGCTCAAGTTCAACATCACTCAAAATAGTTTACATTCTCTCAACCAGACCACTCATTGACCACATGTTATCCTGACAATGTCAAATGGCTATACAGGTTTCTAAACACTCTTAATTTCTTATTTCACTGTGAACCAGTAGCAATTTTCTGCAAATCACTGGTCCATGGATCATACCTTCTTCATGTACCTTTCTCAGCATTCAGCACCTATGCAGCAAAAATCTTCCACTAAATACATTTTTATATACCACATTGGGGAATACTCTGTACCAACGGAGCCAAATAAATGCAGCACGAGGAGGGAAGTGTTCTAAAGCAACATCTGGAGACAGAGCAAAAAGACACTGGGAAAGCTCTTATCATTGAATTTAGGAAGAGAATGTCAGGTTGCAGGGTGAGAGGGACAATTTTAATCTTCAGCCTGTTTTTATAGTTCACTCTTTCTGATCAACGTTAGGCCACTGTGTGACTAGTATTAATGTCTACAACTTTATCATCTGACAGTCCTTATTAGCCTTACAGACCATCTGACCATATTGCACCTGGCCCTTTTACTTCTTCGATCTTTGGAGCCAGAGCTCAAGTTTCTCCTAAATACAAATTATTGTTAGAGTTTTCTTCTGATACCTCTGATTTTGTTAAAGTTATAAATGGAAAGTTGAAGGGAACATAGGAAGAAAATTTAGAAGGTTAGTAAGACTTTTTAAACGAAAGTATTAGTTTGTCTACACAGATGAATTCATATACTCTGTTCAGTATATCACAGTCCTGAGGCACTTTTAGGGAAGAAAAAAAAAATCCCAAGCCTCAGGGGGTTGCTCTTAAACCTAGCTGTCTCAGCTGCAGTAGTAACATAAATGAAGAATTTCCCCCGTGTAGCTACAGTTTTAATGCAGATCGCACAATGGATATTAACATGAAGGAAATACAGTATCTGGAAGTATAGTGACAAGGGCTCAAATTGTTCATTTCATATTAATTTACATGGTATATTATCTTCAAAATAATAAAACAGTAACAGTATACTGCAACTCTCAAGAAAATTTAAGGGATCTATTGCTGAAAACTTATGCATTATTCATTATTCCATTGATTCACAATATTGAAATACAAGACTTAGCACATTAAAAAATAGTCTGGATAAGGCCAGCAGGTGGCGTAGTGGTTAAGGTACTAAACTCCCACATGGCCGACTGCAGTTAGTCCTAGACCCAGTTCCTTGAAAATCATGTCAGGCTCATGTGTATGTGTGCCCAAGGTGCTGGGAGGTGACTGGAGGAGAAGAGATTGTAACATGGCCATCTCCGCTGTGGGATGATTTCTCACTTTCCCTCTCTCTCTCTCTAACAAGTGAGAGACACGCTCTATGGCAAAAATCTCAAAAACAAACCAAAAAAAAAAAAAGCCTACACATCTGAATTTAATTCTGAGATGTTCTAAGACAGAAAAAAATTATTTTTAAAGCTAATTCTCTGAGAGAAAACTATTTCTCTAAATGATTAACACTTGGGCTGTTAATACCTACAGATAGCTTAGGTTATATAATTAGGCAGGTCTTAATCTAAGATCAATGCCATGCCTTGGTCCATTTACATGTTTTGTATTTCTCCTGTATCTATACTAGCTAAACCTAGTTGGCAATGACAGCTCTAAAACTGCTACTTATTTGTATTTAATACTGAAAAAATATACATATATTCTGATTTCAAATAAATACGCACAGACTGTAGAAATCTTGTAAAATAAAAATAGTTTTTAAAAATTTCAAATAATTTAATCACCCAGAAAATGACTGTTTACACTCTATCATACTTCCTTATTTAGGGGAGATTGGTATTCATTTTTTTGCCTTTATCTCTAGTTCCAACTTCTGCTTTTCTTTCAAACAAAAGCAGATTGCTCCATACTTTCTGCTCTGTTCACAATACTAAGTACTTTGCTAGGCCATTACACGTGCCTTATAAAATTTTCCCAGCAATATTAACAATCTTTCTTCATCATCTTCCTATGCTTGTAACTTAAAAACAAAACAAAATTGAAAATATCTATCTTGGCATTTATCTTTTAAATGATTTTACTTTATTAACTGACTTTATTTTTTGGACATAGTAGACTTTAGATCTGAATAATTATCACTCATTTTTCCTCCTCATGCTCTTTATTATTGCTCTTCCAATTGTTGGTTTCTGCTTCTGAAATTCTACATTCTTTGCCTTTATACCGAGATTCATCATTGTTTTCTTTTTGTTTGTTGATTACTTTGACTCATTCTGGAAGGGCATCTTAACAATATTATCAACGTCACTGATTAAATGGCAGTAAGCTAATTTGGGTTTTAATGATAGTTTTAACCATTCCCCATTTATTCACCAGCTTGTTGCAGATTCTCCATTTTTTTTTTTTTTTTTCTTTTTTTGGAGAGATTTTTTTGCTATAGGGTGCGTGCGCTCGCCAGACAGACAGAGACATAGAGACAGAAAGCGAGAAATCACCCCCCAGGGGGGATGGTCACGCCGCAATCCCTTCACCTCCATTCTCCTCTCGGGATCTTGGGCACGCACGCAAACGTGCCTGGCGTGAGTTTTAAGCCACCGGGTCCGGGACGCGAACCGCGGTCGACTACGTAGGAGTCCAGCAACACAGCCATTACGCTAACTGCTGGTTCCCAGATTCTCCATTTTTCTTAATGATTGTTTGACTTTTGTTGTGAACTTCAGAAGCAGATAGTTAAATGAATTATAATTTTCAGTTTATGTCACACCATATCATTAGTTGGAATAAGGCCTCTCATTTTTTTCCCTTAAATAAACAATTTAAAATCTCATTCTCCTTTCCTTCTACTCTGTTTTACTGTATTTTGACAACTATATTTTCCAAAAGATTATTTGACACATGTAAGCATTTTTGTTCCCCCAAATTGGGATGATGCCACAGATTCTTAAACTTTATTAGCTTTTTCTCCGTCAAGACTGAGGTTAAAAAATATATATATATTGAAGTACATCAGGTTCTCCACAACTGCCTTTTGAAAGGTTGTTTCTGGGACCAGCAGTTAGCGTAATGGCTATGTCACTGGACTCCCATGTAGCCGACCACAGTTTGCGTCCCTGATCCGGTGTCTTAAACTCACGCTGGGCGCATGTGCGTGTGTGCCCAAGATCCCGAGAGGAGAATGGAGGAGAAGGGATTGTGGCGTGGGCATCCCTCCAGGGGGTGATTTCTCGCTTTCTGTCTGTCTCTCTGTCTTTCTCGTGAGGGCACGAGCCCTATAGCAAAATAAAACCCCTCCCCGCCCCCCAAAAAAGGCTATTTCTATCACTTGTTACTTGCCCATTCCTTTAGTGATACCTATTTTGTTTAACACATCCTGAGAGCACAAGCAGTACTGCAATGAATTTAAATAAGCTCCCATATGGGCCTTTGGGAAGTTTAGAAGCCTCTGCTCTCTAAACACTAAGAATAAAGTTGCTGGGCTATAGAAGTTAGCCATGCTTAATTTCGCTCAGTGCTGTCAGATTCCTTTCTAGACATCCTATTCTAGTTCACGCATCAGTCAGAAATACATCATTAAGGGCTTTTATTTCCTTCTCCCTAAGGAAATGAATACTTTTTAATTAAAAAGAATATATATATAATACATAATACATATATATACAAAAATACATATATATAAAATACATATATATATATTTTTTTCAGCATTAAGCAGCACCCACAGTATTTTTAAAAGAATTATCTGTTCAACTTTATTTTTATTACTATTATTTTAATTTGACCAGAGAGAGAGATGGGAGTAAGGGGAGTGAGGAAGCAAGCCACCAGGTCCAGGACTTGAACTGTGGTCGGCCATGTGAAAGTCCAGCATCTTATCCACTTTGTCACCTGCCAACCCCATCTCAAAGTTATTTTAACATGTAATGCTTTCATTATTCATGAATTTGCCTTAATCTCCATGTATGTATCAGCCATTTCCTATCTATTACCTATTTATATATTTTGCTCATTTTTCTTTTGAGTTTCTTGCATTTTCTTGCTTCTATAAATTAGTTTCCTCAAAACTTTTGTCTCATTAATTTGGATGTTTCAGATACCTTCTTCCAATCACTTAACTTTTTCTGTAAACTTAAAAATCAATAATTTTGATGTAGTTAAATGTATCAATATTGTTCTCATTATAGTTGGTGCCTCTATACTTCCTATTCGTAAAAACTTCCTGACTCCCAAATCACAATCTACTCTACACGTTTTTGAATTTTGAGTTTTAGATTTAAAAGTTTATATCTTTCAGGGCCAGCAGGTGGCATAGTGGTTATGTCTTTATACTCCACATGACTGACAGTGGTTTGATTCCTGGACCCAGTGGCTTCAAACTCACTCCCGGTGCATGTACATGCATGCTCAAGATCCCTGGAAGAGAATGGAGGAGACAGGATTGCACGTGGCCCTCTCCTCTGGGGGGGTGGTTTCTTGCTTTCTCTTTGTCTTTCTGGAAAGTGTACATGTCTTATGGCAAAAATCTGTAAGTCCATTTGGAGTTCACCTTTACAAGGTGTGAAGTAGAGTGTACTTGCAACTCTTTCCTTATTATAAGCCAGGTTTTCAAATACATTTTCTACACTATCCATCTGTGCCCTGTAGGATTTTGGAGCCATCATTGTCATTTATTAAATGCCTATCTACATCATGATGTATCTTGTCACTCACTAATCTCTTCCATTGGTCTGTTTGTGTCTGAACAAGGAAACCATATGGTTTGTACTGTCATAGCTTTGTAGTATATTTTAATACCTAGTAGGATAAATGACCTCTTTGTTCATTTTTTTTTAAATCTGTTTTTTCATAAATATTATAGAATGAGTTTCTCTACAAAACCTGATGAAATATTTACTTTAATTGCATTTAATCTACAAACTAATCTGGAAATAGGACTTTTTTTTTTTGTGGAGAGGTTTTTGCTACAGGGCACGTGCGCTTACCAGAAAGACATAGAGAGACAGAAAGTGAGAAATCACCCCCCAGGGGGATGGCCACACCACAATCCCTTTTCCTCCATTCTCCTCTCGGGATCTCAGGCATGCACACACACGCACCCTTTGTGAGTTTAAACCACTGTGTCTGGAACTCAAACCATGGTCTATTATAAAGCAGTCCAGCGACATAGCCATTATGCCAGATGCTGGTCTTGAAGACTATTTTTTTTTTATTGAGAGACTTTTCTCACCATTATCCTTATGCTTAGGTTGAGATAACACCTCTTTTGTGACATTATTGGCATTTTTTAAGCCCCTTAATTAGGTCTTCTCAGAAGAGAAGGGATAACGTTATCTGATTGTGGGGTTGGGAATAATAAACTGGTATTGTTAACAAAATTCTCTTTTTCCTCGAGGAAGAAAGGTGCTATCAGAGAGAGGAATACCTATTACTCCATGCTGTAATACTAATCTAGACCAGCCCTCTCATTGGGAACATGGATGCCATCAATGATGTTGGCCTTCATCCATTGATTTTTGTCTTATTTCTCAGAACTTGAGTGAGAGAATTTTTGTTAACTGTGCCTCAGATAAGGGACTGATAACCCAAGTACCGGGAAACTCAAGCAGCTAACCTGGAAGAAAATGATGTACCCAATTAAAAGATGGAAAAATGAGCTGAATATACAACTCTCTATGGAAGACATATGAACAGTCAAAAAGCATATGAAAAAATGTTCAGTATCCCTCATTGTAAGGGAGATGCAGATCAAAAGCACAATGAGATACCACCTAATCCCAGTCAGAATGGCGAAGATTAAAAAAACAAATAATGATAAATGCTTGAGGGGATGAGGTGAAAAGGGAACACTCCTACACTGTTTGTGGGAATGTAAATTAGTCCAGCCACTGTGGAGAATGATATGGAGGTCCCTCAAAGACCTTCAGATAGAACTACCATATGATCCAGCAATTTCACTCCTGGTTATCTACCCAAAAGACAGGGAAGCACTCAGTCTGAAAAGGGCTTACACAATTATTTTCATTGCAGCATTATTCACAATTGCTAAGACATGGAACCAACTCAAATGTCCACAAACAGATGAACTTACTGAAAAATTGTGGCACATATACTCCATGGAATACTATTCAGCCATAAAAAACAACAAGGCCCTGGAATTTGATAGAAAGTAGATGAATATGGAAGATTTGTTGCTGAGTAAAGCAGGCAGGCTATGAGAGAGAGACATTGTATGTCTCCACTTAACATATACCAACTATCTGCCCTCTATGGTACAGACTGAAAGACTGGAGAACAGAAAAGTATTAAAAATTGCAATGGACACGAGAGACAAAGTGGAAAGAGAGTGTGAGAGGAGAAGAGCATAGGAAATTTGAGTGTGGGTGGGGAAGAGTGTAGGAAATTTGGGAGGAAAATGGAGAGGCAAGACACTTGTAGGGCACAGATAAGATTTATTATCTGTTGACTAGGATGTGTATGGCAGTCTCAACTGGGCTGGACTGAGGTTTATATCATGCTGGGTAAAGTATCTTCACAATCTAAATTATGTATAGCAATTTAATGTATGAATAATAATAAATTATAAGAAAGATAACTTGAGTAAAGAAGTTTGTTATTTATTGAATTTTTTCCAAACCAGTAATTTTTGATGCATTGCCAGAGAACACTGAGAAATAGGTTGTGGAATTTCAGGCAGAAATAAAAAGAGCCTTCTGGCAGGATCTGATTGTGTAGACCTTTAACATGTTGCCAAGGTAATTTTACTCTGGTGATTTTTAGAAGCTTATGTTATCCAGACAGGATTTTAGTGTGGATTTTTAGCTAACCAATTACATAATACTCTGAACTTGGTGAGTGACTGGAGTTTGTGGTGGTTTTATCTATAGCTGATTTCTTTTTTATAGATTCCCCTTAATCCTTGGAAATGACTCATGTGTGACTTATAAATATCAGTTGCCTAGACCTCTGGGCAAGTGGAGTCAGCTCCAGTATTAGTGAAGCCATAGGTTTCCCGAGAGCTCTTCCTTAACAGTAGGGGCTGAGGCAAAGACTGTGTTGTAAGGCAAACGTTTTTACAGTACTATTTAGCATTAGGTGAAACAGAAAAATGTAGGTAATTTCACTGAATTGTTCTTTTCCTAGTCAGATTTAGAGGTAGGAACTTGACATTATAATTTTAGGCCTTATTTCAGCAGCTGGTATTAATATTGAAGTAAAATTCTTACATACCAAAAAGAAATGAAAACATTAACTTAGTGAATATTTAGGGAACAGAAAAATAATTCATTTTGGAAGCTAAAGAAATAGAGACATGAATTATACAGAAATAAAACACACACCTTCACCTGAACTGCAATGTGGGATAACTTGCAAGAATACTGCATGAACTATTAAAGTTGTTAGCTTTTCCTTTCAGCTCTAAGCAAGAAAATATGAAATAGAGAAAGTTCAAACAAGGGCCCTGGGTGGCTAAGGCTGCCCCAGCAGCTCCAGCTCAGCTGAACGTGGGGTCACTTTCCTGAATGCTCCAGCAGAATGCTGGGGAAATGGGGGCAGTGGTGTTGCTCCATGAAGTATGGTTGTAGGTGAAGATGTTAACCTGCCTGATATCCTAGGTGCTTTCACAGGAGGTGAAAGGTGAGGCCTCCCCAAGAGCTCAACTACAGGTGTGGTTATTCTCTTGCCTGTTTGCATGGAGTGTGTGTATGTGTGCACACATGCCTCTCCAGTACCTCAGCTCTTGGTGGGGATGCCTCTCCAGTACCTCAGCTGTTGATGGGGTCATTCTGCTAGCTGTTCTCATGAGGTTGGGTTGTTCTCCAATGGCTCAGCTTCTTCCCTTTGTGAAAGTCCTTTTTGGTTCCAGCAGCTCTCAATTGGAAAGATGGGCAGTAGACTTTTTGCTCTCCTCTCTGCAAGACTGCTGAGTCTGTGCTCCTAGGCATCTCTACCACATTCCCATTGTCCTCCAACATGCTGCCCAAACATCCCAGCTAAGTATCAGCACATCAGACACCTCTATTCAGTCATCTTGCCAAGGTCAAATTCACAATGTTCAATTTTTAAGTCTGAGTTTCAAAGTGGCTTTTGTCTATTAGAATGTTCTTAAGCAAATCAAAAGCATTTAAAATTTTTCTCCTAATTCCTGTCAAAACTAATTTTCAAACTCTAATCTCTCATCTGACACTTTTTTCAAGGAAGCTTATTATTGTTTTCTATTCATTATCAAAGGAGGAGAGCTGTCTCTCTGCCTCGCCCTTAGTAAATACAATGTTTACATTGTTTAGTCCTACTGCTATTTATTCATTCATTTATTCAAAGTAAAAAGATCTACTTCCCTGGACAAAATTTCATTGTCCAAAGATCTTGGAGGATATCTTTGTTAGTCTCAGATGGGACAGTCAGAGGTTTATAAAATATTCTCTTTGTTTTTAACATATGGAGTATATAGAAGAACATAAGTTCTAATATGAACTGCTACTATTTTTTCTCTCTTTACTCCTACTCTACCCAAGAATATGGCAGAGATATATAAATTCCAACCCATTCCCTACCTACCACCAATTGCTTACTGGAATCTTAATTTCAAATGCATAGAAAAGATGGTATGGAGGCAGAGGCCGAATGTCAAAAATAGAATCAACTCTTGCAGTCTCCAAAAGCAGTAGCAATGAAATACTGAGATGATTTTCCATTACTCTTTTTGGTCAAAATTATTTTTATTTCTGAACTAATGAATAGAAGATAGAGAAAAGTCCATATCATCTTCCTTGTTACTAAGTAGTAAGTTCTGTTTCCCGTATAGTAATTAGTAGACTTAGACTACGTTCTCAATTTCATCTAGACTCTAGCAACTTACTTTTTATTTTTTTCCTTTTGTCCTCATGAATCTTTTAGTAATCTTTAGTATAAAGACTACAAATCTTTATCCTACATCATAGCACAAAATAATTTGTATTCCCCAATGCAAATATGCATATTATAGGCATCTAAAAACTAGGCAAATACATGACTATTTCTCTCTGAAACAGAAAAAGAGCAGAAATAAAATGAATACAGTACAAAGTTACTGTTATTCCAAGAAATTAAGTAATCCGGGTGCTATCTCGAATAATTATATAATAGCTTGTTGAGCAGGTTGGAGTCTTAATGAATAGCTGTCTATGACAATGAAATAAAATTGACTTTTTAAAATATACAACCTGCCAAAATAATCAGTAAAGGACAAAAATTGCAAGTTAAAGGTAAAAAAGGTGTCAATGGTAAACAAAGCATCAATAAAAGCTCCCATGGCGCAGTTTCAGAAAAGCTTTATTTTCCAAAGAGTTCTTAATTCTGGAAAGAAGATACGATTTTATGTATATTAGGTTGTGTGAAATATCCACAGAGTCTATTTGTTGCATTTCCTTTTTTTTTTTTTTTTGGAGAGATTTTCACTGTAGGGCGTGTGCGCTCACCAGACAGACAGAGAGAGACATAGAGACAGAAAGTGAGAACTCACCCCCCAGGGGGGATGGTCACGCCGCAATCCCTTCTCCTCCATTCTCCTCTCGGGATCTTGGGCACGCACACACACGCGCCCGGCGTGAGTTTTAAGCCACCGGGTCCGGGACACGAACTGCGGTCGACTACGTGGGAGTCCAGCGACATAGCCATTACGCTAACTGCTGGTTCCCTATTTGTTGCATTTCTAAGACACAGATCAGCAAGTTATAGCTCCCACTTTGTTTTTTTTTTTTTTTTTTAAAGTCTTTAAGTCCAGCATGCCTTGAAGAAATACATTGTGAGAAGTAAAGAACAAAAATCAAAGTACGGTTAGAAATAATTAAGTAGACCAAAAGCCGAAAAAGAACAAAAAAATGAAGACAACATATGGGAAATACTAGATACCATTAAATATCTGAATATCTGAATGATTGGTATTCATTATACCAATGATGAATCTGATAAGGGCATAGAAAATCTGAGGTGAAGAATCTGATAAGGGCATAGAAAATCTAGTCTGTAAAATACTTGTAGAAAACTTTTCAAACCTAGAGAAACATTCAGACATTCAGACCCAACGAATATAAAAGACCCCAAATAGAATCAACCTAAGAAAAACCTCTCCAAGGTACAGCATAGTCATATTGGTCAAAAAAGACAAGATTCTAAAAATGGCAAGAGAGAAATCCCCAGGGGGGATGACCACGCTGCAATCCCTTCTCCTCTCGGGATCTTGGGCATACACACACACACACACACACACACACACACACACACGCCTGGCAAGAGTTTAAGCCACCAGGTCCAGGACTCAAACCATGGTCGATTACATGGGAGTCCAGCGACATAGCCATTATGCCAATTACTGGTCCCTAAATATCATAACTTTTGTTATATTTGCTGTAGTTGGCTATGACATACTCATTTAAAAATAAGCTTTCATAGAGATAATCTGAAACAAAACATTTCTTTGAAGTAACAGATACAATAGAAGATAAAGAGGTCAGCAAAAAGCACAATCTCATTAAGTACCAGATTACTGATGTTTTCTAGCAATGCTTCAGAAATGCCTGCCAGTATTCAGTTTAGCTACAGAACAGACATAAGCCAAGGCAGTTATGTTATTTTATCCATCATATTTAAATATAAAAAAGAGATGAATCATCTCCCAGACTATCATTTAGAAAGAATGTCCTTGGAAACCCTGTTTACAGGCATATAAAACAGTGAAGGTTTCTGGCTTCTGATTCTTTTGGAGTCCTGCTCTAACTTCATATAATGCTTGTTAGTTTCCTTTCCATGCAGTGTCTAACTCAACTGAGCGTTTTGACATTTGCTTAGTATTGTTTTTTCTGAAGTTGTAAATGAAAATACGTTGCTTACCCCCTAGGGATAATGTCCTTGCAGCTATCCTTTGTGGCTATTCACTCATTCCCAGCTTTTTCTTTGCCAATAAATGAAGAGTAAATATTTCCATTTGTTCTAAACCTTCTGCCAGTATATTTTACTCTGTTTGTTGCTGTTTTTTTTTAACTGACCTTATCTTGTTACAGAGCTATGTACTCAACACCAAACATACTGAGTACATACTAAAGGTTCAATAAATGAATAGTGAATTACTGAAGAAATGCATAGTCTTATGCTTACTCACTACATACATTAGCAAATGGACACTCATAGTTTAAAATATTCAGGATTCTTTTTGCTAAAAATCCTACTTCTTTAACTTCAGAAGCCATTAATATATTTTTGAAGGCATAGAGATCTTGTTTACTTACTAGACTCCTAGGCAATTTAAGCTATTGAAGATCTGCACCTACAACATAAAAACACTAAAGTAAATCGCTACTTACTCAATAGTCATTAAGGATTATCAACTAGTAAATCGTTGTGTACTAGTACTCCATTCTGCTGTCCATTCTTGGGTACTAATTTTTGTATGCTGAATAAATGTTCTCAATGTACTAGCACAAATATGCATTAATTCACATGAAAAAAATTGAAAGTTTTTTTTTCTTATCAAGGTTGTTGTATTCAAACCGTGGTATTCTGACATTCAGCTGCTAGGTCTCTGTATGTATATGGTGGCTGAAAGAAGCAATTTGAGGGACCAGCAGTTAGCGTAATGGCTATGTCGCTGGACTCCCATGTCGTCGACCACTGTTTGCATCCTGGACCTGGTGGCTTAAAACTCATATGCGTGCGTGCCCAAGATCCCAAGAGGAGAATGGAGGGAGGAGAAGGGATTGCAGCGTTGCCATCCCCCCTGGGGGGTGATTTCTCGCTTTCTGTCTCTCTCTGTCTGTCTGGTGAGCACATGCGCCCTATGGCAAAAACCTCTCAAAAAAAAAAAAAAAAAGCAGCAGTTTGGAACTTCAGTACAATTTGTCATTACAGACAAGTCAAATCGACCTATGAGAAATTTTAAATCAGTGATGGCAAGCTCATTGGTACCATGTGCCAATTATGCAACCAACCTCACCTCAGGCATGTAAAATTCAAATACTTCTTTGCATGTGTCCACTTAACATATACAAACTGTCTGCACTCTGAAGTGGAAATTGAGAAATTGGAGGACATAGACGCATTGAAAATGATTATAGAGACAATATGGGAGGAGTGTAGGAGGAAGGTTGTAAAAAGGGGGAGAGTGTAGGAAGGAAATTAAGGAGGAAAATAAAGAGTTAGAACATTTATGAAACACAGAAGTGGGTTATTATCTGTCGATGATAATGTGCTTTGTGTCCTTAACTGGACTGGTGTGAAGTGTATTCACGTTGGGCAAATTCACCTTGTAAGCAAAGTGAGGTATAGTGATTAAAAGCATACAATAAATAATAATAAAAGAAGGAATTTGAAAAATAAAACTATAGTAGACCTCCCTACTACATACTTCTTCAAAAAGTCATGTGCCTAATTACCACTTGCTTGGAGGTTTTTTGAGGCTGATAATGCCATTTGATAAATTTCTGTTTTAAGTACAACTTCTACAACTCTGTTTAATATAAAGATAAAGGCATTTTGAAGTAGAAAAATGAACATTTAAAATTACATAGGAGGTAGATATGTTATTCATTTTTTACATCATTTTTCTTTCAATGCTGTGAACTCAGAGCTGTGAGTGCTTCTCTGTTAAATAGATTTATAGATAATGAACAAAAAATGTCTACTGAATGATAACAAGCCCTACTTTTTTAGGATATGCTTTTGTCTCCCCAATGATAAAGTACTGAACACACAAAGAATGGATACAAGTAAAAACTGGACAGAAATGAACTTTAATAAATCTTATAAAAGTTTCTGCATACTTTCTCACATATCCCAACATTCCATTTTAAAAGCAATGCAACAGGACCAGCGGATGGCATAATGGTTATGTTGCTGGACTCCCACGTAGGTTGGAGTCCTAAGATGGCAGTTTAAAACTCATACCAGGAACGCATGCACACACACACACCAAAAATCTCAAGAGGAGATTGGAGGAGAAGGGAATATGGAATGGCCATCCTCCTGGAGGGTGATTGATTTCTTGCTTTCTATCTCTCGGTCTCTCTCTGTGTCTCCAGTAAGCACAAACGCTCTATAGCAAAAATCTTTGAAAAACAAAAAAACGCAACAATTATTTTATCTTTTCTTGTTATAAGCATGACACAGACAAAAATTCTTGTGGGAATACTACAATAAGACAATGCATATCAGAGCATTAATTCAGGCTGTACCAGAAGTAATTTCTAACACAAAGATAATTTTTTACCATCAAGTACAGTTCAAATTCTTGAAAGAATTAAGAAAAGTTAGCAATCCAACGAACTACTTTAAAGTCAGTCTTGTTATGGTTTCTGGCCTCATGTTTTTCCTTTGGGAGATTCAAAAGCAAAATATAACTTTTTGGGTATGTAATTAGTTCCTTGTTTCTATCCCTTCTGTAAAACAAACAACAAACACTAAAACTTTTTCTAGCATGTGTTTGAGTTTTACTACATACAATAGTAGTAAAATCATGTACTTCTGTCCTCAAAACATTTATTTGTTCTCTTTTGTTTATTACAGCCTTATTTTATATATTTTCTTTAGTGTGAGGGAATGATGTCCTTAGGTACTTCAATTATTCAATTAACTAATTTTTCAACTGTCAAAAACTAAAATATGAAAATATTGACATATTTGGAGAAAACAGACTTATTCTTGAAATCATTGTCACCATTCTCAAAATATTGGAAATTTTCTATGCTCTGCAAAACCGAAAGTAACGCACTGAGAAATGAGAAAAGCATTTGGGCAAATTGGGTTGATGATGAATATCTTTCCACTGTGCAAATATAAACCGCATTAAAGTTAGCCTTTATTTTAGAAGACTGCTTACATAGCTTTCAAAATATCTAGGTTTTAGCTGTCCCAATTTTGCTGACAAAAGTAGATCTCATAAATGTTGGGGGGGAAACCAAGGAGTCAAGTGTTAATGAAAAGTTTAATTTAGAAGAAAAATGTTGTGTGGGAGAGCATGAGAGAAAAGCACTGCAAGGAGATGGCAGAGTGGGGCTGAGGTCAGGGCCTGTCTTTAAACACACCTTCTCCTACTCAGCAGTAATAAAGGAGAAAAAAATGTGTTCAAGATAATTGTCTCTCCTTAGTAAACACTTCATATCTAAATCTTAAAAGCTAAGAAAACAATAATACAAAGGAATACATGAGAACATTACAATATTTAGCATATATATATATATATATATATATATCAGTATTTCTGGTAGTCAGAATTTTAAAAACATGGAAGCATACAAATTGCCAGCAAGGTCATAATCAAATTACAAAATATCATGTAAAGTTCCTTGTTTAGGTAAGACAGAGTTAGAAAAGCAAAATGAGATAAAACTCTAACTAGAATGACATGAATGAAATTGTTAAGGAGCACATTTCCCAGGAAAAGTATGTGTGGTTCCTGACAATTAAGCTAGACTTAAAAATCATCTACTTTAAAAAAAATTTAACTACATTAAATAATCATGATATTATCATACTATACTTTGATTTTGATAATGTATCATTGTTAAATGAAACTACAAGTCAACCTAGTAAGGATAAATCGATACACTGAAATTCTGTGCCATTTAAACATAATGATTTTATCACAGCTTTTAGAATAAGATAAATTTCAGCAGAAAAAAAGATAATTTTTTAAATCAAATTTATCTTATAATTTAAACAAAGCATTTTCTTTTTTAAAGGTTTCTGCCATAGGTTGCCTTGCTCACTAGAGAGATAGTGATAGGGAAAGTGAGAAATCACTTCCCACAAGGGGAGATTACACTGCAATCCCTTCTTCTCCTTTCTCCTCCTGGAAATTTTGGGCAAGCATACACATGTGCCCAGTGTGAGATTCAAGCAGGGCTCTGGGACTTGAATGGTGGTCGGCCATGTGAGTGTCCAGTGCCTTAACTATCACACCACCTACTGGCCTCCACAAAGCATTTTCTTTGGACAGAAATTATTGTCTAAGTGATGGAAGAGAAACAGGTTTTTTTTTTTAATTTTTATTATTGGTAGAAGAAAGTGGATTAACAGAATTGCCCTTTTAATGTTCTAGCAACTTTATTTCTTACATTAAAAAAGATCTTAAATTTTGGAGTCTTTGGGGAGAAAAAGAAATATGTAAAATAGTCATCCTTACAAGTTTTCAAAAATTTAGTCACACCACCATTTCATTAAGGACAGTTTATACAAGTGTAAATATATTCCTTGAGGCTATATTAAAGATTGAAAATATAAATTAATGCACTGAGATTTTCAAACTAAGATTTGAATCTTTTAAATATGCCAACTTCCATCTGTTTAGAATGGTTTTTAAAACACAGAAGCAAAGAGTTAAACCCCACCTTCATTCACGAAGCAATAATTCTGGCTTATTATAAAAAGTGCATTTTATCTCCATTATTGCCAAGTTCCCATGTCATGATACCCTAGAAACACAGGGGGTTGAGGGAGTAAGAAGTCAAAGCATCAGGAGAAAAAATTTTTTTTAATTTTCCCTTTCTATAACTTTCTCTTCTAAATCATTCTTTTGGTCTTTTCCATTCTCAGAGATCTCCTTTCCTCTTAGGCTTCTTTTTTTCTTTCTACGATTGCAGCCATCATTTTTGAAGACATATAATACTGCAGAACTGTCGACACCAATAAAGGTTGGGTCCAGGTGAAATGATGCAAGAAAACTGCTAGATCTACCTCTAGTAAGTCTAAATTACTCCCTATTTTTTTTATCCTGAATTATGCTGTTCTAGTCAAGGTCCCCAACGAAACAGAATCAATAAAAAATAAAAGGTCTTCATAAAGCTCATGGAAAATGTGTATTATGAAAAACTATGTATGAATTTCAAAATTTTTCATACCACAAAAAATTAATACTTTATTTCCATTTTCCATAAATCTTCTGAATTCCCCCCGTGTCTACACACATACATACAAACATACAATTGAGGCACTGGCTTCTGCATTTACAGTGGCTGAGAAGTCCCATGATCTGTCTCCAGCAACCAAGAGATTCAAAAAAGCTGGTGGCACATAGAAACTATGAAACACTAACTGCTCAGTCATAATAAACAATATCCTGGCATTTGATAGAAAGTGGATTAATATGGAACATTTACTGTTGAGTGAAGCAAGCCAGACTATGAAAGAGAGACACTGTATGTCCCCACTTAATATATACCAATTGTCTGCACTCTATGGTGGAAACTGACAGATTGAAAAATAGAAAAGCATGGAGAACAATGGCAAGTCCTAGAGACAGTGTGGGAGGAGGGTGGGAAATGGGGAAGGGTGAGAAGAGAACCAAGGAGAAAAAGAAGCAAAACATTTAAGAGACACAAAAATGGAAAATTATTTGGTGATAACATGTATGCTAATATCTTTAACTGTACTAATATAGAGTGTATTCATGCATGGAAAATTCATTTTATATGCTATAATGATATACAGTGATTAAATATATAAATTTTAAAAATAAAACTATATATTTTATATATATACATGTATATATACATACACATGCACACACACACATATATATATGTGTGTGTGTGTGTGTGTGTATATATATATATATATATATATAAAGCAAGTAAGCAAGCAAGCTAGTGGTGTACTTCAAGTCTGGGTGCAAAGGCTTGAAAACCAGAGGAGCCAATAACGTAAATTCTAACAAGGGCAGGAGAATGTTCAAGCTCAAGCAAGCAGACCTCAAATAAAAAGGGGCAAAATCTTCCTTCCTCTATATTGTTGTTCTATTCAGGTCCTCGACAGATGGATGTGCCCACACACGCTGGGGGGGAGCAATCTACAATAACTGTCCAGCTATTTAAATGCCAATGTCTTGCAGAAACACATTCTCAGATGTATCCAGAAATGTTTAATTTGAGTACCTTGTGTTACAGTCAAGTTGACATATAAAATTAGCAATTATATCTGCCAAGTATTTGTATGATATTCATGGTTAGTTTTAAGATTTCAGATGTGCTGAAAACTTCAATATCCATCTATGAATACTGAGAGTTCCTAAGGCACAAAATATAGACACAGATATTTATCACTTATTACAGTAATTAAAGCAATAAATGTTAATGGAATCATCCAGGAAGGGAATTTAAAACAGGGAGTCTCAGACTTCACTGAACATTAGAATCATTTCATGATTTAAAAAACAAAACAAACAAACAAACAAAAGAACAACAAAACAAGATCTCAGACTCTACCCAGACTAATTAAATCAGAATTTCTGAGAGAGATGTTGGGCATAAATTTTTTAATAAAACTTTAACATTTAGGAATGTTTTGAGAGCCACTGACATGAAGGCAGAATTCTCTTTTGATTTTTCTTTGCAAAATTAATTAGTTAAAAGCTACATTGAATATGATAAATAAGCAAAGGAAGAATGGAATTTCAGTGACAACACAGTTTAAGCAAGTGGGAAATTAGGAAACAGATTATAAAATTTTCTTGAGTTTGTAAGTATGGTATTTGGAGAAGGATATAGATTTGGGAAGATATATATTTTTTTTAATGAGAGAGATTTTACATTTGTAAATGCTGTTGGAACAGATCCAGCAGAGGTGTTTGAGGGCATGACAGAGAAAATAGTAATCCATCTTTAAGGTTTCAGAAACTAGAAAGGGAATGGGAAGAAAAAGATACATTTAATTTATAAAAAAAAATGAAAAGCTATTTGCTTAAGATAATGTATATAGTAATGTCTTTATCTTGACTGATATGCATGGTATTCATGCTGGAAAAAGCATTGTTGTACACTGTAAAGATAAACACGATTAAATGTAAAATAAAAAAATAGTTATATCTAGAGTACAGAAGAAGAAATTGATATTTAAAAAAGTGTTTCTGTCCCTTCCTGTAAGATGATAATAAACAAACAAACAAACAAACACAGACCCCAAAGCAAGTGTACAAGGTTTGGAGACAATGGAGATGTTACAATAGTTTGTCCTATACGTCTAATGTAGGATCTGATACTGTCTGTAGAGAGAAAAACAAACCTGCTTATTTGTCATTAAGTGTTTTGCAGAGACTGATTTAATTATTAGAACTACTTAATGAGCAGGCATCAGTGTCTTCAGTTACACGTGAGGAAACAGGAAGAGAGAAGTTGAGTAACTGCATAACTTGTCTGTTCAGTGAGGATGTTTAGCTGCCGCATCATCATACTATCAGCCAAGGAACCCCACTGTTGAGAATAGAGTGAATTTCTTTCCTTTGACATAAGACGGGCCTCATTCTGATTCTATACTATAATTTATTCACCTTAACAAAGTTACTCAATCTTTTTTTTTAAGAGAGAGATTTTTGTTATAGGGTGTGTGCACTCACCAGAGAGGCAGAGAAAGTAAAAAATCATCCCCCACAGGGGATGGCCACACTTCAATCCCTTTCTACTCTATTCTTCTCTCAGGATTTTGGGCACCCACCAACATGCACTTAGCACGAGTTTTAAGCCACTGGGTGAGGGACTCAAATAGCAGATGACTATATGGGAGTCCAGAAACATAACCATTATGCCATTTGCCAGTCTCTACTTAATCTTTTTTAGAACCAATTACAGTATTAGCAAAATTTGGATAATAGAATCTTCCTCAAAAAGTTGAAAAACTATTCTGTCACACATTACACAGGTATTTATAGACCTCTATTACATGCAAGGCACAGTTCTAAGTATTCGGAACTACAGCAATCAATGAAATAGGCAAGTTGTATTCATGGAGTTTACATTCTAGTGGAAGAGAAGAACAAGCAAGTACACAGACTCCTCACACTGAGAAAGATCTCTCTTATGTACCAAAGACTTAGAGCTTCAAGGACACATAGACTTCCCAGCTCATTTCATTCTCAAGTGATGCTTCCATTTGCATCAACTTAGCCCTTTTGACAAACAGCCTTGTTTTTGATTTTCAATATAGTAGCCTAAATAAACAGTCACGGTTTGAAAAAGAAGTTTCCTCTCAATATCTAAAATGAAAATCTAAATTTTATGTTTTTTAAAAGAAAGGAAAGCTGCTGTATAAGTCTTATTAAATAAAGCATTCCGACAGTCTTAGGATTTTGGTAAAGGTGACTGGCAATAACCAAAAGAAATGAAAAGTATCTAAATTAATATCCAAAAAAAATAGACTTTTAGGTAACTACCATTAGTGGAGATAAAGAATATAAATTTAATAATGACATAGAAAGGTTTCATAATCTTAAATTTGTTTGCACCTAATAATGTAACTTTAAAATTTATACAGCAAAAATTGACAGAACTAATGTGAAAGATAAATCCATAATCACTGTGGAAGACTTGTACATACTTTTTATCAATATCTGATCATCAATAACAATGCTGATGGATATGGGGAAATAAGTAAAGATAAGTAAATATAATGAAAGAATTAACATATTATACATTATTGACATGTAGAATAGTGTATACAGCAATGAAGAATATCCTTTTAAGTACAAAATGAGTATTTAACAATATGATATGCTATGAAGTATGTCTCAACTAATCTAAAATCATTTATAATAATCCATAAAATAGTCTGTAATCAGAGTTAGATGAAGTTAGAAATAGACTAAAAGAGAGAGAAAGATAGCAGATGCATAATAGAAAACTCTTAATTCCCTGGCATAAACAACATGTTTCTAAATGATGCATAAAACAAAGAAAAAATTCGAACAAATTATAAAATTTTGGGGGTTCATAAAATTAAAGATTTCAAAATATGTGTAATGAAGTTAATGCAGTATTTAGAAAAAAAATTTATACCTTAAACTTCTCTGTATTGGAAAATACTAAGCTTAAAAATAAATTATTTTTTTTTCTTTTCTTTAAGAAGATGCTAAAAGAAAAGCTAATCCAAGTAAAAAATATAGAAGGAAATAATAAAAATGATAAATCCATTAAAAACATAATGGAAATATTTAACAGAAGCAAATGATCAGCTTTTGAAAAATGGATGAAATTAACTATCAAGACAGATCAAGAAGAAAAAAGTAAAGTAAAATTGCAGAATTAGGAATAATGAATCATAGAACTGCATCATGGTTCCTATCAGCATCAAAAAGATAAAATTATAAAAAACTTAATATATTAGAAAATGTAAATGAAATGTAAAAATTATTCAAAATAAAACTAGGAAAGATGAATCTATACAGAAAATTAATTATGAATTATATAGATATATCAATATTATTACAAATTATTCAGTATTAAGTTTAAAAAGTTGATATTTTTAAAAGCTTCCGAAAAGATCCTAAATCTTGATATTTTCATTAGTTAATTCTTTCAAATACTTAAGGAAGAAATAATAATCACACAATAATCTTTCTGATAATAGAAATTTTTTAAAAATATGCTCCGATTCATTTTGTGAAGCCAGTATAATCTTTTTTTTTTTTTGGAGAGGTTTTCACTATAGGGCACGGGCACTCGCCAGACAGACAGAGAGAGACATAGAGACAGAAAGTGAGAAATCACCCCCCAGGGGGGATGGTCATGCTGCAATCCCTTCTTCTCCATTCCCCTCTCGGGATCTTGGGCACGCATGCACACGCGCCCGGCGTGAGTTTTAAGCCACCGGGTCCAGGACTTGAACCATAGTCGACTATGTGGGAGTCCAGCGACATAGCCATTATGCTAACTGCTGGTTCCCGAGCCAATATAATCTTGATACTCAAACTTGATAAAGACATTACAAGAAAGGAAAATCATCAAGGAATCTTTCTTGAGAACATAGACACAAAAGTCCTAAATAAAACTTAAGCCCATTGGGGCCAGCAGAGGGCATAATGGTTATGTCGCTGGATTTCCATATAGTCATCCGTGGTTCAAATCCCGGACCCAGCAACCTAAAACTCATGCGAAGCATGGGGTTAGAAGGGGACCAGCAGCTGGCATAATGGCTATGCCACTGGACTTCCATGTAGCCAACCACGGTTCAAGTCCTAGACCTGGTGGCTTAAACTCATGCCAGGAGCATGTGTGTGTGCCCAAGATCCCAAAATCCCATGTAACTGACCATAGTTTGCATCCCAGACCAGGCAACTTGGAACTCACACCAGGCTAAGCATACATGCATGTCCAAAATTCCAAGAGGAGAATGGAGGAATAGGGATCATAGTGTGACCATTTCCCCAGGAATGATTTCTTGTTTTTGTATCTGTCTCTATCCAGAGAATGCACATGACTTATAATAAAAAAAAATTCTTAAATAAAAGAGTGAAAGAAAAAAAGAAAATAAAAATGAATCCTATCATGTGCTACATTATTGTAAAAGCAACCATATGTTTTGATAGATGGAGTAAAAGAATTTCATAAAATTCACCATTTATGAAGAAACTCATGAAAAAGAAAAGGACATTTGCTTATAAAGAGTATTTATAAACTCAAATACAAATGAATGGTGAAGTAAAAATTTCAAGCACAAAAAAAGCACACATGATATGATTCTAGGTACATAAATACAAAAACAGGAAAAATTAATGTACGCTATTTGAAGTAAAAGATTCATCACCCTTGCAAGATGAGGCCTTCTGAGGTGCCAATCATCTGTAATTTATTGGATGGATACGATACTCTGTAAAAATTAATCAAGCTGTACACCTAATGATATACACATTTTTCTGTAAGCACATTACATTTCAATAATCAAGAGATAAAAATGGAAAAATGATGCTCTTCATCATCACTTCTATTCAATATTTATGGAAATTTCAATCCATGCAATAAACCAATAATAAAAATAGCATTAAGGATTGAAAAGAAAGAAATGGAAGTGCTATTGCATGTAGGAAAAATGATCATACACATGATTTCTAAATAACATTCAGGAAACCTTAGAATAAGCCACTTAAGCAACTTCAATAGATATAAAGTCAATGTACAAAAAAGAGGTTGTGTTTTTTTGTTTGTTTGTTTTGGTTTTTTTGAGAGGTTTTTGCTATAGGGCACGTGCACTCGCCAGAAAGACAAAGAGAGACAGAGAGACAGAAAGCAAGAAATCACCCCCAACAGAGGATGGCCACGCCGCAATCCCTTCTCCTCCATTCTTCTCCTGGGATCTTGAGCATGCACGCACACGCACCCGGCATGAGTTTTAAGCCACCGGGTCTGGGACTCAAACTGTGGTCAACTACATGGGAGTCCAGCGACTTGGCCATTACACCAACTGCTGGTCCCAGAAGTTGTGTTTCTCACTGCAGTAATAAACAGAAAAATATATAAAATGAGTTATTGAATAGCATAAAGATATTTAGAAATAAATTGAAAGAAATATGAGAACTTGAATTGAAAACTAAATAGTATTATAAATAAATATTAAAAGAGAACTAAATAAGCATAGCAATGTACTATATTTTTGGATTATGTAGTTCAATATCATTCAGATATCAATTCTGGTAAAACTGACCTGCAGATTCAATGAAATCCTGTGATAGCCATTCTCTAAGATGTTTTTCAATGCCCTTTGCCTCCTAACATTTATGTCCTTAGGTAATACTCTCCCACATTATTCCAAAGTTCATCTACGTGACCAATAGAATATATAAGTAATTATGTATCACTTTAGGGATTATATTATCAAGGCTTACAGTTTCTATTTTTTTTTTAATTCTCTTTCTTATATCACTCAATCTGACCAAATCATGCCACTATACCTTGAAGGCACCCACTGTAGAAATCCCAGCCAAGTTACTGAAGAACTAAGTATTTCAGTGGTGAGACATTTTAGAGGTGGGTAGTCCTAAGTCTGGTCAAGATTTCATATCAGTGCAACCTCATCTGACAGCTTGACTACAACCTCATGAGCAATCCTGTACCAGACAACTAGACGTTTGAAATAATTGTTTATTACTTTAATGCCAAGTTTTGGGGTGAGTCATCATGTCACAACATATAACCACAGATAGTATCCAACTTATAACAGTTCCACTTAATTTTTTGACTTTATAATGGTATGAAAGCAAAACACATCATTCAGTAGAAACCATACTTTTAAGTATCCTTACAACCATTCCATTATCACTTACAGGATAGTACTAAATAATTTACATGAGATATTTTCTACTGTATTATAAGATAGGTTTTGTGTAGGATGATTGCATCAAGCAAATGTAGGCTAATGTTGGTTCTCTGAGCACGGTTAAGGTACACTAAGCTAAGCTATGATATTTGGTAGTTAGGATTATTAAATGCATTTTTTTAATTTATGACAATTTTCAATGTACAATGGCTATAAGTTGGGAGAATCTGTAGTACCAATTCCAATCAAAGTCTCAGAGGTTTTCAGTGAAAACTCAGAAGCAGGTGATAAAATTAGTACAGAAAGGCAAACGGCCAAGATAGCCAAAATTTTGAAAAAAAAAGAACCTCAGGCTGACATGACCAGAAATCAAGACTGATAAGAAAGCTATAATAATTAAGACAATGTAATGTAGGCATAATTATAGGCAAATTGTCCAGTGAAATAAAATGGAAGGTCTACAAACAAATCTATACATAACAGACACCTAACTTATGATAAAAGTGATTCTACAGTGGTGATTCTATAGTGAAATGGAAATGAAATGTTCTTTTTAATAACTGTACTTGGTCAATGTGATGTCCTTAGAGGAAAAAAAAAATCCTTTCTCTACCTTTACAGCATGGTCCAAAAAACCAACTCCTTATGGATTTCAGATTTAAATGTGAAAGTTAAAACTAAAATTCTATAACAAATAAAAAATGGAACATCTTTATGACCTTAGAATTGGTAAATATTTTAAAATAAGAGATAAATTTCTGTACATAAAGGAAAAAACTGAATCACACTGAAAGAAAGCATATGCATAAAAAGACAATGACACATTTAAAAGCTCAAATTGTGAAGTTCTGGTATTTGCATCATATATGTCTAATAAAGAGCTGGTATCCTATAGAAAGCTCTGCTCCATATAAATCTAATTGAAAATCTGTGCTAAAGACTGAACAATTAACAGACTAGGATATATAAATGGTCAGCATGCTGAGGAAAAAATTCTCCCAACTTGTTTTTTCATAAGGAAGTCAAAATTGAAACATTTATCATTACAATTCTATTAAAGCAATTAAAAAATACAACTAGTAAAAGAGCTCAATAATTCCTTTGAGAGGAACATCCTCTTTCAGGCCCCATACCATTGGATTTTGCTAGGTCCCAACTATAGTGTAGAGCCAGCCACAGCAGGACCAAGTGATAGAGCTGCAGAGAGAATATGGCTCACCTACAACCCTCCCGCCCACATTTAAACTCCCAGGTGTGTTTGTATTTTTGAACATTCCTTTCTTCCTTCCCCACACCATTTTATTTCTCCAGGTCCCACTACAGTACAGTGCCAGTCACAGAGGGATGGAGTGAATGAAGGAGCTGTTGAGGGAGCTAACCTCCTCTCAGTGATTTTTGGAATACCTGGTTTCCTTTGAGATTTCATATTTTACTGGCCTGTGCAATGCAAATTGTAATTCTTCCTTTAGTTACTTTCTGTAGATCGGTCTCAGGTACACTGGGTCCTGAGATTTAGGGGGAGCGGGAATCAAGCACCTCAATCTGACTACATACAGCTCTCTCTGATCAGAAGAAAAGACCCTCTCCAAAGAACATACCTGAGAAGTAGAGCTTTTATTCCCCTTGACATTACAGAATCAACTCAAAGCAAGGAGGAAAAAATGTATAGTCATCAGATACTAAAAACCAGCAGGAAGGCACAAGAAATATGAGGAACTGAGATAGTATCTCTCCCTCAAGGCCAAAGAACAACTCCTTGTCATCCACTGACAGCACACTAGAACTCACAAAAATGTCAGAAAAAGAATTCAGAATATTCACAGTGACAAAACTAAATGAGATATAAGAGAAAGAAACAACAAACTACAAGAGATGAACAAGTCCTTCCACAATTTGAAGAAGTAGATAAACACCATAAAAAGGAATCAAACAGAACTGTTATAGATGAAGGCTATAATACAAAAAAGCACAACTTCCCTCAAAAATATTAATAGCAGATTAAATTATGCAGAAAACTGAATCTGAAATCTAGAAGACAAAACCTCTGACTTTGACAAAATCACCAAAAAGAATTTAAAAATCCAAAAAAGAGAAAAATATATTGGAAATACTAGATACCATTAAATGGCCAAACATACAAATAATTGATATCCCAGAAGGTAAAGAATCTAAGGGCATCAATAATCTATTCCATGAAGTACCTGAAGAAAAATTTCCAAATCTAGAGAAACACTCAAACATCCAGATCCAAGAAATATAAAGGACTTGGAATAGAATCAACCTAAGAAGATCCTTTCCATAGCATATAATAGCCAGTTTGGTAAATATCACAGAAAGAGACAAGATTCTAAAAATGTCAAGAGAAAATATCAAATTACTTATAAAGGTTATCTCATAGGCCAACATCCGATCTCTTAAATAAAAACAATCCAAACAAGGAAAGAATAGGAAGACATATTCAAAGTGTTAAAATAAAATCAATTTCCACCAATAATATTATAACAGGTAAGATTATCCTTCAAAATAAGAGAAGATGAAAACATTTCCAGATATACAAAATCTGAAAGAATTTACCAACACTAGGTGGGCTATTCAAGAAGTACTGAAGGGAATACTATACCAGGAAACCTACAGAAACAAACAAAAATAAGAGAACAACAACAACAAAAATAACCCCCCAAAAAATACTAACAAAATGGCAGGGGCAAGTCTTCAAATACTGATAGTAACATTTAATGTTAACAGATTAAATTCTCTAATCAAGAGAGACAGACTGGCTGAATGGACAAGACAAAACCCCTCTATTTACTGCCTACAAGAGACACACTTCATGGATAAAGACATACAGAAACTAAAAATAAAAGGCTGTAAAAAGGGATTCCATGAAAACAGAAACCAAAAAATAAACTGGAATCATGATACTGATATCAGACAAAATAAGCTTTAAGACAAAAACTGTAAGAGAGAGATAAAGGACACTGTACAGTACTAAAAGGGCTAATTAACTAAGAAAATACAGCACTTATAAATATCTCTGCACTTAACTCAGGGGTACCCAAATACATGAAAAAAGACTACTAGAGTCATAAACAAAATGAACTTGACTGACTTCTATCAACCCTTCCACCCAAACACAAAAATGTACATTTTTCTCACTCCTTCATGGAACTTTTTGAAGATTGACCACATTATAGGGCACAAAACAAGCCTTAACAAATCCAAAGTTATACAAACTAAATATATCTAGCATCTTCTCTGACTGTCATGGAATTAAACTTGAAATTAATTCAGAAAGAATCCTCAAAAATACACAATCATACGAAAACTAAACAACCCACTCTTGAATGATTTCACAACCACTGAAGAAATTAAGACTGAAACAGAAAGATTTATTGAATCTAATGATGAGTATACAAGTTTCCATAACTTATGGGACACAATGAAAGCAGTAGTCATGAGAGGGAAGTTCATAGCAATCAGTGCACATAATAAAAAGATGGAAAGGTGGCAAATAGATAACCTAACAACACCCCTTAGGGAACTGGAAAGACAACAACAAAAATGCCAGGAGAAAAGAAAGAATAAAGATTCAATCTAAATAAATTAAATGGAGATAAACTGTACAGAAAATAAATGAAACAAAAAGCTAGTTCTTTGAGAAGATAAAATTGACACAATGTGAGCTAGACTAATCAAGAATAGAGAAAGGAACCAGATATATCAAACCAGCTGTGACACAGGCAATACTACAATAGACATTTAAAAAAAAAATACAAAAGATTAGCGCAGCTCCCTCAACCCATCACACAGTGGCCAGACTGCCACCAATACTGGGTTCTGAGTGGGCCTGGCGGAGCCCGAATGTGGCCCAGCCTGCAGCACAGGGTCTCAAGTATAGTGAAGAGATTGTTTTCTGAAGGCTGTGCTGGAGGCTGTGACAGAACAGAGAGTCCATGTGAAGTTGATGGGCAGGCTTTCTGAAATAACATGGCCCTTTGCCATTAGCCTTGCCATGACCACATTTTTTTTTTTTTTTTGGAGAGATTTTCACTGTAGGGCGCGTGCGCTCGCCAGACAGACAGAGAGAGACATAGAGACAGAAAGCGAGAAATCACCCCCCAGGGGGGATGGTCACGCCGCAATCCCTTCTCCTCCATTCTCCTCTCGGGATCTTGGGCACGCACGCACATGCGCCCAGTGTGAGTTTTAAGCCACCGTGTCCGGGACACGAACCGCGGTCGACTACATGGGAGTCCAGCAACATAGCCATTACACTAACTGCTGGTTCCCGACCACATTTTTTACCAGTGTCTCCCATCCTATTCAAGATACAAAACAGGAGGAGAAAATGGGCTGAAAACTAGCTCTGAGGCCTAGGACTGTGAGGCAGAGAGTCAGGAAAAGTGCCAGTGTGAAATCTTGAGCCCGCCCTTCTCAAATGGGGAGAAACGAGGGCCTCACAGCCTCCCCCATCCATAGCAGAGACCGTGTAGCTGCCCTCAGCTGCACTGTGACAAGGGTTTTGCCTCCAAGTACAAGCTGCATAGGCTCATGGCCACCCCCTCAGTCCAAAAACCCCACCAAAACATGTACTGTGATAAGACATTTCACCGCAAGGACCATCTGCAGAACCACCTGCAGACCCATGACCCAAACAAAGAGGCCCTCCACTGCACTAAATGTGGGAATAATTATAATATGAAGCTGGGATACTGGAACCACCTGGATATATGTGCTGCCAGCAGGGGTAACCTCAGTTGCAAGGTGTGCCTGCAGACCTTTAAGAGTACCCAGGCACTTCAAGAGCACTTGAAGGCCCACTCACACTGGGCAGCAAGCAGTGCCAAGGAAAAGAAGCATCCCTGTGACCACTGTGACCAGCAGTTCTATATGCATAAGTATATGTGGCAGCACCTAGTGGTGTATACAGGCCATAAGGACTTCCTGTGCCAGTAATGTGCCCAGCCATTTGGCCATAAAGACCACCCAATGCATTATGCCAAGAAGAACCACTCACAAGAGCTGCTCAAAATTGAGAGGGAGCCAGTGGACATGAGAGCCCTACTCAACTGTAGCTCCACAGTCAGTGTGAAAGAAGAGCTGAGCCTGTGCTGTGATGGCCTCTTGGGACATGATACAGGTCAAGGCCTTTCCTGGCATGTTGCCCATTGGCATGTGTGATGCCCACATGCCTACTATGTCTGGTACAGGGATGCCACTCTCCCTGGTGCACAATATACTGCCCACAAGTATGAGCTAACCTCTGGAATCCTCACCTATCCCTTCCTCAACCCAGCTTCCCCCAAAATATCAGCTTGGATCTACCTCACACTTTCCCAACACTTCCCGAAGTGGAGGTGGATAGTTTTCTGCCAGAGTTTCCTAGAAGCCTCTCTCTCGTCCCTAGGCCCCACCTGAACATCATGAGCAGTTAGTATTAGCCTTAAAAGGATGAATTCTGTGTTCTAGGCTGATAGGGATAGCAAAGGAGAGGTGATGAACCCCTCATTTGTCTCCCTTTACCCATCCCTTTACTAGGAAGTTATGGAGTTGTTAGAAAAAGAAGTTTTCAGAGTTAGGACTGGGTAGATGGTTGAGTTCTAATCTTTGGGTGCATCATTGCCTCTCATACTGAAAATTTTCTTATCTACAATGTCCATCAGCTTTCCTCCACTTTGCAGTGCCCAGAGACCTGGGCCACTGTGCATAGGTTTTTCTGTTCTCCATACGAGCTTCTATCTCCCTATGGCCTCCCTCTATTTTCCACTAGTATCCAGCAAGATTTCTTGCAGCAAACGATTAGTTCTTCTCTTCTGACATGTGGGCCACTCTGCCACAGACCACACAGCCCTTGCCCAGAACTCAACTAAATCCCACTCCTGCTTCATCTCAGTTCTGCAGAGGCTTCACTTGTAAAAGGGAGGCAAGCTCAGAGATCCCCACTGTGGGACCCTCTTAAGACACATCATATACAAAAAACACACTTCTACCTCTGTACTGTTAACTCCTATAGATGCAGTCAGCAGTTTCTGGGCACTTTTCTCTGGGTGTTTCATGCTGACTTATCCAGTATGGTTTCAGAACACACCACCAAGGAACTGCCTCAGCCTCCCACCAGACTTCCCTCACCCTCCTTCCTTCTAGATTCATTTAGTTTATCATCATGAACAGATTAGGTCCAAGACTCTGACCTAATTTGCCTTAGTCCAAGCCAGTACTCCTTGTTTGAGGTGGAAGCCTTAAATATTAGCTTCCTGACCCTTGATTGGAAGGAATGTAGAGTAAATAAATATGTTTTTATTTAGGCAGGGTAGCTTGGGATACCTTTAAAAAATTTATATATATATGTGTGTGTGTGTGTGTGTGTGTGTGTGTGGGTGTACATATTTATCAGGCAAGATTAGAATCAGACTAGGTGATTTACTTCTAAAAATTAGCTTTGCTGAGTCCCAGGGGTTAATTGAGGCTTACCTGAAAAGAATCTACTGTGATTCACAGCCATCTCCTGCATGCTATGCATGTGATTGGGACTTATATTACAGGAAATGGCCTATGAGCATCCAGGTGGGACTCTGCTGCCATTTTCCTGCTGTATCTGGCCTTCATTGCCAGACCTGGCAGCTCTTCTCCCTTTGCCTACCACCTTCCTTCCATCCTCATTGACAGAGGCAAATGGACTGGGTGGCCACAGGAGTTCTGTTTTCTCTGCCTGCCCTTTCTTGTCCCTTCCTCAAATTCTCTCCCCTGATTAGTGATGCTGGGAAACTCATAGGACAGGCAAAGCAATTTTTTAACCAGGGCCTCATCCCCATCTCTTGATTTTTCCTCTTGCCCCCCACCCACTCCTACTTCATCCCTTCATCCTGTCTCTCCTCTTCGTTCAATGCTCTCACCACCCACAAATAATTTTTCTAACACTGTGAACTTTCTGATACAGAGGAACATTATCTGCTTTCAGTTTTTGTTTGTATTTTTTTAGGAGATGGGGGTATATCCATCCAGCTGTTTCTTAAACCTTTCTTCCCCCAACATAAAAAATAAATGAATAAATAAATAAAAAAGCCTCAATGGACTGGTTGTTCAAACAATAATATAGCTTTATACTAGACTGGTGACAGAAACCAGTCTGGGACCATAAAAAAAGGGGGTGATATCCCTTTTCCCTATCTCTTCTTCCAATGAGCTATCCTGAATAGTAGTAAGCACCTCCCATCCTCCATAGTAGCTGGTCAGGGCTCAGTGCAGTTCTGGGATCCAGGGGATGACATGCAAAGCTGTCAGCTCAGAGGACCTCTCACCATCTTCAAGAGATGGAAAGGAAAGGAGCACCAGTAAGTCCTTCCCCCACAACCTTTTACAAGTGGCATTTTGTTCATGGAAATCCACAAAGCAGGTGTGATTCATTTTATGCTGGTAGATACTGTCTTGAGTTGAAACTCCCCCTGCCCTAAACTTTTCCCATAGCCCTTTAAATTTCTCCCTCCCATTTTGGTAGCTGTTTTCTCCATCCCCTCCCCACTTCCCTCTAGGAGTTAATTTTAAGCACTTTTTAAAAAACAGATATTATACAGTATCAATATTTTGCTTTTTAACAAGGATATTTATGTATTAAGCTTTGCCTTAGACAAATGTTGGCAAAGGCTTTCTAGTCACTCTTCCGTAACGTCAAGATTATTTAAAGAGAAAAATACAAGACAAAAACCTAACACTTTGTAAACACAGTGAATAACCTCTTGGAGTATTTTTGGGTTTATATGAATAGGTTTTTTAATTAATATAAGTGCCATTAGAAAATGCACAGGGCTTATCTTTGTTAAAGTAGATTTTTCAATGTTTTACAGAATTACATTTTCAAAACCAGAATTTTATTGTGAAGTTATTAAAAACTTCTGAATAGAAAAATATGAAAGATTAGTGAATACAATGAACAACTGTACACCAATAAACAAGACCACATAGAGGAGATGAACAAATTTCTGGACATATATAATCTACCAAGATTGAGTAAGGGAGTCATAGAAAGTCAGAATAGATTATAACAAGTAATGTGATTGAATTCCTAATACATAACTTCCCAACAAAAAAGCCAAGGTCCCAATAAATTGTGAATTCTACAAAACTTTTAAAGAAGAGTTAACCCCCATTATACTCAAGCTATTTCTAAAGATGGAAAAGGAAGGAATCCTCCCAAATTCATTTTATGAAACTCCCATTACCCTAATCCCTAAAACAGATAAAAACATAACGAATATCTCTGATGACTATAGATATAATAATTTTGAATAAGACACTAGCAAATCATATTCAACAACATGTTTAAAAGATTATACACCACAACCAGGTAGGCTTTATTCCGGGGATGCAAGGATGGTTCAACATATGCAAAATCATAAATTTAATACATATTAACAGAAAAAATATAAAAATCATATGATCATATCAATCAATGCAGAAAAAGGGTTTGATGAAATACAACATCCCTTCACAATTAAGACTCTCATCAAAACTAGCATTAAAGGGACAGTTATCAATGCAATAAAAGCCATATATGAAAAACCCATAGCTAACATCATACTGAATGAGGTAAAGCTAAAAGCTTTCCCTAAAAAAACGGGAATAAGACAGTGCTGCCCACTTTCTCCACTCCTTTTCAATATATAGTACTGGAGTTCCTAGCCAATGCAATACAGAAAAGAAAATAAGACTTTCAAATAGAAAAAGAAGTAAATTATCTCCATTTACCAATAACATGATTATATGCATGACAATCCAAAAGAATCCACACAAAAATTCCTAGATGTGAGAAATGAATATGGTAATGTGGCAGGATAAAAAATTAACATGAGCTGACTGAGGTAGAACTGAAAAAAGTAACCCCATTAAAAATAGGTACAAAAAGTATAAGATAGCTAGGAATGAATATATTCAAAGAAGTCAAAGACCTCTTCAAGGAAAACTAGGAAAAACTAGAAAAAAAAAAAAAAACAGAAAATGACATGAAAAATTGGAAAAACATCCCATATTCCTGGAGTAGAAGAATTAATATATTAAAATGTCAATTCTACCTAAATTAATCTACATATTTAATGCAATCCCAAATTACCAGAAACATTCTTCAGATTTTTTTAAAATCACAGAATTTGTCTGGAATCATAAAAGACCTCATATTGCCAAAGCAATACTGCACAAGAATAGTGGAGTAGGAGGAATCTCACTCCCTAACCCCATACTATATTACAAAGTTATAATATTCAAAATAGCATAGCATTGGCACAAAAAAACAGGTTTGTGGACCAGTAGAACAGAATAGAGAAACTCTAGAAAGAAAACCTAAAACATACAGCCAACTGACTTTTGACAAAGGGCATCAGTTAATCCAATGAGGGGGGGATCTCTTCCATTTGTACTTGAAAAACTGGTTATCCATTTGCAGAAATATGAAACTGGACCACTATCTCTCACCACTAACAAAAATCAATTCAAAATAGATCAAACATCTAAACCTAAGACATCAAACTATAAAACTATTGATGGAAAACATAGGATAAACCCTTGGAGACATCGCAGTAGGCACTCTTAAATAAGAGCTCCAAAGGACATGCAATAATCCCAATGATAGCCAAATGGGATTACATTAGTTTAAAAAGCTTCTGCACAGAAAAAGAATAATTAGAGTGAAGAGACAACCCTAGGAATGGGAAAATATATTTGCAAACTATGCCTCAGATAAAAGACTGATAATTGGAATATACAGAGAATTCAAGCAGCTTACAAGGAAATCAATATATGACCAAGTGAGCTGAACAGAAAACTCTCCAAGGAAGACATGAATAGCCAAAAAGCATGCAAAAAAAAAAAAAAAATGCTCAACATAACTTATCATAAGGGAGATGCAAGTCAAAACTACAATGAGATACTACCCTATCCTAGTTAGAAAGGTTAAGATTTAAAAGATAAGCAATAGTTCTGGCAAGGTTTTGAAGTAGAGTTTCTACTACAGTGTTGGTGGAAATGTAAATTAGTACAGTCACTGTGGAGAATAATATGGAGATTCCTCAAAGACTTTCAAATAGAATTACCACATGATCCAGAAAGTCTACTCCTTGACATCTACCCAAAGGATAGGAATAAAGAAAAACACTTGCACATCCATGCTTATTGCAGCATTATTCACAATTGCTGAGACACAGAATAAATCCAAATGCCCATGAACAGATGAATGGATTGAAAAAAGTGTTGCACATATACACTACAGAATACTACTCAGCCTTAAAAAAAAAAAGAGACCCTGGTATTCAGTAGAAAATGGACAAATATTGAAGATTTTATGCTAAGCAAAGAAAGGCAGACTATGAAAGAGAGGCATTGTATGTCCCCACACAATATATACTGAATGTCTTCACTCTATGACAGAAACTGAAAGATTAGCTATAAATATATAAAGGCATAGAGAACAACTGTGGATACTAAAGATAGTGTGGGAGGAGGATGTGAAATGGGGGACAATAAGAGGAAATCAAGGGGAAAAAAGAAAGTAGCAAAACGTTTAAGGGACACAAAAGTGGAAAATTATCTGTTGATGATAATGTGTATGGTAATACCTTTAGATTCATGTATAATGTATTCATGATGGTAAAATTTATTTGGTATGATGTAATGATACACAGTGATTGAATGTAAAAAAATTAAAATTTTCTAAAAAATTATTTAATTTTTCCTATTATTCTTCAATTTGACGAGAGAGAGAAAGCAAACTGCCAGGTCCAGGACTCAAACCGTAGTTGGCCATGTGGGAGTCCAACACCTTAAACATCATACCATCTACTGGCCCCTATATAAATTTCTTTTTAAAAGTTGACCTTATGTATGGGTCCAGCAGTTAGCATAATGGCTATGTTGTAGTCGATCGCGGTTCAAGTCCCAGACCTGGTAGCTTAAACTCACGCCAGGTGCGTGCGCGCCAAGGGTCCCAAGAGGAGAATGGAGGAGAAGGGATTGCAGCATGGCCATCCCCTCTGGGGGGTGATTTCTCGCTTTCTGTCTCTCTGTCTCTGTCTGTCTGGCAAGAGCACGCACCCTGTAGCAAAAGCCTCTCAAGGAAAAAAGAAAAAAGTTGACCTTGTGTAGAATTCAAAAGTAAGATAACTTATCACTTAATAAAAATAAGAAAATAAAGCAATATAATCTATAAAAAATTCCTTTGAAAGTATAAATTGTTATAATCATATTGGGAATATTTAGTAGTAGCTAATAAAGCTGAGCATATTAATATTCTATAATGTAGCAGTTCTACTGAATATACATAGAGATCTGTATGTATGTTTACATACATGTTTACATGTATGAAACAGTATCTAAACAGTGCTCACAAAAGCACTATTTATAGTAGCCAAGAAAAAAATTCCTTAATGTACCATCAATACTATAATGAATAAATTGTGACTTGTTTATACCACAGGATTTTATACAAACATTCTACAACTAAATAAAAATCTAGCAGATTCTTACTAACATATAATATTGAGCAAAAGAAGCCAAACACGAATGTACATACTATGTAAACTCACTCACATAAAGTACAAGAACAGGCCAAACTAACCTGTATGTTAAAAGTTAGAAGACTGGTTATCCAGGAAAAGGTATAAAATATCACAGTTATACCATAGGAAGGGGTTTGAGAAGGCCATACTGGATTTCTAATGATGCTGGTAATAATCACTTAATCAAAGGTAAACTTCAAGTTGTCTTTATTGTTACTCTGAAAGCATTTCCTAATGTATGGTGGTACCAAAATATATATATTTATACACACACACACACACACACACAAATACAGATCAATTCTACTATAAAGAAGTCCTCTTGATCTGCACATATCAGATAAGTATCCCTCAAGACTAAACTTCTGAACATGCCAAAGTTTCTCTATTGCATTATTTTGAGTTTCACTATTTTCATTATTATATTAGCTCAGGATGTCATAATAAAATCTCGTGGACTGAGTGGCCTAAACAAAAATTTATTTTCTCATGGTTCTTGAGACTGGGAAGTCTGACACTAGGATGCCAGGTCTGGTAAATGATCTCTTCCTGGCTTGCAGATGGCAACTTTCTCATTGTGTCCTAACATAGTAGACAGAGATGGAGACAGATCTGCCTCTTGCTCTTCTTATAAAACAATCAAGTCTGTCAGATTAGGATTCCACTCCTATGATCTCATTTAATTTTAGTTACTTCCTAAAAGATCAGTCTCCAAATACAGTCACATTGAGGATTAAAGCTTCTATATATGAAACTGGGCATGGGGAGGATACAATTACTTCCATAGCAATTATGTTTTATAAGTTTAGAATATAAAGGGATAGTGACAAGTGATGGCAGCAGTACAGTTATATTCATATTCATGTTTTAACACCATAATGAACCTAATTAGCTCTGACATTACACTGGGAAATTAAAAAGCCTTTTGTGAAAAGAATACTTTACTAGAAGGCCTCAGAAGACAGGGCCAATTAATGATGCTGGCTTTGGATCTGACCAAAAATTTCGTGGCTTAACTAATCTTTAGATAGGATTCCTGGCTGACTGTAGTCTCCTGACTTCCTTTTTCTTAGAGCATTAACTTTAGAAATGCAATTATAAGGGTTTTTTTTTTATATTAAGTATTTGATTGATTCTATCAGTAACTTCTGTGCAAGTCTTCCTGGAAGAGAGACATAATAAAGCTACCCAGAGTTTCATGAGGTATGTAGGTCACTGAGGAGCTCACCAGAGTCACTGATCCCAATGCACACTCTTGGTGGCCCTACAGAATGAGAGTTGAGCTGACAGAATGTCAAGTGGGGGAGAAGGCAGGCTGAGGATAATACAGATCCAGACCTAAGCTTTTGTTAGCACAAAGGAGGGTTTGCAGGAGATCCCTGCATAGAACTGCAAGTTCTCAACCCCAGTAATAAGGAGAGTGGACAAGCCTCTTCCCACCTGCCAAGTACCAGAGACCCCTCCCCAAGAAGCCTTCTGTCTCCTCTGTTCAATCTTACCAATTCTATATTCCAAATTCTGCACTCCAAACCTTAGTTATAAGTTCTACCTTCTGGGTTCTTATTTCATGTCTGTTTGCTACCCCTTAGCTTCTTATTCCCAACCCTTTTTCCAGCCTCTGTGGTTAGAATTCTAAATATCCCAACTTTGCTGATCGGGCTGGGGGCTGGAGGGTGTTGCAGTTCTAGTCATTTTTTCCTACATGAAGGGCTTGGCTCAGAGTGCCCAGCAAGCAGGTGGCCCAGCAGGGAATTCCTATGAACCTGGCTTACTGTGACCTACCTTCCCACTTCTAACTAGATATGCCATCTTTTGTCAACAAAGCAAAACAGAACTTCTAGAGTGGTAATTGGGGACTGATGATCTTGAGATGGAAAATCACAGAAGATGTAAGAAGACCTACAAGGATGCTATTCGTAATTCAGGACAATTAGAAACTACTTCTTGCTGGTGAAGAAGATGGGAAGGAATAAGTCCTTAGAACCTTGTCATCCTTCAGCATTCCCTTGCCTGAGCTGAATACTATACCTCAGAATCCAATCCAGTATTTCTGTTTCAGCAGAGTTGAGCTCATCACTATCCCCTATTGTAGCAGTCTTGAATAAAGTCTCCTTTGCCAACTTAAGATGTTTGAAGCATGAGAATAACATATTAGATACATAAAGTATGCTAAATCTTATATTCTTATTTTCCTAAGCAGGACATTTTATAACTGTCAGAAGTAAATTAAATAAATAACTTATTTTTAAATCCTACAAGGAAAGTAAGGCTTCAAGATTAAGAATGGAGCAGGAGGTAGCAGAGTGGTAACAGTAAACCAACCTGGGAAATGAATGGGGTTCACATCCTGGTATTTCTCCTCTCATCTCACCTCTAACTGCTAGATATGCTACCTTTTGCACAACTAAACAAGCATACTCATGATCACGGCCAGCTGAGATTGAGAATAGATAATAGCATGAATATTTTGTTGGAGGTGTCTTTTCTCTCCTGGAAAAAATAAACTGAAAAGACTGGGACAGATGAAAAGAGGATACCATTGAACTGGAGTTTTCTTCTTCACTTTCAAGAAAACATTGAACTATCAACCACCTGTACCAGAAAAATGAAAGGGTAAGTTTACTCAAGGGTCAGAAGGAAAAGCCAGAAGTATATAGGAAGTTTTCTAAGACTTGGTTCTTTATATGGTCTATTGACTATAACTTAGCATTTTCTGTCATCTTTAACATTAATTTTTAAAACAGAATTCTTTTTATAAAATTTTTTCATTTAATTTTCTTTTATACATTCAATCACATTATTTGGCTTACAAAATGGATATTTCAACAGGTAAACATTTTTCCCTAGTACAGTTGATAAAACTACAAAATATCTTCAACAGATAATACCACATTTCTTTGTGCCATTAATGCTTTGCCTCCCTATTTTTCTTCTAAATGTCCTTCCTCAGCCCCTCCTCTTTCACACACACTATATCTGGTATTTACATCTATATACTGTGTTTCTATATCCTTTAGTCAATTAGTTTCAGTCATAGAGTGCGGATACTCGGTATATATTAAGGTGGGGACATACGATGCCTCTCCTTCATAGTCTTGCTTGCTTCACTCAGCAGTAAACTTTCCATATTCATCCACTTCCTGTCAAAGCCAGAGTTTTGTTGTTTTTCTATGACTGAATAGTATTCCATTGAGTATATATGCCACAGTTTTTCAATCCATTTATCTGTATGTGGGCATTTGAGTTGTTTCCATGACTTAGCAATTGTGAATAGTGCCACAGTAAACATCGATGTGCAAGCACTTTTCTGAATAAGTATTCCGTCCTTTGGGTAGACACCAAAAAGTGGGATTGTTGGATCATATGGTAGTTCTATTTGTAGATTTTTGAGGAATCTCCAAATTGTTCTCCACAGTGGCTGGACCAATTTACATTCCCACCATCAGTGTAAGAGAGTTCCCCTTTCACCACACCCCTGCCAGCACATATTGGGTTTTTTTGTTGTTTTTTTTTGTTTTGTTTTACTTTCTTTTTTTTTTTTTTTTTTTTTTTTTTTTTTTTAGTCATTCTGACTGGGGTTGGGGGTCTCTCATTTTTGCTTTGATCTGCATTTCCCTTACAATGAGGGATGTTGAGCATTTTTTCATATGCCTTTTAGCTATTCGTATGTCATCTTTAGAGTGTGGATTGTTCAACTCATTCTCCCATCTTTTAATAGGACTGATTGTCTTTTTTCCAAACAGTTGCTTGAGTTCCTTGTGAATTCTGATTATCAGGCCCTTATCTGACACACAGTTTATGAAAACATTTTCCCATTCTGAAGGCTGGCTATTCACACTAATTACTTTATCTTTTGCCATGGAGAAACTTCTTAGTTTGATGTAATCCCACTTGTCTATTTTGGGGATTACTGACTGGGCTTTGGGGGTCTTATTTAAGTCTTTCCCTGTCTCCCAGAGTTTCCCCAGTTTTTTCCAACAGAAAACTATATATTTTACATAAAGAACCGTAAAAAATAAAGACTATTTTCTTTCTTTTGGTTTCTATCAAAGGGTATAGTTTGATCATATTATTACATTATTAGTTTAAAGGGGCTTTTTTGAATGAAAAGATGAGAGTTTCCTTTTAGTTGAACTTTTTGTGCATGTACTTTAAATTTTGTTCCCACACCAGAAACATGTATTTAATTATCCAAAAGGGAAAAAATATTAAAGTAATAAAGCAGAGATAAGACTAAAGCAATATTTTATTACTTTAAGAGTATTTTTTCATTAGTCAAGGTCAAATACAACAGGCAACAAGCTTCAAGTCAAATATAAAAAATGCAACGAACCAATAACTTATAATTCTCTTAAGGGATAGAAATTGCTGAGGAGCTTTTTATATTTTAATGGAAAAAATAAATCTAACATGAGCATGATTTACAAAATGTTTCCACAAAATGGTATTCAGTAAATTATTCTACACAGCCTTACATTCATCATAAGGCATGGTTATTTCCTTAAGCATATTTAAACGCAACTTCAACAAACAGTCTTATTTTCTAAAACTGCCTTTTTTGTCAGGTTTCATTTTAGCAGTGAGGCTCATCCTATTTGTTCCCTATGGATAGCTGAACTTTAGCACTTCTCATTTATCTACAAGCCATTGTGAATGAACAATGAATTAATTTATTGGCTCTGCTTCTAATTTTAAAATTGTCATTCAGCATAATTTCCCAATTAAATTATTAAAATTTACTGAATACTCAAAGTCCTTTGAATGTGTATCCCACATTTGGTCAAATGTACCTTTGAGGAAAATTCGCATCAAAGAAAATACTTGTTTTCTATAAACTATGTTTTTAAAAATTAAAACTACTTGACAAAAAGACAATTTTAGTCTTTTAGGTGTTTATTTCCATTTTGCTTTGTAGAAGAAAAGTACTCAGTCTATGTTAGAGTGAATTCACTTTGTTCTATCCTACTTTTCAATTATTTTCACAGCATAACGCTCTCCATACCTATGCTGGTAATTAATTGGTTTTATTTATAAGAATGCTGCTGTTGAAATTACTTTGAGAGGAAACTATAAGCAGTGAAACTGCTTATAGAAACTATTCAGAAATATAAAAACTATCATTAGATCAGAAAAGTTACTAAAATGTGTTTATTATTACTATTTGTATTCATCATTGAGGTTAGTGATTGACAGTATTAAGGGTTTTGAGCCCTAAGATGCTTGAAAAAGATTATTCTAAAGTAATGCTTACAAAAACATTTTTTAGCAATATTTTGAGTTTTGCTTTAGAAGCCGTGTATATAATGTATACAGCATTCTAGTAATAGTGCTAGAAAAAGCTCTTCTGAAAACTTACTTATACACTTAAAAGCAAATAGTGTGAAGGATCAAGATGGACTAGTGTTTCTCTGGAAAGAGAAGTTAATAAATGCCTAAGCACAGGAGGTGAGGCTGACAAAATAAAGGGAAAAAAGATGGCAGGAACTTTTGGAACACATGTTATCTACTTGGAAAAGGAGGGGGTCAATCATCTGAAGTCAGTGAATATTTAGAGAAGCTTCACTCTCCTCCTCTCTTTTGAAATAACAAACTCTGGACTACTGCCATGGATTCCAGTACTCCCCACCTACAGAACAACAGTGAAACTGGCACAGAACTAACACACATAGTAGGGAAAAGCCTGAACATACAGCTTCAGAAAAATATAAAAAAAAAAATGGATCTTCTACCCCATGCTCACCCCAAGTGAACTTTACCACCCTGAGCTGACTAACTGGTAGAGCTTCATTTACAATCAAGACTCAAGCCCAGTGGGAGCAAAGGATGAAAAGGAGAGTACCCACATCCCAACAGAGACTGAATAACTTGCTCACCATCCCTGTCAGGCAGGTAGAGCAGGCATGTACCATCTTTCCCTTCAGACTGAAATCCAGGGGAATGATGCCTACCACAATTGATGCCACCAAAGGCACAGCTCTTTGGGACATCCTTGAACTGTAAGTATGGGAACAGGAAATGGGAGGAACATCTGACAGAGAAGAGGGTACCAGAGACCCACTTACTCCGCATCAAAGCGGGGGAGACAGGGCACCACCCAAGACCAATTCTTGATCCTGGAGTACACAATCTAGTTGGCTAATTTCTACAAGGAGTCTATTCAAATCTAGTAAGCATCCCTGAATCACCAAGCTCTGTAGGTTGCAGATACTAGTGAGAGTCACCCTGATAGGTTCGCACCTGGCCCCTCATGGACAACCTTCTCAGGACCACATCTAAGAATGGAGAGTCACTCTGCCTCTGGATGTCCCATGTGGGCCCTGTGCCTCACAGAAAGACTTGCCCTAGCACCTTTTATAAAACCTTGACCTGACTGCATTCAGACCTGGAGAATTGCATCCTGCCATAAATTAGAGGTAGAATATTTGGGTCATTGAAAAAGTCACAATGTATTTTGTGTAGGCACATTGAAAAACATGTCATGATTTCCTGACAAACTATTATGACCCTGGCAAGCATCTGAAAGACAGCTGTCCCCGGACCTTCCTGGAATACCTTGCAGGGGCCACACCTAGGTCTTGAGGGCTAACTTGTATACCATCCCCACTACTGCCTTCCCAGGGCCACATTCAGCACTTAGAAAAGGTGCCCCTTTAGGGTGTTACATGTAGGCTGCTAAGGACCCATTCTTTAGTCTCGTAGATAGGCTTGTCTTCAAGCCCACCTGGACCATCTCAAAAAGTTCCATGAGGGTGGGGAGAGCTACTCCATATTCAGGTCTCATACCCAAGCTATACAAACCCTACTCTGCATTGAAAGACATGACTGCTACCAGCACCCTGGACTACTTTGCTAGGGGCACACTTGGGATCTAGGGCTGCTCTATCTGCACCCACATCCCTCCAACCAGCATTACAGAATCTACTCCAGCAATTAAGAAATAGTCAGTACCCTACCAGATGTTTAAAAGTCAATACAGAGACACAAGGAATATGAAAAGAAACAAGGGAATCTCTCTTTCAAAAAGGAATAGAATGAACAATGGATAAAACAGAAAATCACAGAAAAGTCAGAAATAAGAACTGAAATTTGATCATACTAAATTCAATGAGATGCAAGAGAAAACATACAACAAATTCTAGCAGATGAGAAAATAATTTCATGACATGAAGGAAGGATGCTGTAAAGAGATTTTTAAAAAAAGAACTTTTGGAGATAAAGAATACAATATAAAAAATTATAATCACTATCATAAGTATTAACAGTAGAATTTCTGACATTGAAGACAAAACCTCCAATTTTGACCAAGCCACCAAAAGAATTAAAAAAAAATGAAAAATGAAAAAAAATACAAAAAATTTTAGACACTATTAAACAGCTGAATATCTGCATAATAGCTATTCTATAAAGTAAAGAGATAGGTAAAGGCATAGGCAATCTTTCATGAAATACTGTCTGAAAATTTTCCAAATCTAGAAAAACATCCAGATCCAGGAAACACAAAATATGTCAAAAAGATTCAATAAAATATCTTCTCCACAAAGATCTTTTTATATCATAGACAAATTTTTTCATCTTTGTCATAGCCAAATTGACAAAAGTCAAAGACAAAGATAATATTCTAAAAATGGCAAGAGAGAAATGTTTAAAGAATATCCCTCAGACTAACCTCAGATCTCTCAACAGAAACAATTCAGGCAAGGATAGAATGAGAAGAATATATTTTAAACTCTGGAAAAGAAAATAAATTATTCAAGAATACTAGACCTGGCAAGGTTATCCCTCAAATGGGAAGGACAAATAATTCCCGGGTAAACAAAAAACTGAAGAATTCACAAATACTAGACAAGCTCTTCAAGAACTATTTAAGGAATATGGCATTAGGAAAATGAAGGAAGACAAATAGAAATATGATAACAAAAAAAAACTAAAAATGATGAACAAAACAGCAGATGAACAAAACAGCAGATATTGATAATAAAATTGAATGTTAATACATTAAATTCCTTAATTAGAAGACAAAGATTGGCCAAATGGAGCCTTCTATATGGTGCTTACAAGAAATACACCTAGAGGGGACCAGCGGTTAGTGTAATGGCTATGTCTCTGGACTCCCATGTAGTCGACCGCAGTTCACTTCCCAGACCCAATGGCTTAAAACTCACGCCGGGCATGTGTGCGTGCATGCCCAAGATCCCGAGAAGAGAATGGAGGAGAAGGGATTGCGGCATGGCCATCCCCCCGGGGGGTGATTTCTCGCTTTCTGTCTCTCTGTCTCTGTCTGTCTGGCGAGTGCACACGCCCTGTAGCAAAAACCTCTCAAAAAATAAAAAAAAAAAGAAAGAAATACACCTAGATATATGTTGAAAGTAAAGGGCTAGAAAAGTGAATTCATGCAAACAAAAACAAACCAAAAGGCCAGAGTCATAATAGTGATATCAGACAAATTAGACTTGAACATAAAACTGTGGGGACCAGCAGATGCCATAGTGGTTGTGTCGCGAGATTCCCACATGGTCGATCATGGTTCGAGTCCAGGACCCTGAAGCTTGGGACTCAGGCAGGCACGTGTGCGTGCATAACCAAATCCCAAGAGGAGAATGGAGGAGAAGGGATTGTGTCATGGCCATCCCCTCTGGGGGGCTATTTATCACTTGTTGTCTCTCTGGTAAGCATATGTGCCCTATAGCAAATATCAAAAAAAAGAAAAGAAAAAAAGATAAAAACTGTGAAAAGAGATAAGGGAGGATACTATGTATTATTCAAGGGACTAATTCACCAATCAGATATAATAAAATATTTATGCATCTAACACTGGGGCATCAAAATACATAAAAGAAAAACTGACTAGTGGGTATTTCAAAATTTCAAAACCTCATTGCCACTGCTAGACAAATCATCTCGAACAAACGCTATACAAAGAGACACTGACGCTAAATGATACCGTAAACCAAATGGCCCTGATATTTATAAAATAATGATGAATCATTAGCTACACTAAGAAAGTAGCTGAATAAAATCAATAATGAAACAGTCAACAGTAGGACATCTATCACAGAAATATGAAAGATCATGAAATTTGTCTGGATTCATAAAGACCCTAAATCACCAAGGCAATACTGTGCAAAAAGAAGAAAGTAGGAGCTGTCTCATTACCAACTTTGAAATATATTACAAAGCTTAATAATCACAACATAGTACTGGAAAAACAAACAAAAACAGACACACAGACCAATAGAACAGAATAGACTCTAGAAATGGATGCAAAAACTTACAACCAACAGATTTTTGACAAATGGTGCAAAATTATCTATGGGGAAAAGAAAAAGAGTCTTTTCAAAAAATGGTGCTGAAAGAACTACACACCCACCTACAGAAAAATAAAACTGGATGTCTATCTCTTATCATTAACAAAAATCAACTCAAAATGGATAAAAGCTCTAAATGTAAAGCCTTAAACTATAAAACTACTGTGGAAAACACAGGGGAAAAACTTGAAGACACTGGAGTACACAAAGACTTCTTAAATGAGGCCCATAATGTACAGGCAACAATTCAAAAAACAGACAAGTGGCATTACATCAAGATAAAGATAAAAAAAAAAAAAAACTTCTGCACAGCAAAGAAAACAGTAGAAAGATAAGACAACTCACAGAATAAGAGAAAATATTTGCAAACTATGCTTCAGATAAGGAATCAATACCCAGAATATATAGGAAACTCAAGCAGCTCACCTACCAGGAAACAAATAATCCAGTTTAAAAATAGGCAAATGAGATGAACAGATCACTCTAAAGGTAGACATACAAATCACCAAAATGCACAAAAGACACTGTATATTCCCATTCAATATATATTGAACATCTGCACTCTATGGCAGAAATAGAAAGATCTGAAGATAAAACAGTAGCAGGGGAAAAACTTGAAGACACTGGAGTACACAAAGACTTCTTAAATGAGGCCCATAATGTACAGGCAACAATTCAAAAAACAGACAAGTGGCATTACATCAAGATAAAGATAAAAAAAAAAAAAAACTTCTGCACAGCAAAGAAAACAGTAGAAAGATAAGACAACTCACAGAATAAGAGAAAATATTTGCAAACTATGCTTCAGATAAGGAATCAATACCCAGAATATATAGGAAACTCAAGCAGCTCACCTACCAGGAAACAAATAATCCAGTTTAAAAATAGGCAAATGAGATGAACAGATCACTCTAAAGGTAGACATACAAATCACCAAAATGCACAAAAGACACTGTATATTCCCATTCAATATATATTGAACATCTGCACTCTATGGCAGAAATAGAAAGATCTGAAGATAAAACAGTAGATAAGACAAGTGACTATATGGGAGAGGGGTGGTTCAAGGGTGGTGGGTTGGAGGGGTTCAGGTAAAAAGAATTTAACAGATACAGAATATAAGGTTTTTATTGAAAACACTGTATATACTAATATCTTTGACTATCACACACTGCATGCATGCTATGAAAAAACTTTGTGCATTATGAAGATGTACAGTAATTAAATGTAAAGAAAACATTATTTAAAAAGAAACACCAAAGGCCTCTTTGTGAAGTGGAGAAAAGTTAAAAACAGTCAGAAACCATGCTCCTATTATTGCTAAAAAAAGATATTACTTATAAGCAAGATAGAGTTAGTTCGCATGACTGTATTTAACATAACAAGCCTATCATGTTTTAAACACCTACAACAAAGGTTATATTTAGTTAACAGGTCTATGTGGAAATGGCACTAGGTCAAGAACAAAAAAAATGACATCATCTTCTTTAAGTATTTTCCTCTATTTTGGAGTAAATCACCAAAGCACCCCCTTAAAATTAGAACCATCATGAGCAAAACATAGGTCATCAGATTATAAATACACACACAATTTATATGCATACATATATACTGCACACATGTATATTATAGCAATCATATTAAGTAATTAGTAGTCACATTAACAGTAGACTCTTTCAATTTGAACTTTTGCTAAAATAGAGTTAGCTCCAGAAAAGGTACTTGAAATAATGTGATTCTTTAGAAATTTTAATGTATGTATCAAAATGACATACTGAACATCAAAATATCTATTATTTTCATTTGGCATTTGTTCTTAAGACTATAGGGACAGCTACAAAAATATAATCACAGTCATATTTGGACATCAGATGAGAGGATATTACCGAATGAATATGTATTCATGTGTGTCTGTGTGTATTCTCCCACATTAGATTACTAAGAAATTTTTAAATTTATTTATAACACATATTTCATAGTTTATTTCCTTGATAATTATATTAAGTCCTTATTATAGAAAATATTTTACCTTTTAAAATTTCAATACAACTTTAGGTAATGCATAGAATATATTATAAAAATAAACACAAAATAAGGCTGATACAGAATATATAACATTTCACTCTTTAATATAGAGGCTCTGCAGGAAGAAAGAACATAAAGCGTAGATTGTTTATGTTTTTATTTTCATTTACTTTAGTGACATTTAGCCTACTTTATACTATGAGTAATTTTCTGTGTTTTCTCACACCTCATCTAGAAATATGATTTCTAAAGTGAAGTCTTCAAATGAGAACCTATAAATTCATACATATGAGGTTTTAGCTTTCTAATATATAGAGCTGTAGTTGTGTAAGTGTTCAAACCAAGAACTAATACATCTGACACAAAATTAACTACTGATCAAAAATATCAAAAAAAGAATAAAACACTCTGAAGAGTAATTATGTACACAAGTAATCTGACATTAGTTTCATCCTTATTTTGATTAAATGTATTCTACTCTATTGGTGATCAACTTCAAAGGCCACCAGTCTTGAACAAATGCCACAGGGTGGTGCCAAGGGGTATAAAACTTGGAAGAAAATGGGGGGGAGGAACAGGGAATGAAGAAAAGCAATAGGAAAAAAATGTTGAGAAAGAAAAAGAGAACATAATAAACTGGGAATGTATGAATGTATGAATGTATGAGAGATCCAACTAAATGTGCCGTAAGAATGAGCTTCCAGGGCCAGCAGGTGGTGTGGTGATTAAGGATGCTGGACTCCCACAAGGCTGACTGCAGTTTGAGTTCCAGACCTGGGGGCTAGCTTTCTCACTCTCTCACTCTCTGTCTCTCTCTGGTATAATTAAAATAAATAAATAAAACTAAATAAAATAACTATTACTAAAAAAAATGAATGAGCTTCCAGTGCCAGGCTGATTTGACTGGGAAAGAACATTTGTGCCCGGTTATTATATAAATGAGCATATACAATCTTTCTCTCTCCATTCCCTACTCAAAGAAAAGTAAAGATAAACATGGCATGTTTTGTCTTTGGAATAGGAATATTTATCTGTTACACCTAAAGGAGTAGTACTATTTTTGTGTTTAGCTGAATATAAAAGCCACAAGAAAATGTGGACATTTAATCTTTTCGTTAGAAAATATGGGCAAAATAACTGGCAGAAATCAATACTTCCTTTTTCATATACTTTGAATTGGCCAGCAAATTTTGTAGATATCAGCAAAATGGCATAGAGACATAATAAAAATTTGTTATAGTTTACCTATTGCTTTTCGTTATTTAACAATATTATGTAGTTGATCTACTAAATGTAAGACATTCCGTTCCATTCTATGGTATATGATGAAAAACCCTTGTAAGCAGTGGAACACACAACTTATGTAAACAGATATTAAACTAATGAGAACATCAATAATATATAGATACTTAAAATCTTGATAACCTCTATAATGATAAATGTTAGGATAGTGGCTACTGGGGTGGAGGGAACTTTTCTATGTGTATTTTATATATAAGTGTGTGTGTGTGTGTGTGTGTGTGTAAAATGCAACACATGGTCTCATTGATCTATTATTTTTGTCCGTTGCCTATACATATATATAAGAAATCTGTATGTGTATATGTGTGTGTGTGTGTGTGTATATATGTAAATAGTTTTTGCTATAGGGCGCATATGCTCACCAGAGATAGAAAGAAGAGGGAGGAGTGAAAAATTAGCCTTCAGGAGAATGGCCACACCACAGTTCTTTCTCCAGTTTCCTCTCAGGATTTTTGGCACACACACCACATGCACAATGTGATGTTCAAGACACCAGATCTGGGATTATAATGACACAGTTGGTCATGTGGGATCCAGAGCCTTAACCTCCACACCACCTGATGACCCTCCGTGTGTACCTTTTATTTCACATTTAAAAGATTAAACATTTTTGGGACCAGCAGTTAGCGTAATGGCTATGTTGCTGGACTCCCACGTAGTTGACCATGGTTCAAGTCCTGGACCCGGCAGCTTAAACTCATGCCGGGTGCGTGTGCGTGTGCGTGTGTGTGTGCCCAAGATCCCGAGAGGAGAATGGAGAAGAAGGGATTGAGGCATGGCCATCTCCCCTGGGGGATGATTTCTCGCTTTCTGTCTCCCTGTCTCTCTCTGTCTGTCTGGCGAGTGCACATGCCCTATAGCAAAAACCTCTCCAAAAAAGAAAAAAAAAATTTTTGGCTATCAGATATAAGAGGAGATGTCAATTTATTAACTAGATGTGTAAAGTCTGAGGTTTTGTTTTTTGGTTTGTTAGTTTTTTTTTTTTTTTTTGAGAGGTTTTTACTATAGGGCACATGTGCTTGCCAGAAAGACAGAGAAGAGAGACCGAAAGCAAATCACCCCCCAGGGGGAATGGCCATGCCTCAATCCCTTCTCCTGTCTCCTCTCGGGATCTTGGGCACACACGCACATGTGCCCGACATGAGTTTAAGCCACCAGGTCGGGACTCAAACCATGGTCAACTACATGGGAGTCCAGTGACATAGCCACTACTCTAACTGCTGGTCCCAGTAAGTCTGAGTTTTTAAAAATCCTTTGGGCTAGAGCATAAATGAACAGATTCAAGTATGTGGGTGGTAATTACAACCATAGAAGTAGATGAGAAAAACTTGAGAAAGCTCACTGCTGCCCTTAAATGCTACAATCATAATAAATACTTAAATGTCTATATAGAATATTCATCAAGAGTAAGTTATTTAACTTTTAAATTCTGTATTGGTAGAAATGCTATCCCCAAAACCATCATATCAAGTGATGAACATGTCTGCTACAAAGTGGTATATTAATGGAGTAAAAGGAAATTTAAAAAAAAAAAAGTTGTTTATGTGATATTTGACAGGAGGAAGGATTGATGGGGGCACTTTTCAATAAGTCACTAGTTGTTTTTTGGCTTTAGATTATTGCAAGTGAAATTAATGAATAAAAATAAGTTAAGTGATTGAGGGTTCTGTAACAACAAAATCCCAACTAATAGCATTTATTTCTCTTATTCAAACAAATGTGTAAGATGTGACTGGCGAGAATAAGCAATGCTAAGAAAAAGTGAGTCCCAACATTGTCATTAGTAATATAAGACTATTAGTAATGACTAGTATTTCTGAGCATAGGCTTTAGATGGGCCTCAGGACTGTAACAGACTCTAAGAAACCTTGCAACTCATATAAGTTGTGTTCTAAAGTCTGAATTTTCTTATGTGTGCAATGTTGCTAATAGTCCTTTTTAAAAATAAGGCCAGTACAAGCATTAGTTGTGATAATGTTCGTAAAATACAGAAATTCAGTAAAATCAACAGAATAATACATTTTAATTTTTTAAATTTAGTTGTATTTATCATTTGAAAAAAATTGCTACAAGACATGTATGCTCACCAGAGAAAGACAAAGAAAAAGAATGAAAAAGGGAAAGTGAGAAATCCTGTCACCAGGTCTGGGACTTAAACCACAGTTGACCATGTGGAAGTTCAATGCCTTAATCACCATGCCACCTGCTAGCCCCTAAATTCTAAATTTCTTACTTCACAAGTCTACTCATAAGAATATCAGGACCAAGAGATAATTCAAGCGACTTGACCAATATCAAGACCACACTTAAATCCTAATTCTCAATAAAATGTTTAACATTTTTCTCCAATAAAAACTCTAGATTTTATTGTTCAATCACACATCTTTCATCTTAACTCAGAGTCAGTCATCAAAATAATGGACAGATAGAATAGGAGCAAGACACAAAAATAATAGATATGAAACAATGGGTTGCATTTTACACATGTACACATCAATGACATCTTTCTACTAGGAAGAAAAGGGAAGGAACTTCTGTGCCAAATAAAGGTAGCTTTTATTTTTTTCTGTAAAAAGAAAAGTGGAGGGCAGCAAGTTGTGTGGAGATTTGGCTAGCTAAATCCCATAAGCCTCAAACCTGGAGGGTTGAAAAATCACACCAGGCGAATGTGCATATATTTTATATTTGCCTCATCTCAAAAAGGTACCCTCCATGTTCTCTTTCATGGCTTCCAACATAATAAAAAGCAGTTTCTGTCTCCGTCTCTCTCCAGTGAATATACTTGCCTCATAGCAAAACTAAAAAATAAAGAAAAAAAGTGGGATATATAAAGTGTAATAAAGATTTTAAATCTGCCACATAAAGCAAGAAAATTCCCAACATAAACTCAGCTTTCAAAGGAGCTAATAAAAAATCATTAACAAAAACACATTATAGAAAAGTATATACATACTAGAAATACATTACAACTCACTCATGGACCAACATGCTTCAAATTTGAAAAAATATTTTTTTTAGGTTAGATAATAAAAATACCATTCACTTAACTCAATAATGTGGTTACACATTATTGATTACACAGCACATTACAGATAGAATATCACTTCAACATTTCAAAAATTAGAAATTTATCGGGGACCAGCAGTTAGCATAATGGCTATGTCGCTGGACTCTCACATGGTTGACTGCGGTTCGTGTCCTGGACCCTGTCGCTTAAAACTCACGCTGGACGCATGTGCGTGCGTGCCCAAGATCCCGAGAGGAGAATGTATAGAAATTTATCTTAAGAGCTAGTAAAATACAACATGCTTACTTACAACTTGTATAACAGTTCCTTTAAGTGATGTATTTTTTCATGCATTCTAATGAAATTACTTTTCATGACAGTAGGCATATTTACTTACATTTACAGGAGTTCTCTGCACTTGGACTTTTCTCAGGACTTTGCAAAAAGTTAATATTCAAACTTTCTTATATTTTTCACCATTAAGGAGTTTAGGTCCAATGTTCTTTGTTTTTGTTTTTGTTTTTGTTTTTTTTTTGAGAGGTTTTTGCTATAGGGTGCGTGCATTCCCCAGAAAGACAGAGAAAGAATGAGAGAAATCACCCCCCAGGAGGATGGCCATGAAGACAGAGAAAGAGAGAAATCACCCCCCAGGAGGATGGCCATGTCGCCATCCCTACTCCATTCTCCTCTCAGGATCTTGGGCATGCATGCACACGCACCTAGCATGAGTTTAAGCCACCGGGTTTGGGACTTGAACCACAGTCAACTACATAGACACTGTGCTAACTGCTGGTCCCGCAATATTCATTTTTATATTTGGGTCACCTATAGACTTATGAATACCGCTTCATCTCAAAAGGATATCCTCCAAGTTCTCTTTCATGGCTTCCAACATAATAAAAGGCTTTTTACTTATAATAATACACTATTTTTAGTTTAAGCCTTGTCTAAACTATCTCTACTATGAAGACAAAAAAATGAGAATACAAACTTAAAAAATACTTTTAAAACAAAAAATGCTTCTTTTACTGATGAATTAATAATTCTTCAGTTCTTATATAGAACATCTAACTATACATGTTACCCTAAAACATTCAGAATAAAGAAGAAACAGCACAAAAACTGAATCCAAATTTGGAGTCTAAATAACATTCAACATTGTTCTGAGTTTCACCATCCATGACTCTCTTTAAACTATCTCAGCAATCTTTAGAGACAATCACTATACAGATCCAGGTACTTCGCTTACTTGTACATTTTCTGACCACCGAAGCATAAAGGATTGACACCTTCAAGACAACTTTTGTGGAATATTCACATTGCTCTATAAGTAAGCCAAAGCTATCATAACAAATCAGAAACAAAATTTCAAACATTAAGTATCCATTATACCTCAACCAAAAATGTTTCTTAAAGACCTCTCAAAATTTTCACACACATACCCACATACCTTAAGATTCCTAGTAACATCTTACATGTCTTGAAAATCACTGAAAGTAGCATTATATATAGATAGGTACTTACATATTTCATTTTCCAATGTGCATATAAGTTTTTTTCTTCCATGAAGAAGAGAAAAAAAGAGAGAGACAGAGAGCTAGTACTCCCAGAAGGGTCTTAATGCCCTGAAACCCCTAACCTCAGATTATGGCCTGCACATACTTGTTCTTAGGAAAATTTTTGAACCTGAACCCAGAAACTTCTCATAAGGTCAGTCTTGCAGCGCATAACATTTTACTGGTGCACCACCATCCAGCCTCTCTCTTTCTTACTCCTGTGACTGAGGTAGAGAGGTACACAGTGAGATAGATACCCCTGAGAGGGTCCTCGTACTGCAATCCACTTCCAGCTTCAGCCAGCCCCAGATCAGGGGCAATGGGGGCCTGGTATATTCAAAGTTGTCTTTAGGCATGAACCCAGAACCATCCCATGTGGTTTGAATTTATGGAGCAGTTAGTTACTATTTTGGCAATGTCTAGCCCCTCCAATAGGAATTTAAATGAGAAAGATGTAGGGTAAGGAAAATAAACTTTCCAATAGTCTGCATATGGAAATGAAGACTTAAGCAGTTAAACTCAGTGAGTTTTATTTTGTTTGAAATTTATTCATTTCTTCCATGAAAGAAAGACAGACAGCATCCCAAAAGATTCCTGATACCATGATCCACCATAACCTTCAGGCAGACCCAGATCATGGGCACACATGTGCCCATCATACTCAGGGAGTTCTCTGGACATGAACATTCCCAAGTAGGACTGCCTCACAAAGTACTGAGGTTTTTAATCACTGCACCACTGTCCAGCCTTCTGGGTGCTCTTTATGGCAGCTATGGCAGCTATGCTGAAGACTGGACAGTTGTAGAGAAATCTAATAACACAAAACTTGTATGGCACATTAATAATAAGCTACAAAAAACTTAGCGAGGCTTTTTTCTTCAGTTCTTCTCTGTAAACTTTCATCTTCAGAGGTAAGGATGCTCCTTTCACCTAAGTACAATGAGGGGATTTCTTACATGAGGGTCCTATAAACTACTTTAGAGGAAGATTAAAGAATTGTTCCTAGGGTTTATGACTTGCTATAGGAGAAAAGAGTAAGTGAAAGTCACAGAGATCTTCCTTTTGCTGTTATCTCAAATTTTGACAGCTTAAAATATTCAAGATGCCAATGGACATCTTTTTTAAAAGAGGTTTTTGTCTTAGGGTATATGCACTCACTAGGGAGAGAGTCAATGAGAGATAAAGTGAGAAATCACCCCCCCAGGGAGGATGGCTATGCCACAATCCCTTGTCCTCCATTTTCCTGTTGCTATTGTGAGCATGCACACACATACACACACACACCCAGCATGAATTTCAAGCCACTGGGTCTAGGTGACTTGAACCACTGTCAGCCACGTGGGAGTCCAGCGATGTAACCACTACAAACACCTCCCATATTCTGGTGTAGCATCAAAGACGCTCAAATAAGATTACTAAATATGCTAATATATGCAATATAATCCAACATGATACATTCTTTGCATTTCATCATGTAAGTATTCCAGCATTATGATAGAGTCTTCTTAACAATATAGCCACTGTTTTTCATCAAGAAAATAAATCTAAAAGTTACTGAAGGGCCAGGAGGTAGGGTGGTAATTATGCCAGTTCTGCATTTCAAGTTCTGGATGTGGCAGGTTGAAAATCATACCAGGTGTGTGTGCATGTGTGCCCAAAATCTTGGGAGGAGGATGTAGGAGAAGGGATTATAGCATAGCCATCACCCTCCCTGGTGAGCGGATGTGATTTCTCACTTTTCATCTATTTCTGTCTCTCTCCAGTGGGTACACATACCCTATGGCAAAAAATCTAAAAGTAAATAACTTTTTTTTTATTTAAATTTATTTATTTACATTCATTCACTGTACATCATTATAGCATACAAAATGAGATTTCCCATTCAGAGTACATTGTATATTTGCTCAATCAAGCACATCAACATACATGTTATCATTAACAAATAATTTTCCATTTGTTTCTTGTATGTTTCACTTTTTTCCCATCCTTGATTCCCTCTTACCCTTTGCCATCTCCCACTCTACTCCCACACTGTGTCTGGTATCTATGTTTGTTTTCTATACCTTTATTCCCCATTTTATTGAGTCACTAAAGATCTTAATTGATCTAAATATTTTCATAGCAAGCACAGATGATATATATATTTCCATAAACACAAATCCAACTTTAGGCATAAGCCTCAGTGAGTAGAATGAACATCCTATAGAGTAGCATCTAGCTGGGGCTATATATCTTACTGCAGTCATAGTATAGGTATTTTTAATGCTATTTTTAATTTCAAGAAAAAACAGTTTTAATTCTTTTTTTCTTTCTGAACCTTTTCTCTTTTTTTTTGCAACTTAATTTATATACATTCCCTAAGTATTGTCACAGCATACAAAATGTGATTTCCCATCCAGAATATTACTGCATAGTGGCTTAATCATATAAGTTATTACCAAAACTTTTCCATGTCTAGTTTCTGATTTTTTTTAACCCTATTTCTTTTCTCACCCTGTTCTCACACTATCTCTGGTGTCTACAGTTGTCTTCCATTCCTTTACCCCCCACATTGTATTGATCACACAATTTCTTAAGTAATCTAACTACTTTCAATAGCAAGTTCACTTGGTACTACTAAGAAAACCAGTTTTAACTTAAATCAAAAAAATGCTAAGGAACTTTTCTTAAAACAAAGTCAGGAAACAGGTTAGGATTATGTTCAAATGGTAGGTACATGAACCGATCCATATTCCAAGAAAGAACACAAATCCTTACACCGAGATAACAAAGTCTACAAGAAAATCAGCAATGTTTTAGTCAAAAGCCATAAAACTATACTTCACCAATTCAGCCTCATGTACTTTATCTTCTGTTGTGGTTTGATTTTCCCAATTAAATTCTGGGATATAATATTCAACACTAGACTTGTCCCTATGATTAAGTTGGCCATTTTCTTAGTTTTTGAACTCTTATTTCTGTGTAACTACATTTAATTTTCCTGATATATCACTCTAAGAGAACTTCTTAGAGATCTGGTCTGGTGCTGGTTAATTCTTTCAGGTTTTGTCTATCTGAGAATGTTCTTGTCTTTTCTTCCCACCTGAAAGATAATCTTGCTGGGTCCAGTATTCCTGACTGAAATTGCTTTTCTCATAACACTTTGAATATGTTTTCCCATTCTTTCCTCGCTCACATTGTTTCTGATGAGAGGTCTGCTGTTAGTCCAATGGGATATCCTTTGTAGGTAACTTGATGTTTTACTCTTGCCAATCTTAGTATCTTGTCTTTGTCTGTGGTTTTGGTCAACCTGGCTATAATGTGTCTTGGAGAAGATCGTCTTGGGTTGATTCTATTTGGGGTCCTTTGTATTTCTTGGGACTTGATCTTCAAGTGCCTCTCTAGGTTTGTAAAGTTTTCCTGCAGGATTTCATGGAATATATTATCAATGCCATTATAAGTCTCTTCGCCTTCTGGGATGCCTATTATCCAGATGTTTGGACATTTGATGATATCTACTACTTCTTGTAAATTATTCTCATTTTTTGGGCAATTTTCTGTCTTCACAGTGATTTTTTCTAGGCCAGCAATTTTCTCTTCTACGTCTGAGATTCTATTTTCTGTATGATCTAATTTGCTTTTAATACTTTCAAGGGAGATTTTGACTTCCTGTATTATAGCCTTCATCTCTAACAGTTCCGTTTGATTCTTTTTTAAAGTGTGTAATGCCTCTTTCAGATCTTGCAAGAATTTCCTCATCTCCTGGAACTCATCAGCTCCTTTCTCCTGCCTCTTCTGCAGTTCATTGTCTCTCTTCTCTTCCATCTCTGTTAGCTTCACCATTATGAATGTTCTAAATTCTTTATCAGACACTTCCATGATTTCCATTGAACTGTCTGTGGATGAAGAGGAGTTATTCTTTTCCCTTGGAAGAGAGGTATTTTCTTGCTTTCTCATATTTCTTGTGGTCCGTTGGTGATTTCTTATCATCTGATGGATGGTGTGTTTCTTCCTAATTCTTGAAGTTCAATCCTGAAATCATTACTTCACAGGAGCCATGAGGAATCTTCTCCTGAAGGCCTGCCTCTCGCCTCTCCTGCTACTCTAGCTTGTTTGCTGGAGGCTGAATTATCAGTAGGAAATCATTTCTCTTTTACTCTGAAATCACTACTTCACACGAGCCATGAGGAATCTCAGTAAATAACTTTTTAAAAGGTAACTGAAGAAAACAGTAAGGTACTCAGAGACTATCTTAAATTATTATCTCAATCCAACAGATTTCTGGGATTCATATTCTTTTTTTCCTTTTTTTGGAGAAGTTTTTGCTACAGGGCATGTGCACTCGCCAGAAAGAGAGAGAGAGACAGAGAGACAGAAAGCGAGAAATCACCCCCCAGGGGGGAGGCCACGCCACAATCCCTCCTCCTTCATTCTCCTCTTGGGACCTTGGGCATGCACATACATGCACCCAGCATGAGTTTAAGCCACCAGGTTCGGGACTCAAGCCACAGTTGACTACATGGGAGTCCAGCAACATAGCCATTATGCTAACTGCTGTTCCCTCTTTTTTTTTTTTTTTTTTTTTTTTTAATCATCATCAGAAGGCATGCATGCTTGCCAGAGAGAGGGAAAGTGAGAAAGCAAGCTGCAGTTCCTTCTCCTGCATTTCTCCTTCTTTTCAGGATGTTAGGCAAGCAAACACATATCTCTGGCATTTTTGTGGGGGGAGGGTTTTTTTTTTTTTTTTTTTTTTTTTTTTTTTTTTTTTTTTGCTATAGGGCACGTGCGCTCTTCTCTGACATGTTTTCAAGCTGATAAGTTGATACTCAGACCAGGATTTGGCCATGTGAGATCCTGCCACTTAAACCACCATGCCACCAACTGGGCTGGGTTCCTATCTATCTATCTATCCAAAGATATATTTAGATTTTTACTGTTAGGTGTATGAGCTCACCACAGACAGGGGAAGAGGAAAAGTGAGAAATTACCCTCCAGTGGGGATGGCCACACTACAGTTCCTTCTCCTCCATAATCCTCTCAGGATTTGGGGCATGCACACATGTGTATTCACTCAGGATGGTTTATTTTTTGTGTGTTTTTTTGTTTTTCTTTTTTTTAGATGGATGGATGGGTTTATTTCCCCTCGATAGAATGTACTCTCACAAGTGTCTAAGGATAGAAAAGTTTATAAATACAATAAAGTGTTTTTATGAAATATTTCTATTAGACATCATAAACTACACTAAGTAGGATAGTTTCTAATTTCGACTCCCAAATTTTTATTGTGAGTTTTAATGTCTTCTAAGATTAATTTGCTTTTTAAGATCTTATCATAGCCACAGGTAAAGTTTGTAATTCTGAATTTTTATACATTTTTGTCACTTAGGATGTTTTTTAAGCTGACTCCAACTGCTGAGTCAGCTATGTGGATCCAGCACATAACCCCCATGCCTGCTGTCCAAGGGTTCACATTTCTAAAGGTATTCCTGGATGATTCAAAGAATTTGTCATCATTCAGAACCAGCAGATGGTGTATTGGTTATGCTGCTGGACTCCCACATGGCTCACAGTGGTTCAAATCTCAGACGCAATGATTCAAACTTATATTGGATATTTTAAAAATTTTTGATCTGCTTTATCCTTTCAACCACCTTCTCATTTCTATTGATTAATATGCTAACTGCTGGTCCCAATATTCCACACTTTTTCAACCCATTTATTTGTTCTTGGACTTTTAGGCTGATTCCATGTGTAGGGATTGTGAATAATACTTCAATGAACATAGATATGCAAGTATTTTTCCAACTACGTGCATTCTTATTCTTTGGGTAGATATGTAGATACCCAGGTGTGGAACTGCTGGGTTGTATGTTAGTTCTATTTGTAGGTTTTGACCAACCTCCATATGGTTCTCCACAGTGTAATAATTTACATTCCTACCAACAGCATAGGAAGGTTCCCTTCTCATTGCAGCCCTGCCAGCACTTACTTTTTATTATGATTTTTTTTTTAATCTTAGTCATTCTGACTGGGGTTAAGTGGTATCTCATTGTGGGTGTATTGTAATTTGCATCTCCCTAATGAAAAAGGATGCTGAGCATTTTAGAATATATTTTTGGCTGTTCGTATTGTCTTCCTTTGAGAGTTATCTGTTTAGTTCTTTTGCCCATCTATAATTAAATTTTTTGGGGGGGAGGTGGGTAAGTTGTATATTCAGTCTATTGCCAGAGGCCTGGTTTTTATTAAGACATGTAGAAAACATCTTGGTTTACTACTGGCTCCTTATCACTCTCTTCTGGGTACTGAAGGAATTGGACTATATTTTCCTTAACTAGGAATTGGATGTTTTTTTGCCTGTAGAGTTTTTTCCTTATTCTGCATAGAAGCAAATATATTTCTATAGATTTTTCCCCAATGATCCTTTCCGTAAAATAAAATTTTTACCTGATGTTTTCTAAGTTTGGCTACTGCCAACAGAAATGTCACCCAGTTTACTTTTCACCTCATTTGACCTACAAGAGAAACACAGTCATCCTACAGGGATCATGAAGGATATTTATATACATAAAGGACTGACATAAAATTAAACCTTACTTTAAACCTGTCTACTTAGAGGCTCCCAAGCAAGCTGAGTGAACAAGGATTTAGGTATATATGGAAGTAAAGGGAAAATAGGGTCAGAAGAAAACATCTATCGGACAATAAAGGGTAGGAAAAGTAAGTATTCTTTTTGTGAATTCTTATGATTTTTGGTCCTAACATTACATTATTCACCTGGTCCTGATATTATAAAAGAGTGAAAAATAGGAACAAGAATTTTGAAAGTAAAGAAATAGAAAAAGATATTATAAACTATAGAATCTGAAAGAGAAGGAGAATTTGAAGAGACACTTGGTTGAAACAATTATTTTCTTTCTTTAATTTTGCTAGAGGGTATATGTGCTCACTGGAGAGAGACAGAGAGAGATTGAAAGTGAGATAGCACCCCACTCCTCATGCGGGATGTCCATGCCACAATCCCTTCTCCATTTCTTTAAGAATGTGGGGCACACATGTGTCTGGTGTATTCTTTGAGCCTTTATGTACAGACAGGACTCTAGTGGCACAGTGGACCATTGGAATCCAGCTCCTTCAACTACCACACCACTGGCTTGCCCAAATTATTTATTTTTAAAAGAACATTACTTTTAAGAGATGCACATAAATTAAATCACAAATTAAAGACTACTTATACAAAAACTAAGACAAAAACCACACATTTTAATTGTCATTACCTATATTCAACATTGTTACTAATATCCTGTGGATTATAGAAGATAAACTAGCTAGGTATTTAACTTCAAAGTGATAGCTCAGTTAGGATGTTAAAGAAGTGAAGACATGTAAGGCAGAGGAACTATCACATGGTAGGCAATTATGAAATACAAACTAAATCTTTTCCCAGCGTTGTAAAAAGTAGTGTTAACTGCATTCCTAAATAAAAACAATTTAGAAAATGTGAATATATTATTATTATTATTTTATTTGCCAAAAGGTGGGTACACTCACCAGAGAGAGAGAGAAAGCATCTTCCAATGGGTACGGTTATGCCACAATTCCCCTTCCTCCATTTCTCTCTCCTGTCAGGACCTCAGGCATGCATCCACACATGGCAGAATGTTTTTTCAAGCCACTGGGGCTAGGACTCAAACTACAGTCGACCATGTGGGATCCAGCTGTCTATGCACGGTGCTTAACCACTGCATTAAGGACTGGCCCAACATACTTTTTACTCTCTTGTTATTTCATATAAAAATAAATCAAGGTCCAGCTCCAGTGACCCTATGGTAATGTAATTCTCTGCAATGCTAAAAATCATATGGAAAATTAGAGTCCAGTTCCTGGTCAAACTGTACATGGTTATGACCCTGGGTGGCTGGAAAGTGGTGTAAGAGGATAGTGGCATAAGACCCTGTTGAGGGTGCTTGAGTTTCTCTCCCTCATTAAATAAAGTTATAAAAACTTTTAAAAAATGAATCCATTTTGGCCACTATTTTGTTTTTGTACTATATAATTAATTGCCTTATCATGATAATCTTATTCCCCCATCATTTTCCCTATCTTAGGCCAAATCAGTCAGAAATATTTACAAAAAGAGGTAGATTATATATTTTAAAATAATTTCCATCAAAAAAATTTTAATAAGGTCCCAGAAGTCCTTTCTCTATTATTTAGAAATACTAAATTTTCAGACTACCTACATGTCCTAGTAAAGTCTAATACATGTCTTGGTCTATTTTGTTGTTGTATCAGAAATATCTGAGACTGGGTTATCTATAAAGAAAAGAGGTTTCACAATTCTAGTGGCTGGAAAGTCCAAGAGAATGTGGCAATCATCGGCTGGCCTTTGTTGCTATGTCAGAACAAGGCCTAGAGCAGTGGAAAAGAAGTGGGCACAGGCAGAGAGAGAGAGAATTGCAGGCAACCAACTTGCTTTTCATTCAACCTACTCTCAGGAACTAATCAGTGAAAACACACTCCCTCTGGGAGACTGTATTAATTATCCATGAGGAATCTGATTCCGTGTCCCAACTACCTCTCACTAGGCCCCATCTCTGCACACTGCCCTATTGGGTATCAATTTACAGTATAAATACTCAGATAATTACATGTCAGTGCCAGCTCACATATGGATACGGAGAACCATAATAATTTACCACTTTAATGGACTCAAGATCATGAACTACCTGCCATCATAAAACCAATCAATTACATGTACCAGACATTTCTCTGAAGCTTACTTTATAAGGTTCTTGACTTCAAGTAGTATGGACTGTCTTTTTGTTGTTGTTGTTTTTTGAGAGGTTTTTGCTATAGAGTGCATGCACTCGCCAGATAGAGAGAGGCATAGAGACAGAAAGCGAGAATTCGCCCCCCCCCCCGGGGGGATGGCCACACCGCAATTCCTTCTCCATTCTCCTCTCAGGATCTTGGGCACGCACGCACACACGCCTGGAGTGAGTTTAAGCCACTGGGTCTGTGATTTGAACCACAGTCGACTACATGGGAGTCCAGTGACAGCCATTACACTAACTGCTGGTCCCATGGACTATCCATTTTTGTATGGCCAGTATCTCTAGCAAAGTAACTGGCACATTATCATGTAGATGATCAATAAATTCCTAAAATGGATCCTGGTACTTTACTTGGAACAGTGAACAGGTAAGATGCAATTGCAATTACCTCTACATGGTATTATTAGATCCTTCACCTCCCACACTAAGACCCCAGAATGGAGATGAAATATCACAACAAAATGATAAAAATAGTTATATCAGACCACTTTTAAAGATGAACAGCAGCTAGTAAAGAGGAGAATATCTTGTAATAATAATATCTAAGCAATAGATAAGGTGAAAAGAAAAGTGACAAAAAGAAAGGAAAAGGAATATTTGAATAGTAAGTACTAAGGATGAGTGTTCCATGTTAACAATATCAGTAACGAGGATTGGTAGGGAGTTAGTGACTAAAATAGAAGATTCATATAAACCAGAGAAACAAGAAACAGAAAACAGAATAGAGGCAAAAGGAAAAATGTCAAAGGCATTCAGAAATGTAAAGTTCTGATAAATAATATTTATCAAAATACTGCAAATAGCCTAAATAGCCTGAAGGTCTTTTTTTTATAACAGTTGAATTTGAGAAGTTCACTTTTATAAAGATGTTTTAAAATATAGTATGTGGTAGCTATTTCTAAAAACTGAATGGTCATATTTATTTGTGAAAATATTCATTCTTTGCAGACAGCCGCCATGAGCATTTTTATATTATTATTAAACATTAACCAGAAAGAGTCTCCAAATATTTCATAGATCTAATGATTACAAAGATAACCTTTTTATTCTCAAGGAACACATAGCATATTCTGAGCAAAATTTTCTATATTATCTTATTATTTAGCTCCCTTCACAAATAAGAGCCTTTATAATTCTGGATTCTCTTGGTTTGAAAGTTTGAACAAATAAAAACAAAATGTATGTTTCATAAAGATATCTGTAAACATTTCATTATTCACAGGGCAGAAAATCTCCATTGATTAGCATAGGAATGAAGAAAGCTAGACTCTTAAAAGCAATATGTCTCCTGGCTTACTAATTCCAGGACACCACTGGACGAGGTATTTTGTAAGAAGTGATTTGGTGAATTGAATTTCTTTCCTGTCTCTCACATAAGTGAGGAAGAAAACTAGGAATTGAAGAGAAGCAAATAGACACTGTGCACCTTTCATTGCCTGTTAATATATGACAATTCTTAACATAGCCCAGGGCAGGGAAAGGCAGATGCTCTTGTGTTATAACAAGGCCAGAGTTATTACTTATTTGTTTGTTACAAATAGGGTCAAAGTTATGTTAATAGAAGGAATATGAATTTCTCACAGACACCAGATGGGGACTTTTAGAAATAAATGAATCATCACAGTGGGAGGTATGTTTGCTTTCAAACAATTTGGGCCTAAAATAAGCTACAACCTAGAGTTAAAAGTCCCCACTCCTCTCCCTCATCTATTTCCTCTTTCCAAATGGAAAAGAGAGTTGTCATCATACTCCTCTCTAACAGAACCAAAAGATGCAGAACCCTAAGATATCCCGTCCTACCTCTGTAACACCCCCAGAAAACCATCAGAGGAGGGGAGAAAAGTGAGAACTCCCAGCAATGCTTTAAGATGCAATATTGGACAGATATAAGGGATGGCAGGCATCAGAAGGTTTGGGAGATCCTGTGTCTCTGTTTCTGGGCGGGGGAATTCAAGACAAAAAGGAGAAGTTAAAAAGAAATGATTGAAGGAAATAGGGAGAAGATGGAGAGACTGCAGTAGGAGATGCTCATGTGTGACACACAACCATTCCAGAGCTAAGACATACTCCAAGTCATTCTGATTCTGGTGTGACAAGAAGCAATCAGGTAGTTAAGCCAACTTGTTTTCCAACTATGCACTCTGGATAAAGTTTGAGTCAACTTGCTGAAGCCTAGGGTAATTTTTAAATTTGTCTTTAATATTCTGTATATTCACTTTGGGAATAAGAATTTACAGGAGAATCTAGAATAGAGAAGATTATGGCCCCATCCCTGTGCAAAGGTCATCAGGAGACTTTGGCAGCATTCTAGAGGTGGAGTTCTTGCAAGGAGCAGGGTCTACCCCCAAATGAGACCATGTCACTTAATTCAGACCTCCACACTCTCACCCTCTTCCTAAAAATAGTGGCTTGAGGCAAGGGTTACAAAAAGGCTCAAGAAAGAACAGAACTCTTCATAAATTTAAAAGAATGCTATTTTTCCTGAAATATTATCAATAATATCAGATTCCTAAAATGTAAAATAGGAATCACCAGAAAGATTTCTTCTTAGCTGTAGTCCTCAAAATATCACAAGGACAATTCTATGAACAGAATGGTCATCTGCATTGAGAAAAAATAACATTACAAAACCTCAAGCAGGAAAGATTCTTCAGCATGAAGAGGGAAAAAGGGAGATGTAAGTGTGTGGGGGGGTGGGGCGTGAATGCATATGAAAAAGAAAGACAAAAAGAAGCTTAACTATACTATTCTCCAGGCTTTTAGATGGCTATAGATTTTCAATACTTTTACATTCTTCCTACATGTTATTAATATTCCATGAGAGATTATGGCCACAGTTAGTTGCTCCAAGGCCAAAAACCTTGGGTTACACATTTTACCACAGAATACACTTTTTAACATTCAATTAATAAAATAAATCTAGAAAGAAGAGTATGAAACAGAGAAACTTAGAAACTCACAAATTAAAAAATAAGCAACCAATTTTATAAAATGTCAGTCAAGTTGCCAGAAATATAAGTGCATATTAAAGAAGATATAAATTCTTATAATTTTTAAACAAAACACTAATGAATTTTAGTCTTTACAACTCATAAGATACACATGTATAAATACATAGAATATATACCATATATATGCATGCACAAGTGTACATATATAAACAAATGTAATATGGGACTATATTTTAGTATCTCAACACAAATAATTTTAAGCAAAAGCTCAGTGATAAGAAACCTCTGAATAGATAAGTTAGTTATGAGATAAAGCAATTAGATTTAAGGAATGTTATGCCTAAGGCTTTGACACTCTAGAAACTTTTTCCTGATGAAAATAGAGAAAGGAGATGAAAAGAAAGTTTCAAGTTTTTTTTTGTTTTAAGGTAAAAAGTCTAAAGTTGTATTTCTAGAATTTCTGTTGTCACAGAAAGAGCTCAGAAATGAACAGAAATTTTGACCATAAATATATATATATATATTTTTTGGAGAGATTTTCACTGTAGGGCGCGTGCGCTCGCCAGACAGACAGAGAGAGATATAGAGACAGAAAGCGAGAAATCACCCCCCAGGGGGGATGGTCACGCCGCAATCCCTTCTCCTCCATTCTTCTCTCGGGATCTTGGGCACGCACGCACACGCGCCCGGCGTGAGTTTTAAGCCACCGGGTCCGGGACACGAACCACGGTCGACTATGTGGGAGTCCAGCGACATAGCCATTATGCTAACTGCTGGTTCCTGACCATAAATATTTTAAAATACAGATACCATAGGAGATAAGGAAGCAGTACACTATGATCAGTTTAGCACTGTATTTCACTATTCTAAAAAGAAATTTTACTATCTCTGAAAAGATGATTACTTTCGAGGCTGTCATACATAGTAACTTCTGAGCTATGTGTATACTCCTTCTGACTTGAAGGACAAGGTTTATAAGCGGAACAAGGCAAGGAAAGCAACACTAATCAAAGCAGAAAGAGAACAGAGGAACAGTCTCATGCCTGATGCCTCCCTTATTTTCCCATATCCAAGTTTATTTATTAGTGAAATAAGAATCAAATAGTGATACCATCCAATTAAGGCAGAGACAAAGATGCCTAGAAACCTGAATTTATTCCTTTGAAAGAACTTTCTTGTACTTATTTCCCCCATTCTTTTTCCCCTACAACATTCATTCTAGAAATTTTTATGGTCTAATATTTCCTTCCTTTTCTCCTTTCTGTGTTCTCTTTTCAGCCTTAAAAATTGACCTTCATACTTCTTCCATAATTCCTTTCCAAGGTGCCCTTTTAATCAAAATGTTAGGCAAAATTAAAGTCAGGATTAATATAGTTTTACCAAGTGAAACATCCTTTATGAAAATAGGGGAACAAGAAACAAAAACTTTTTAACTAATATTATCAATTTTAACAAGCAATGAAAACACTAAAATATAAAATAAGGAAAAATTGAAATATAAAATAAGAGAAAACTGAAATAAAAAATAAGGGAAAGTTAGTTCACTTTTTATGCCGGTATTTTTGCATTAGTAATACTTATCATGGATTTATTTCCAGTAGTCCACAACCCTAGTGAAATTTAGCTATTTTGATATGCCCCTATGATGCTAAATGCTGTAATAACTTTTCAGGAACACATCAATTATGAAAAAATTAAGAAACCACAAAGAAAACATTTTGTAAATGTTATTATTGTTGAATCTTCTACATCCTTTCAACATTTTAAATATTGTTCTTTCAAAAACAAAAAGGAGAGGGAACCAGCAGTTAGCGTGTAATGGCTATGTCGCTGGATTCCCACGTAGTCGACCGCGGTTTGTGTCCCGGACCCGATGGCTTAAAACTCACGCCGGCTGCGTGTCCGTGCGTGCCCAAGATCCCGAGAGGAGAATGGAGGAGAAGGGATTGTGGCGTGACCATCCCCCCTGGGGGGTGATTTCTCGCTTTCTGTCTCTATGTCTCTCTGTCTGTCTGTCTGGCGAGCTCACGCGCCCTACAGTGAAAATCACTCAAAAAAAAAAAAAAAAAAAGGAGAGAGTGAGAAAGCATATTCCCAATAGTCTCTCGATACTACAATCCACTGCCATTCCCAAATCTCAAAATCATATATACACACAGTCCGGTGTACTCAGAAAGTCTCTTGAAGTGAACATGAAGACCCCTCACAGAGCTTCGCATTTTACTGCTGCACCAACTGACCCTCACAACATTTCATTTTTTTTTGCATCACTAATGGGAAGTTTTTGCAATTTGCCTGTTACTTTGCCATTTTTAGTAATCTCTAGAAAATGTTTACTAAATTCATCATTGACAGAAAGAATGAAGAGTAAATATGAAGAGTAGAACATCGCAGGAGATGCACATTAATCTTAGGCATTGATTTTTTAATGCCAGAGGTCAAGTATATCTGCACAAAGGGGATAGGGAGTACCTTTTAACAGAGCTTGGCCACATGGCAATGATTTTTCTTCCAATTCTCCATCCATCCCAGGATCTTGAGCATGTGAGCCTACAGTATGTTTTTCAAATCAATGGGGCCAAGACTAGAACCCTGGTCAGCCCAGGGTCTTAGGATCTGGCTTTGTCTGCACAGTACTTAACTTCTGCACTATAGGGCTAGCCCAGCATTTATTTTGAAATCTAGAATTTATCTCTAACAACCTCATGGATATACTAGAAGATAATGTCCTCTATATGCAAAAATAAAAATTCAATCTACTTCTAATATAAGCTATTACTCTTTTAAAGTGAGAGATATTGTTATTGGTTGGGTCTTGTTTTCACTTTGTGAGGGTATAAGGTTGCTCAATTGCTCCAGATGTTGTAGTGAGACATGATGGAAGAATTAGTTGGAAGTTGTACACTAAAGCATATTCCCAATAGTCTCTCGATACTACAATCCACTGCCATTCCCAAATCTCAAAATCATATATACACACAGTCCGGTGTACTCAGAAAGTCTCTTGAAGTGAACATGAAGACCCCTCACAGAGCTTCGCATTTTACTGCTGCACCAACTGACCCTCACAACATTTCATTTTTTTTTGCATCACTAATGGGAAGTTTTTGCAATTTGCCTGTTACTTTGCCATTTTTAGTAATCTCTAGAAAATGTTTACTAAATTCATCATTGACAGAAAGAATGAAGAGTAAATATGAAGAGTAGAACATCGCAGGAGATGCACATTAATCTTAGGCATTGATTTTTTAATGCCAGAGGTCAAGTATATCTGCACAAAGGGGATAGGGAGTACCTTTTAACAGAGCTTGGCCACATGGCAATGATTTTTCTTCCAATTCTCCATCCATCCCAGGATCTTGAGCATGTGAGCCTACAGTATGTTTTTCAAATCAATGGGGCCAAGACTAGAACCCTGGTCAGCCCAGGGTCTTAGGATCTGGCTTTGTCTGCACAGTACTTAACTTCTGCACTATAGGGCTAGCCCAGCATTTATTTTGAAATCTAGAATTTATCTCTAACAACCTCATGGATATACTAGAAGATAATGTCCTCTATATGCAAAAATAAAAATTCAATCTACTTCTAATATAAGCTATTACTCTTTTAAAGTGAGAGATATTGTTATTGGTTGGGTCTTGTTTTCACTTTGTGAGGGTATAAGGTTGCTCAATTGCTCCAGATGTTGTAGTGAGACATGATGGAAGAATTAGTTGGAAGTTGTACACTTACAAACAGCTGGGTGTGGGGTGATAGCAGACCTTAATAAAATAATGTATAAAGACATAAAATTTTTGAAGGTGTAAAGCATGTTGGATAAACAAAACTCCAAAGTTGTATGGATACAAAATATTTTGTTCAAAATATTAATTCAAACAAGGTGCACAAGTTTGACATGATGGACATCATGTCATACATGATGGACATGTTTTTGTAACTTAAGAGGTACTTACTCCTTTTCCTTTTAACCTACTTTTCCTTTTTGATTTTGTCCTTTCTCTTAACCATTAACCTCAGTGTTTTTTTTTTCCAGTCTATTTAAATACATTCTTCATTTGTGTTCAAGTGTTTTTTTTGTTTTGTTTTTTTTTTTCAAATTCATGATAGAGAGTGTGCATGAGAGGAAGAAAGAAAGAAAAAAAGAAAAGTCTTCCAAAGGGCTTAGTCAAATTGCAATCACCTTCCTCCAGTCCTCCAGCCCATCAGGATTCTGGGCACATGTATATATATGCCCAGTACGTTTTCATACCAACTAGGTAGTAGACTCAAACCATGGTTGGCATGTGGTTTCCACCTCTACCATCTGGCACACTACTAGCTGTATCACAGGGGCTGGGCTTCTTAAAGTCTATTTGGTATCCAGTGGTTCCTTTGAATTCTCAGAATTTTCATCTACTGTTCTTGATTTGGTCTCCCCGATTGTCTTTAGGTTTCCTAGAGATTCATTTTTACATAAAATCTGAGGCTCCAGTTATAGTCCCCTATTATTTTTCAGGAGCCTTATTGATGTGATGTTAGGTGAGAAGTTTTCCATATTCTTATAATCAAGTTTCAGTCTTTTATAAATCCTGTATGTCCCTGGGTTGTAATCATCACAAGTGCTTCTCAGCATTTTCTTTTCCCACTCCGTTAGGTTAGACAGAAAGGCAGGAAGGAACTAAAGCTCGGCACTTTCTTTCCTTCTGGTCAATTAGGCTTGGGTAAAACTCAAGTTGGTAAAATAGTTTATCTTGATTACCAAGTCTTTAAGAAAAGAGTAATCTGAGTTTATTTCAAAATGATACATTTCCCTTTGCCTACTAGAAGAACTGTGATAGATTCTTCTCCAATTATCTTCCTGGAATGTGATAGAGCTCCTAAAGTAAAACTCAAGGAAATGTATGGGCATTCCTAAGGTTGGCCTCCTAGAAGCTTTTATCTCTAAAACTAACTAGTCTGTGCTTAGTGTCCATCCAACAATTTGTGAGTTAGCCTTTGATTGTTCCTCCCAGGTTCCAACAATGGTTTCTGCACCAAGTAAGTTGTGATTCTTTTTCTTTGAATGTCTCCCCAGTACTGGGGTGGCAACTTTCCCTGTGATTTCAGTTCTCTGGTGAATCCAGAGCATTACTGATTTTCAGTTTGTTCAGAGTCTTTCCTGTTGCAAGGTTGCCAATAATGACTTCTAAGTTCTTTATATGCTAAAAAAGGTTAACCAGCTTTATAAATGCTAATTTATAAATGCTAATAATTTAAGGAATTGTTCACCCTAGTTCACTCATAAGAACTTATTAACATTAGAAAGTTGATTTTTCAGGGGTAAAATCTAATCAAAAACCAATTAGTTTATCCTACTTTATTATATTTGAAAGCTTGCAAGAATTTTTTTAAGAGAGATTTTTGCTACAGAGTAGAGAGAGAAAGAGATAGAAAGCCAGAAATCACCTCCCTGGGGTATGACCACACCGTAATCCCTTTTCCTCCATTCTCCTCTCTGGATTTTGGACATTCAAGTACATGCACCCAGTGTGAGTTTAAAGACACTAAGTTCAGGACTCAAACTATGGTCAGCCATGTGGATGTCCAACAGTTATGCCATCTGATAGTCCTAACTTGCAAGATTTTACTGCCCTGATCTGCTCAGACATACAGCTGATTCTGCTGACCTTCACAACACGTATCCTGACACCTACTTCAAGTCTTTATTAAAAATGGACTAACTGTGGCTTGAAAAATAACTTATATCTGCTAGCATATAATAGCTTGATTAAAAGTTCATTATAAATGTGATTAGCAAGTCCATTTTTACTATGTTTGGTGAAAGGCAGAATATGTACTGCTGACTGAAAATTTGCCTTCTCCTCTAGAAGTTTATGAGAAAAACCAAATTCTTAGCAGCTGGAAAGAAGATCTACTTTATTTGTACGTTATTCCTTAAAATTCCTTTCTATGTACTTCAGTAGAAACTTTGGTGGAAAGAGTCAAATCACTATTGGATATAAATAAATTACCTTGAGACTACGAATGGAAGATGATAGAGAGCAAAAGTTTTCTTAATAAACTTAATCTTGAAAAGTGATTCTGTTGAAAAACTTGTTGTAATGAAAACTATGAGGACTTAGAACAAACTAAGGTGGTTTTTGATAGTGGTAGTTGTTTTAAGTTACTTACTTGGGCCCAGGTGGTGACAAGGTGGGAATTCAATTGACCCAGACAGGGAGGTTGGATTTGCATCCTGGGTCTTAGGTATGCATGCATGCATGCCCATGACCTGGGCTGGCTAAGACTGGTGGTGTATTGTGGTAGGAGCACCCTGTTGGGGATTACTGTTTGTCTGTCTCTCTCTCACTCATGGAAGAAATAAACTTTTAAAAAATTTACATATTATATAGTAAATTTGCCATCATTCACACAGCCAAAGCGGATCTGAATTTTTAAAATATTATCAGACTAGGACTCTACAATTTTACATATACCCTTGAGCTCATGCTTTAACTTTTGTTGTTGTTGTTGTTGTTGTTGTTAACAAAATGACACAAGAGAATTACACTAAAGTGTTTGGTTATCAGGAAAGACATGATGTATTTTTCTATACATTTTTTCTATGTATTTTTCTATGTCATGACTTTCCCAATGACCCAATACATGAGACTTCACTCAGTGTTTTTCCATAGTAGGAAAAAAAAAATGTCTTTGTGGAGAAAATGACATAAAAGAAAAAAATAAGCTTAAACTTTAAGGGAGGTAGGGACTAATGATGTGTGAAATTTTAATAGGTTTCAGTACGCCTACTATGCTGTAGTTCATTTGTTAAATGGTAGAAGCAGCAGTTCTCTGGGTAATGTGAATAAGGGTTATTAGCAATAATGATGGTTTGCTAGTTGATAAATTTGCAGATTAAGTAAACTCTGACATAGAGGTTAGTAATATTTCAAAGATATTGCTCAAAAGAGAATGGACCAAGTATTTTATTTTTTTGTATCAACGAAATTGGATTCTTTACCCAAAGCGTGTGGGAGCAGAAATCTAGTTTCTCTTACTTTTCAATTTAATGTGTAGTGAAAATTCCACTTAGTACTGAAAATTTTATTATATTTTATTCATTCAATCATTCAGTGTTCAATAATTATGTTCAAATTGTCTGCAGCTCTTCATGCTAAAAATCAGAAATAGCACAGCCTATTTGATATCCCAGTAACTTTTTTAATCAAAATAACAATGTATGTAAGTTTCTCCATTCTGTGATTGCACTTGTACCATTTTTGTGATGAAAATACATAACTAGTATTAATATTTCCAAATAACAATTAGATTTCCTATATGTGATTTTTTTATCAGACAAATACCTTTAGGAAAAGAGCTTTCAAAGTTTCATGAAGAAAGTCTATGATGCCAAGTGTTCTGATTAGCCAGACTAATGGCTAGAAAATATAGTTGTGGAGTATCCACATGATTTAATTTACAATTTTGAGAATTAAAGAACATCCCTGAGAAAATAATATGGTTCTAGAGTTGACTCCACTAAACATATTATTTAATATAGCTGAACAGCTTTGTGAACTATCTATCATAATGCCTTGTTTTTGTTGTTGTTGTTGTTGTTGCTGTTCAAGAGGTTTTGTTATAGGGCACATGCGCTCACCAGAAAGACAGAGACAGAGAGACAGAAAGTGAGAAATCACCTCCTAGGGGGGATGGTCATACCACAATCCCTTCTCCATTCTCCTCTCAGGATCTTGGACATGCAAGCACATGCGCCTGGTGTGAGTTTAAACCACCGTATCCAGAACTCAAACCACGGTCAACTACATGGGAGTCCAGCAACATAGCCATTGAGCCAACTGCTGGACTCTATAATGCCTTGTTTTACGATCTCTCTTAATGGAATCAAGAACTACTAGACTTATATAATTAATTATATTCCTTCTTGATCATAACTATATCTATGTTTACCCTACAGTAGCTGTTGTCAACAGTTGCACAAACACATACTTTTAATAACAACTGTTAGTACTATCCAAGTTAGCTAAATAATAGAATTTACACTAAAACTTCCACAAAGACCATACCTCAAAGACATGAATGAAGAGGTTATTTTCTGGATTCTATTCCAAAAGGCACAAGCAAAATTATTTGAGGAAAAGATCATGCTATGGCAGTAGCTCACATGAGGTAGTGGTCCAGAGTGTTAAGTGGGATCTAACTCACCATTGCTGAAAGTGCCTGAGCCAGAATCAGGTAGTATGGTCTGGATGTATTTACCAAAAATTCTTAAGTTGAAATATAATTCTCAAGGTGATAGTATTAAGAGGTGGGTGCTTCAGGCAGTGATTAGGTCATGAAGACAGACTCCTCATTAATGGGATTAATGCTCTTATGCAAGCAGTCCTTAGAGTAGTGTAGCTATTTCACTCAATGAGGAGCCAGCAATCTACACCCTTACCAGAACTATGCTATCCAAGATCAATTTACCTTCTCAATCTTTGAAACTATGAAAAATAAAATATATATCACTTACACGCTAGCAGACATAGAGCTCCATTCAGCATGGAAGTTTTCTCATAAAATTCATTATATACTCCCAAAGGGGAAGAGAGAAGAATCATACCCCAGCTTTTTTTAAGAGAGATTTTTGCTACAGGGCACATGTGTTCAACAGAGAGACAAAGCAAGAAATAACCACGCCCAGGGAACATGGACATGTCACAATCCCGTCTCCTCCAGTATCCTTTCTCATACACAAGCTTTAAAGTTGAAGATGATGATGGTGAAGAAATAAACTCATCTACTACAAAAAAAATTCCTAGAACATTGGTTTTTAAACTGTATATTTTTAAAAAAATGATGTATATTTTTAAAAAAAATTTGTGGTCCATTTATGGTTATATTTACATTTTCTCCTGCTATAATTTATATATTTATGTATAAGTGTATTTTATAATATGCTTTTTATATTTGTATTTTTATATACTTAATATATTTGTAACATTTCTCATATCACAATTGCATTACACACTCTTATACCCTTTTCTCATTTCTTTTTTCTAGTCTTTTTTCACATTTTATTGATTCACAAAAGATCTTAATATTTTTAATAGTAAGTAAAGTTGATATAGATATATCTATGAACACATGTCTAACTTTAGGCATAAAACTCAGTGAGTAGAATGAACATACTATAAAGTAGCACCTAACTGAGGCTATATAGCTTACTGCAGTCATTAAGTAGATATGTTTTTTATTTACTTTTTGTTTGTTTTCTATTTAGTTAATTTCAAGAAAAGCAGTTTTAGCTTTAATAAATATAAATCAAAAAATGTAAAAAAAATTTGCTTAAGACTTAAAGCCAGGAAAAATGTTTAGTATTCTGTTCAAACAGTAGGTAGATAATAAAAACTCGAAAAACAGATATGGACAAAGGTATAATCTAGTAACAAGTACCCTGTAATTTTCTTCTGAAACATTTTTTTCTCTCTCCATTCTCCCTTTTACTAAAGAGAGGTATAAACTGACTTGTTTTTTAAAAAATAGAAATAGTAATAATAACAAGTTTAGTCTCAATTTGGTCTGTCATTTGCACAAAGTCCCATAAGAATACTCATTGATTTAGCTGGCTTTGCTGAAATCTTTCATAAGGAACTTCAGATTAGACGTTATAAAAAGCCTCCTAATATTACTGAGCCAAGTCAGGAATTCACCATCTGACTGTACCTTTAAGTACCTGTACTTGAGAGTTTTTTGGGTCTGTCAGGAAGCGACATTCTTTACTTATCTGCCAAACAGAACTGTTTATGGTTCCAGGCAATCTTTCCAAGAACTTCTGTTGCTTTCTTGAGATCTACCTTAGTTCCTTAGCTTTCTGGTCATATTTTCAGATATGACATTCCAGTCAAAGTTCTGGCAATAACCAGTATTTTAAAATTCTGATGCTAGGTAACAGATACTATTGAACTTATGCAAATAGCCAGTCTGCTACAAAACAAGAATGCTCATAAATATTTTCCAGAGAGATCAGGAAGGGAGGAAAGTTTGTTTCAATTTCAAAAAAACCCCCAAAATTGCTGAATGAACCTATCAATAACTCAAAAGAGAACAAAAATTCTTAAACATGGAAGACAAAGCATAAAAGAAAATCAGTAATATTTTAGTCGAAAATCATAAAATTCTGTTTCACTAGTTCAGTCTCATGTAATTAATCTCTCTTCTGATTAATTTGTAATGCTGCTGTGGTCCGATCTTTTAAATCCTGGAAGTTAACATTCAACATTATTATTGATATTTCTGAACTTGTCCCTACCATTAAGTTGGCCATTTTCTTGGTTGTTTGCTCTTATTTCTGTATGTCTAATCACATCATATACTTTATATAAAACTGATGGTAAAGTTATTTGAGGAACAGATCTTGAGCAGTTTCCTTTACGTTTGAAAGCTAAGGTTCTTCAAACAGGTTTTAGAACAGCTAATGTTAAATCCCTATTTCCTATTCCCTATCTCTTTCATTCTCTCTATCCAAAAGGAGTCATGTAGGCATAAATGTTTCTTTTCTCTTTCTCTTTCAGGTGTGGTTTTATATCTAGGATAAGAGTATTCTAAGCTGTAAAGAAAAATAAGATTATTTGATTGAGAGTAGTAAATTAGATTTCCATTCCTGAAATAGAGAAATTATTCATATGAATGTCTTAATTGAGTCTCAAATTGTGGCCATAGACCAAGATATTCAGGATCATCTGAGAATATTTCAGAAACATAAATTCTTAGGTCCCATCTCAGAACTAATGTAATGGTAAATTTTGTATTTCAACTTGACTACATTAAAGAACACCTAGAAAAAGTATGGAGGTTTCTGTTTTTGTGGAGATGTTTACAGAAGGGATTTAACTTAGGAGTCTGAGTAGAATAATCGTAGAAATCCACCTTCAGTGTGGGTAGGTATAATCCAATCAATGAGGGGCTCAGAAAGAATAAATATAGAAGATAACTGGGTCCTTTTAAGACAAATGAAGGTATACTTTTCTGTTGCCTTGGACATGAGAACTCAAGGCTTATCTGCCTTCAGAATCTAGGATTTACATAAGTAGCCTTCAGGTTCTCAAACTTTCAGCATTAGACTATGAGTTACAACACTAGCTGCCCTGCCTTTGAAGCCATTGGACTTAGACTGATCATGCTACTAGCTAGACTCCAGGGTCTCCAGTTTGCAGACAATCTGTAATAGGACTTCTCAGGTATCATCATCATCATGTGGGCTGATTCCTCAAAAAGATCCATACACACACACACACACACACACACACGTGTATTTATATTAGGTCATCAGGAAAGTCATGGCGTATTTTTCTATGCAAAAACGCATCATGACTTTCCCAACAACCCAATATACATACACACACAACAAATGAATTTGTTCTATTTCCCTAAACAACCTAATACACCTACTGAATAAGTATATCTGAGGGTGGGGCCTGACTGTATCTTATCAACCCCTCCAAATCATTTTGATGCATGCCAAAATTTGAGAACCATTAGGTTTTACAATAATTTATGTAAACTAGTCTCCATTTTTCCTTCAATTGGTGAGAACCCCTATAATAAATATGAACATCATTAAATATTTCAGAATCAGTTGTTTTCGGTCTTAAGTTTTTGTTTGTATGTAAACTCTGCCCATGTTTGCATATATATTTCACTGATAATTGTAAAGGTCAGCAGGAGCTAAGTAACATTAGCAAGATGAAATATAAGGAGGTCCCAACACTCATTCCTCCCAAACAACAATGATAAAAACAAATAAGCTGCTACATATTGATGCAAATAGCTCTGGGAGGGATTAGAATACAATTTTTAAAAATGCCAAAACCCTGTGGAGCACAAAACCAATGGTGACTACACAGAAAAGTACAAAGAACATTTTGACCTATACCATGTCATCCGGTCATCTAGCACAGCTCAGTGCCAAGAGGAATTCCAACATGACTAATCCCATCAGGGAGCCCACATCACTGTACCATCTTGGGGCTTGAGCCACCACTGAGTACTGCCTCCCATACAGGGTCAGAGCCACTGCTATGTACTTCTCTTTACCCAGTACCAGAGCTACAGCTTTTCCCTCCAGGGACATACCTACTGCTAGGTAATTCTCACCCCCAGGTATCAGAGATATCACTGTGCCCCTTCCTACCTGGCAAACAAAGCTGCCAGCTCCTTCCCACAAATACATTTATGTTCTGGACTCCATTTCCATGGCTACTATGTGTACATCCACACCTTGGACACTGTTGCTACCACCTTAGTGAGTGCACCCATGAGTCAAACCCAACCCAATACAAATCCATCCAGTCACGACTTCTCACTATGGGAAAGAAAAAAGATCAAGAGGAGCACAAGAGTCTTCACCACTGAGGACGCCAATAGTCCTCATTGCCACTGTGAACACCCTGGCCTTGACCAAAAGAACTCATGCAGCTTTCACCGATGATGACCCATCAATGGAGTACCCCTGAAACAATACCTCAGCACTCTTACGAAGCCACAACCATCATTGTGTCCCTATGGAACCAGATCCACAACACCCCATCAAGTAGCACCCTCATAAGCACCTGTAAGCAAAGGTTTTTTTTGTTTTGTTTTTAAGGTTTTTTTGTTTTGTTTTGCCATAGGGTTCTTGGGTTCACAAAGAAAAAGAGAGAGAGATACTGTAAGGGAAAGTAAGAAGTCACCCCCAAATGGGAATGACCCCACCACAATCCCTTCTCTTCCATTTTTCTCCTGGGATTTTGGGCATGTATGCACATGTGCCCAGCATGATTTTCAAACTACCAAGTCTGGGACTCAACCCATGGTCAGCCATGTGGAAGTCTACTGTCTTATCCACTATGCCAACTGCTGGCCCCAATGAAGGTCCTTCTATACCAAGAACAATCTATAAAGTCTGAAAAAGGTGAATGTGTGTTCTTTCAAATATGCAGACCTCAATGTAAGGCCACAAAAATTTTTAAAAATCAAGGAAACTTGAAACAGAATTCATTAATTTTCTAATAACTGATCCCTCCAAAATAAGTATCTATAAAATTGCTTGAAAAAATTTCAAAATAATTGTTTTAAGGATGCTCAGTGAGCTAGAACAGAACACAGGTAGACATCTCAACAAAGTCAGTAAAACAATACATAAAGAAAATAACAAGCTTAATAAATATATAAAAATTATTAAAAAAAACTGATCAGGATTTCTGAGGCTAAAGTGTACAATGAATGAAATTTTAAAATGCCACAGAAAACTTTTACATCAGAATTAGTCAGGGAGAATAAAGAATCTGTAAACTTGAAAACAGGTTATTTGGAATCGGAGTAGAAAAATTAAAAACAAATTTAAAATACATCAAGAAAATCTACATAATTTAGGGTTGTCACTAAGAGAACAAATATATTCAAAATGGGAGACTTAAAAGGAACAGAAAAAGAGAAGAAACAGAAAGCTTATTTTAAAAAATAGTACTGAAATTTCCTATATCTAGGTTTGAAAATGAACATCCAGATCCATGATAATCTGAATATTAAGAGATCTCCACTGACGGACCAGCAGACGGTGGAATGGTTGCATTGCTAGACTCCCAAACGGCCGACTACAGTTTGAGTCCTGGACCCAGCAGCTTGAAATTAATGGCAGGCACATGTGCATGTATGCCCAAGATACTGAGAGGAGAATGGAGGAGAAGGAATTGCGGTGTGGCCATTCCCCCAGAGGGAGTGGCGATTTCTTGCTTTGTGCCTCTCTGGCTTTCTGTGTTTCTCTAGTGAGCATATATGCTTTATAGTAAAAATCTCTCTAAGACAAACCAACAAACAAACAAAACAAACAACAAAAAGAAACAAGAGATCTTCACTGAGGCATCACAATTAAATATCTCAAGTAAAAAGTAAAAGGCAAAGGGAGAATTTTGAAAGAAGCAAGAGAAAAGTGACTTTCCACATATGAGAAAACCTCTATGAGAGTATCAGCAGATTTCTCTTATAGGCCAGGCAAGAGTTAGAAGATAAATTTAAGTATTGAAAGAAAAAAAAATTGCCAACCTGGAATATTATGCTCTACAAAATTGTTCTTTAAACATTAAAAAGAAAAAAAAAGTATTTTCCCAACAAACACTAAGGGTGTTGTCACTAGACTTCCCTTATATGAAATAATTAGGAAAGTTTTTCAAATTTCAATAAAAACATTGTAGCACGCAATGTGAAAACATGTGAAAGCATTAATCTCACAGGTAAAATATAGTTATGTACAGACTAATGTAATATTAAAGGTAGTATATAAGTTACTCTTAACCCTAAATATAAAAGATAATAGATAATAAAGTATTAATGTTAAGAACCAGTGTCTCCCTACAACTATGTTAAGTGTTGTGAGAGTAGAAAGGTAATGTTTTTGTATGTGATTAAAATGACCAACTTAAAGCATTATAAGACATAATATATACACAAAAGAAATAAAGGGGAAAAATTACTAGCAAAGGAAAATAGGGACCAGCAGTTGGTGTAATGGCTATGTCACTGGATTCCCATGTAGTCGACCACGGTTTGAGTCCCGGACCCAGTGGCTTAAACTCACACTAAGCGCATGTGCGTGCGTGCCCAAGATCCTGAGAAGAGAATGGAGGAGAAGGGATTGCAGCGTGGTTACCCCCTCTAGGGGGGTGATTTCTCACTTTCTGTCTCTATGTCTCTCTCTGTCTGTCTGGCAAGCGCACGTGCTCTATAACAAAAACCTCTCCCCCCCACAAAAAAAAAAAAAGGAAGATAGTAAAAGAACAGTGCAAAACTGACAAAAACAGATAACAAAATGGCAACAGTAAGTACTCACTAATAATATAAATGAATTCAAAATTAAAGGACTATTTAACCACCAATAAAAAGGTATAAGGTAAGTAGATTTTTTAAAAAATCCATTGGTATATGGTTTATAAAAGACTCACTTCAAAATCAAATACACAAATAGACTAAAAGTGGAAGGATGCAAAAAGACGTTTCATGCAAATTGTAACCAAAAGAAAGGGTGTCTATACTTCAATCTAACAAATTAGACATTAAGTCTAGTACTGTCTCCAGAGAAAATAATGCATTATCTAATGATTTAAAAAGTCAATTCAAGGCTGGTCCCATATATTACTGGATGTGGAAGCTAGATCCCCCATAGCTAACCACAGCTCAAATCCTGGAGGCAGCGACTTGAAAAACATACCAGGCAGGTCTATGTGTATACCCAAAATGAAGAAGGGATTGTGGCATTACCCCACCCCATTAGAAAGTACTTTCTCCCTCTTTGTTTTTCTCTGATGAGAACATATACTTTCTGGTAATTAATTTTTTAAAAAAGAGTCAATTCAACAGGAAGATATGACAATTACAAATATATATGTACCTAGTATCAGAACATTATAAAAAAAAAAAAAAAAAACAAAGAAAATCTTGACAAATCTGAAGGATACATGGCAAGGATGCCCACTCTCACATCTTTTTCATTTAGTTTTGAAAGTCTTATAAGGAGCGATTTTACAAATAAAAGAAATAGAAATGAAGAAGAAAACGTGTCTCTGCAAATGGCATGATTGCATATCTAGAAAACTCTAAAGACTCAAGAAAGAAACCATTCAAAATAATCACTATATTCAAGTTAAAATGTAGGTTATTCTATTCAACAATAAATTATACAAAGAAAATTAAAATCCTGTTTATAATGGCAATATAAAAACAAATTTAAAAATAAACTTAACCAAGGAGGTGAAAAATGTATGCACTTGAAACTATGAAACACTCAAAGTTAAAGATACAGATAAATGGAAAGACATCACTTGTTCATAAATTAGAAGGATCAGTATGTATTTTTTAAAAAGGTCTATATTACCCAAACAATGGACAGATTCAATGTAAGTTCTGACAAAATTCTGTTATTTATAGAAATTTTTTTAAAAATCCTAAAATTCATGTGGATTCTCCAAAGACACTGAGTAGCCAAAGCAATCTTGAGCAGGCTAGAGACATCACACTTTCTGACTTCAAACTATATTATAAAGCTACAGTAATTAAACAGGATACTTCTAGCATAAAAACAGACATACAGGCCATTTGGAGAGTATAAAGACCAAAGATACATACACACATCTATGGTCAACTACCTTCAATATTTCTGACAAGAGCGCCAGAAATAGAAAATGGGGAAATAATAAGTCTCTTCAATAAATAGTGCTGTTAGAACTAGATATCCACAAGCAAAAGAATGAAATTGAATTGTTACCATACACTACAAACTAAAATCAACTCAAAACGCATTAAAGACTTAAATATAAAACCTGAAATAATAAAACTACTAGAGTATTAATAAATTCTAGGGAAATAGCTCTTTGACATTGGTCTCAGCAATGATTGTTTGGATATGATACCAACAAACAGGCAACAAAACCAAAAACAAGACAAATAGAATAGCCTCAAACTAGAAATCTCCTGTGCAGCAAAAGAAGCAATCAACAGACTTAAAAGGTAGCCTATGAAATGGAGAAAATATTTTCAAGCCATATATTGGGTAAGGGGTTAATAATCAAAATATATTCAGAGGAAATCAAAGTAATAAGTTGAAGAGGTAGCTATACTCCCATATTCCCTGTATCATTATTCACAATAGCCAGGATATGAATCAACCTAATTATTTATTGAAAAATAAACACATAAAGAAAATGTCCTGTATAAGCACAATGGAATACTATTTGGCTTTTTAAAATAAGAAAGTCATGCCATATCTGACGACATGGATGGAAATAGAGAACATTATGCTAAGTGAAGTAAGCCAGACACAGAAAGACAAATACTGCATATGTGGAATACAAAAAAAGTCAAACTCATAGAAGCAGAATATAGAAGTGCAGTTGCTAGAATATGAGAGGGTGGAATTATCAAAGTTATTGAAGACACAGGGGTATAAAGTTTCAGTTATAAGATGAATTAGTTATGGGGGGCTAATGTATAGTAATGTGGCTATAATTAACAATACTGTGTTACATAATTAACATTTGCTAATATGATAGATCATAATTGTTCTCAAGGTGAAAATAGTAGTTATAGAAGTAATTAACATATTGTCTCAGTTGTAGCAATTATTTTACAATGTATATGTATAGTAAATCAAACTACACTTAAAATATCTGCAAATTTTAACTGTCAAATATACTTTTTTATTTATTTTTTTAATACATTCAATCACATTATTTAGCTTACAAGATGATCATTTCAATATGTGAACATTTCTCCCCAGTCCAGTTGATCAAAATATAACAATACTACCTCCCTGTCTCAACAATGCTGTCTCTGTATCCCTCCTCCAAATATTGTTCCCCAGGCCCCACTCCTACACACACACCACATCTGGCATTCACATCTCTCTCTTGTGTTTGTACATCCTTTAGCCCGTCAGTTTCAGTTATAGAGTGTGGACACTCGGTATATATTAAGTGGGGACATACAGTGTCTCTCCTTCATAGCCTGGCTTGCTTCACTCAGCAGTAAATCTTCCATATTCTTCCAGTTTCTGTCAAAAGCCAGGGTTTTGTTCTTTTTTATGGCTGAATAGTATTCCATAGAATATATGTGCCACAGATTTTCAATCCATTCATCCATATAAGGGACTGATAACCAGAACACACAAGGAACTAAAGAAGCTGATTGGAAAAAAGACTGTCAAATATACTTCAATAATTTAAGTCAGAGGGAATATTTATTCTAATTTTTACTAAAGAAATATGTTAAGAACTTAAACAAATAGCTCACATTCCCAGAGGTTTTCTGGTCCAGGGACTGAACTAGCTGATAATTTCCAAGAATACCCCTTTTTCACCTGATTTCTTGTATACGGGCCAAAGAACAATAGTTATAGGAAGAGAGACTTCCAAATCATATAACTGAGTCAGCCTTTCACTTCTCATCTAACTACAATCATGACTTCTGATAATTTGATAAGCTTCAATGTTTACATCTATTGAGAGTAATAGAAAATAAAGTACAAAGAAAACAAAAATAAAGACATATCACACTGTGAGAACTAATAGAGATTATTAAAAAAAAAATTCTACCAAAAATACAGTCCAGTTTCAGTGTCGCAGGTAGGAGTTTACTCAACTACAGTACTGGGAACACCTGACCAACTGCAGTTTCAGATTCTCAGGTCAGCCTGAAACACAGCGCATACATATGAGTTCAAGATTCCAACAAGCTGAAAGAGGAGAGTGGCATGACAAGACCTCCTTAAGGGTATTTGTCTTTCTCTTTATCTCTCTCATATGAACACATGTGCATTCTTTATTATTAATAAACAAAACAGTTCACAAAAAAATAAGTTAATTTGCACATTTTACTTAATAGTTCCATATATGGCTGTCTTAATCTATTCTGTGGTAAACAGAATTATGTTCACCTTTCCCACACCCCACAAAACAATTGTTGTCCACATTGTACTATGTAACCTTACTTGGAAGAAGGAACCTGGTAGATGTTAAGGATGTGGAAACCGGAAGAGTAGCCTGGATTATCCAGGTGGCCTCAGTCTAAATTATAAGCAGTTAAAGATGGAAAATTTGAAAGTAAACAGCCTCTAGAAGTTGAAAAGGCAATAAAACAGATTCTTTCCTAAGGCTTCCAGGTGAGAATGCAACACTGCTGACACCTTCATTTGAGACCAGGAAGACCAATGTAGGACTTCCAATCACAAGAAGTAAGAGATACTTTTGTGTTCTTGCAAGCCATTGGAGTGTATTCAAGTTATGGCAGCCATGGGAAACTAATATATATTTTTATGCTTATTCTCTTTAAATAATTTAAGAGGTAAAACTAGGGTATACTCCACTCATAAACATAACAGGACACTGACATCTATGGATCCCAGAAGTAGATTAATGATCCGAAGTGATATAATTACATCCATTTCACAGGCAAGGCAGTTATGGGTAGGCACAGTATGTATCTTCCTTACACAGAATCAAAGGGAATAAACTCGCCACCTTAAGAAAACAGTCAAGTCATAATTTACTAATAGAGATGGACCTTTCAAACTTTTTATTTTGCTCCTCTGATAAGGATTTTTGTTTTGCCAGACTCTGTATTTTCTTAGCTGACCTAGCTATCACAAAGTAGTGTTATACATATTATTATAAGTTCCCCTAGGCAGAAATCAGAAAGGTAGATATAGCAAGAAAATGATGAATCTTTTGAAAGTGCCTGAATAACTTGTGTTTGTCTAACATTTTAGTTATTGTAAAAAAGAGAGTAAGGATCGCATTGCATATTTATTGATTACTGCAGGTGAAATATGCACCCAATTGCCTCGCCAACAGAAATACACTCTACTCATCTTGAAAGGAAATTGAAGAAACTGTGTTTTGCTGAGACTGCAAACAACCAGAACTCTTTCAGAGATATTTCAAGATCTATAATTTTAATATTTCAAGTATAAATAAGAACTTGAACTGAGCAAAATATCAGTAAATAAAGAGGTTTGAGTTATTTCTTTACTGACTATATAAGAATTATATGGGATTAGCATTTCATTCATCTATGAAACAAAAGAGTACTTGACAAAGATCTTTTTATTTCAAATGTGAAAATTCTTATTTCAAAGAAAATTTGGTTTCTCCATTAAAAAATATAAAATGTATTAAACTCCAGTCCAGCCTATATGTATGTAAATGTTTTGCCATCATTTTATAAATTACCAACATTTTAACGTAAATTAAAAATAAAAATGTTTTTAAAGCTCTACCAAAATATAAGAAACATTTACCACAATGATGTGCTGTCTCTTTTTTCTTTTTCCTGTCACCAGGTTTTAGCAAAGATTATAAATGTTTCTGTTTTGTTTGTTTTCTCTAATATTTCTAACAGAACACATAACATAAGATCTTGTTTTGGATTTATTTTGAAAGTATTTGCTTTACTACAGAAGTAATGTAAATTGGTCCAAATCACATCCTTCATATTCTGATGCTTCAATTTTTCTATGATTGTACCAACCAAAAGATTTTTCATTCCCAGCAAAATGCTGGTTCAATTATTTAACTTTCACAAATACATAGGGAGTGTCCAATTTAAATGAGTTGTATTCTCAAAATGCATTTGTAAATTTATCTCATTTAACCCATATTTTCCTACCAATTTGGTTAGTCTCTAATCCAGCCCCCAAAATTCTAATAGTCTAATAATGTATTTTAAACATATTACCCACACTATATGGGACACCCAAGTTTCACAAATGGCAAGCATCTATCTTGTCCCACAATACTCCGTCCTTTTTCCTACTTGCATACAAAGAATATGTGGGCTGCTTCAGTGCTGACCTTTCATGGGGTCCCCATGACCAGGAATAGGACCAAAAATTCCAACTGACTTCTCTAGGTTCTTGTGAATCTAAGGTGTCCAGGAGGAGTGTTCACCTTTCTACCAGAATCTGCCTCACGCTGTCTATTTCATTGACCTAATCCAGAATAAGACCCCTTCACTTCTCTTAATTCCTAAAATGATAACAACCGTGGGAGAACACATGGAGGATAAACATTTATCCATTCATACCATTTTTAGGGAAAGTCAGTGTTACATGAAAGGAATGATATGGCTGTGGGATGAATGGGCTATCCTAAGTGAGCACTATGCATGCCTAGGGATCCTAAGACAGAGGGTCTCAAAATGAGGGTCCTGGTAGAGCCTATTAAGGATGAAATAGGGAGGGGACAAATGTAGGCAATGCTGGCCTGGAGTGGTGCCATACTTCTCAGTCCTTCTGTACAAAACTACGTAAGAAACTAGACTATGATACTGATTCCTGGGGTTTTATTCTAGCTATCTCCTCTGGAAAGTTCACATAGCTGAGTTTTGTTCACCTACCTATAAAATGCAAATGAGTATCTATATATAAGGTTATCAGTGTTAAATGAGAACATCTAAAAACAAGCCTAGTCCTGAATACATAGTGGATACTCAGTAACTACTAGTAATTGTCATGGTTATTGATGATCATGATTATATGGGATCTACAGTTGTGGCAATATTGGTTGGGGTTGAGAGACAGAAGGGGAGAGACAGCACATTTTTTTCTTCAATTTCTTCCTTTTTTTTTTTTTTTTTTAAATACAAGATCACGTACTAGTACAGCCCTGGAATTATTTGGTGTCCCTGGTTTGGGTGTCATGATGAAGAGGAGGAAGTACCTGGCTGGTTGTCAGCTGTGCAAATACAGAAAAAGGAAAAGATAGGTATTTCTGAGAACAGCAGGTGAGCTAGACGGTATGGTCTAGAGCCCTCAAGCTGAGAAAAAGTCAGTAGAAAGCAATACCCCTAATCTTCATGCACAAGTACAAATTTGGCCTTTTTGTATATTTCCAGTGAGAGTTGACACTATTTGTCCAACTTATTCCCCTTCCTCATGCATAGATTCATGCACCCAGAAGACAGTGCAGCGATGGAATACCAAGCTGTCTCTACTAATGAATGTAGTCCCTGAGCAAAGCTGAAGCAGTCAGATTCTCCTTTTTTTTTAAATTTAAATGTATTTATTTACATTCAGTCACTATATATCATTACAGCTTACAAAATGAGATTTTTCCACTCAGGATACACTGTATTTTGACTCAATCAAGCACATCAACATACATGTTATTGTCAACAAATAATTTTTCATTTTTTTCCTGTATATTTTGCTTTTTTTCCTCATCCTTGATTCCCTATCTCTCACCCTCTGCGATGTCCCACCCTCCTCCCACACTGTCTCTGAAATCTATGGTTGCTTTCCATGCCTTTTTCCCCCAATTTATTGATTCACTAAAGAACTTAATTAATCTAAATATTTTCAATAGCAAGTGGGGCTGATATATACATATCCATGAATACCAGTCTTGACTTTAGGCATAAACCTCAGTGAGTAGAATGAACATACTATAAAGTAGCACCTAGCTGGGGCTATATAGCTTACTGCAATCATCAAATAGGTATTTTTAATGCATTTTTTTTAATTTCAAGAAGAGCTGTTTTCGTGGATTTTTTCCTCCTGAAACTTTTTTAAAATTAATTAATTTGCATTCATCCCCTAAGCATTGTCACAGCCATACAAAATGTGGTTTTCTATCCAGAATATATTTGTGGCTTACTCATGCATGTTATTGTCAATAATTTTCCATTTCTAGTAAAATAAATAAATATATATATATGCGTGTGTGTATGTATGTGTGTATATATATGTAAATTTATATATATGTATATGTGTATATATTTATACACACACACACACACACACATATATATATATATATAGTCTGACCCTCTGCCCTTTCCCACCCTCTTCTCACACTATCTCTGGTGTCTACAGTGCTTCTTTGCAAAATTAGTAAAACAGACAAGCCAGGGAGAAATAAAGATAAAGGATAAAAAGTCCCAGTGACTGTTCCTGCTCATGGTACCTAACTGAGGCCTGGATGAATTTCTATCCCTGGACTCTAGGTATTCTCCAGTACCCTGATTATTAATTTGCCTTATGTCTTAAGAAATCTCTCAAGTTGGTTTCTGTTACTTCAAAAACAACACAAAACAAAATTAAACAATAAAATTATATAACCTTTGTAACTGAGCCAGGGTTTTTTGCCTCAGTGATTATGTTCCAGCTCAATTTGAAAATATTATTGAAACTTCCTCCTGAGTAGTGAAAGTAATGGGCAGAAAGTATCATTAACACTGCAACTGCCTAATCCTGTGAAGCCATTAAAGGTTTTCATGTGTGTCGATGCTACTTTATAGAGATGACATTATCATACTCTAGCTGACTCCAAATAATAAACCTGAGCCAACTATGAACCCACCAAAATACACAAAGGAATCTTAGTATCACTGTTATTCAAACCACGTAGTGTGAAGGTCCAGATTGTCAGAAGTTTCTGAATTTATTATCATTGGTATTCATGGTTTTTTGTTGTTATTTTACCACATTGGACAGTATGCAAATCACTGTTTACATTTTTAGTGGTAGCTCTGTTTTAAAAAAAAGAGCTGAAAACTTTAAGGAGGAGGTTGATGGTATGACTTAAAATTGTAATTGATTAGGGACCAGCAGGTGGCATAGTGGTTAAGGTGCTGGACTTCCTTATGGTTGTCTGTGGTTCAAGTCCCAGACCTAGCAGCTCAAAACTCACACTGGACACATATCCATGCATGCTCAAAATCCTGAGAGGAGAAGGGACTGTAGTGTGGTCATCCCCTCTGGGGTGGAGTGGGTTATTTCTCACTTTGTCTCTCTGGTGAGCACACACCCTATAGCAAAATTCGTTCTAAAAATATTGACTATATATTTTTATGAATATACATTTGTTTTTAAATAAATCTCTTCCAACGAGAGGATTGTATAAGACTAATACTATATAAAATAATCAATGTGCAAGTCACAGAGCATAATATTTTTCCTTCTATGTAAAATTTCAACCTATTCATATACTTTGGTTGACAAATTGCCTTTTTCCAATACTTTCTCTTGTTATATGGAACCAATTGTTATCAAATTTTATTTCTAGTGTATGTAACTATATTTATAGTTATTTATTCATGAAGACTAGAATTTTCATATCTAAATTATACATTCTTGAAAATAAAGTAACTACACTTTGATAAAAGGTACTTATAGCTAACATTTAAAATCACTAATACAGGAAACAGATAGCCCATGATATTTAGCTTTAAATAACATATACAACTTGTGGTCAAAGATTTACTCATTTTACTAACATACAGAGTTGTATACTAAAATGCTAATGTATTTTTATTGCATTATAGGATCACTGGAGAGGGTGCTGGGTAATGGGGTTTGAAACACTTTGAATGGGGAATGCATACTCGGCTTGGTAAAAATGCAAACAATATTTTATGAGCCTATATGTCCAGTGTAGTATAAATTACAGTTTAGTCTCTTCTCCTGGCTGAGAGAGGAGACTGGCCTTGAGATGCAGGATGTGAAGCCAAGGTGAATTATCGCCTGAATATATGAAGCTAGGAAATCAGAGAAATCTGAGCTATTAAGTATGAGGCAGTAAAAACAGCACAAAGCCAGAATCAGTACCAAAGATGAACAAACCTGAGAAGACAGAATTTGGCAAATCCCTTTGAACAGGGGGTAATAAGAGTAATGGCCAAGTCCACAGAGAAAGCATGAAGGAACAAAGTTACCGTATATACGTCCCCCTCCTTTCAACGTGAGAGGATGAGTGTGATGCTTCTTTGAATCATCACATCACATTAGTCCCCATCTAGTCTGTACACTGAATCACTGGAGAAGCTCAAAAAAATACTAATACCTGAGTTTTGCCCAAGACCAATTTAATCAGAATCTCTGGGGATTCAGATGCATAGCTAGCATTGAGAACTACTGATTAAATGATTAAAGAGGAATTATCGCACTAGAAGAAATGCTGATGGTGAAATTGGAACTAGCAAACTCCCAACATTCAAATCTTCCCAGAGGACCATGCACTGGAACGGACAAAGTCATAGGGCTCATATGATTGTCAATAGCCACCTGTGGAGTGAGGTGCTGAGGCACTACCCCAGTTCAGAGAGCACACACTCAGCATCCTGAAGTAGACATTGTATATAACCTATGCGCATGCAGACATATATCCCAAAATGTATGCAAAATGGCTAATACTCTCCACAAGTGCCCATTAAAATCAAACAAAGAGAATGCCACCAATTCGTTTCTGCTTCAGTCTAAGACATAAGAAAAATATTCATGTTTCCTTCTAAAACTCACCAAGTCAATTTCTAAAATCTGTATTATCTCAAGTATTCAGAAGTTCATGTACGCATAAATCAAAACAAAAATACCTCTTGAACTAATTCTTCTAGCAAGAGTATTATTACAGTCTGAAAAACAGTACATTTTTGTTTATTTCCGGATGTGTTACTCTCCTAAACTGTGCACCTGACAATCAAAATAAGATGCTATCACCCTCTGCCTAAGAGTCAGAGAAGTGCTTCCACCCTTTGCCCTGAGGAGTTAAGAGACCTCTTGGAATAAGTCCATCATTAAAACAGTGCTGGAGGGAGTTTACATGCTCATATTTTAATTACTGTTTCATTCACATTATTTATGTTATCCTTATCGAAGACGACCCTCACTACCTAGCTATTATTTTCCTTATTCATTAAGATATATTTATGTTTAGACTAAAACAATAATGTGCTTCTTAAAATTCATCATATTCACTAGAGTTATGGCAAAATCAATCTTTTTAAACCACTGGAGCTAGAGGACAAGATAAACATATCACATGGGTTAACATTTTAGCCTGAGTCAGCATAATAATTATCATATTATTATAGAATTCTGCTGTGCCAATTAGCATATATCAGCATACAAATCAACTTCAGTACAAAAATCAAAAGCTTTCTCCAAATGTTAGTAAATTTATGCAGACCTACCTCTATACTTCCTTTGTGCCAGGAGTAGCTAGGAAACGGTCAAGAAAGGGTTTTGTTTTTGCAACAACACTTCCTCAGTCTGGAAAAGATAAAAGTTTACTTTTTAATGAGTTATTTTTCTGTTTTAAGTGTGTATTTTTGAAGAGGATAATACTGCCAAAGCAGAGGAACGAAATGGAGCTGATAGCACATTGAGAATTATGGGGAAGATTCAGTATTAAAAGTTGGGACTGGTGTGTGTCCAGTCCAGGGTAAAAGAAGCTAAGATGCCACTGGATGGTTCAATGAAACAGGAAGGAAGGCAGTTCACTCCTTGAGGATAAAGATTAATTCTTAGAGGGCTTTACAATGCAGTTTCTTTTTCTGTTTTGAGCACATGAGCTTTACAAGAGAAGTTTTTCCTTCCTCAAACCTCTATTTTCTTTATCTACAGTTTTTCCAATTCCACTTTTATTTACCTGTGGTTAATATTTAATTTCTTTATAAGGTTCTGGGAGACAGAAATCATATCTTACTGATTTTGTATGTCTCATGGTGCCTAACACTTCATATATTTGTTTCTATTCATTACTTGCTCTATACTATAAAGGCAAAAAGTGCCTATAAAATTATTAAATTTCTTCAGGGTATTTCCACATGTAACAGTTGAATTAAAACTCCTCTAGCAGTGAATGTTTCATCCCAGATTTGGCATGTGCAAATAAACACGTTTATTATGGAAAATGAATAAATTTTAACATATATATGGTCAAATTATATATCTAAATAGGTAATGAATTATATAAATAAAATCTTATTTTAAAAGCATGAATAGTAATTGCTTAAATGGCAAAGGGCCATGACTTAAGATTCATACAAACAAAAGCAGCTTCGGTCATTCTGCTTTATGACCTTGGTTGTATGATGCTAATATGTCAAATTATAGTACTTGAAACTAACTGGCACTTTACAAGGATTCAATATGTCTTAGTGATCATAATTATGATAATAATGACTATTATTACTTTGTCTAAAACATACATTGATACTTTTCCTTTCTTTCTATGTGTAGAGATTCTTGATTAGCATCTTTTTATATATATCTTAGTCCAATAACCCACACATTTTGCTGTAACTGTATAAGTAGGAACATGTATGAAGAGGATGTGAGACTGGTTCAATCTAGCGGCCTTTCTGGACATCAGGCTGCCTGTGGCTACAGGTCCTAATGGTCAGGACCTGTTGTTCATCTCCCACACACTGGTCTTCGGATTCTAAGGATTTCGGTGTTTTGGATAGTGCACATGTTTTGTATGCCATGGGACCTTTTCTTTGCTCCTGAAGTGAACCTCAGCGGCTCAGTTGGATGCATACCTATTCTTTAGAAACAGGGAGGACTTTGGGTCATCCGGACCAGCGACAACAGTGAAGGGTACTGGCAATCAACAGGGAGGCAGAAGAAGAGAGATCGCCGATTTTCTACTCCTACACACCTTTGAATGTTCAGAGATACCTTGAATAATTTTGGAAGGAACATATGGAGCACCAGATGACTAGGAACAATCAAAGAGGCACAAGAAATATGAGCAATCAACAAAATGTCTCTCCCTCAGGGGAAAACATCAATTTCACATCATCCACAAACAATACAATGGAAGTTGTGGACATGTCTGAGAAGCAATTCAGAATTTTGGTAGTGACCAAACTAATTGAGATGCAAGAGAAAAGAGACATTGGGCTCTAGGAGATAAGGAATTCCTTTCATGATTTGAAAGAAAAAATAGACACCTTAAAAAAGAATAGAATGTAATTGTTAGGATGAAGAATGTGATACAGGAAATTAAAATCTCCCTCAAAAGTATTAAAAGTAGATTAGATCACACAGAAGATCAATTCTCAAATGTAGAAGACAAACCCTCTGATCTCGAAGAAAGTATCAAAAAGATTGAGAAAACAACCAAGACAAATGAGGATAATATACAAAAAATACTAGATACCATCAAGTGCCCCAACATCCAGATACTTGGTATCCCAGAGGAAGAAGAAAATAATAAGGGTAATGATAATGTATTTCATGAAATCCTTGAAGAAAACTTTTCAAACCTAGAGAGTCATTCAATTTAGTCAGGCCCAAGAAATACATAGGCCACCAAATAGAATCAGCCCAAGAAGATCCTCTTCAAGGCACATCATAGCCAGATTGACCAAAAACACAGACAAAGCAAGATATTAAAATTGGCAAAGGGAAATGTAAAGTTACTTACAAAGTTCACCCCATCAGTCTAACATTGGACCTCTTGTCTGAAACAATGCAAGCAAGGAAAGAAATGGGAAATATAGTCAAAGTATTAAATGAAAACCAATTTCGACCAAGAATACTATATCCAGCAAGATTATTCTTCATATAGGGAAAAAAGTTACAAACATTCACAGATAAACAAAACCTGAAAGAATTTACCAACTCCAGATCAACTCTTCAAGAGGTTCTTAAGGGAGTGCTATACCAGGAAAACTAAAAAGTCAGACAGATAGTTATAAGAGAACGAAAAACAACCAAGAAAATGGCTCGCTTAAATATAGGAACAGGTCTGGAAATATCAATAATAATATTGAATTTAATGGATTAAATTCTGCAATTAAGAGACACAGACTGGCCAAATGGATAAAAACAGAAACTCTCTGTTGCCTACAAGAAACTCACCATATGGATTAAGGCATACATAGACTAAAAGTGAAGGGCTGAAAAGAGATAGCACAAGCAAATGAAAGTCAAAAAAGGGCTGGAGTAGCAATATTGATTTCAGACAAAGTAGACTTCAAATCAAAGATGGTAAGAACAAAGAAGGGCACTATATAATAGTAAGCAGGCTAATTCAGCAAGAAGACATAACGTTTATAAACATCTATGCTCCCAACTCAGGAGCACCTAAATATGTAAAGGAAAGACTGCTGGAGCTAAAAGGAGAGATAGGGTGCAACACTATAAATGTTGGGGATCTAATACCCCATTATCTCCTTTAGACAGATCTTCTGGGCAAATAAAAAATAGAGATACAAGACCTAAATGATACTATAAATCTAATGGGCTTGATAGACATCTATAGAACTTTCCACCATGAGATCACAAAATGTACATTTTTCTCTCCTTGACATGGAAACTTTTCAAAGTTTGGCCATGTGATAGGACATAAATCAAGCCTTTACAGATTCAAAGACATGGAAACTATATCCAGCATCTTCTCTGACAATAATGAAATGAAACTCAATATTAATTTCAAGAAGCACCCTCGAAAACACACAAACACATGGAAATTAAACAACCTACTCCTGAATGACTTCATAACTACTGAAAAAAAAATTAAAAATATTGAAACAAATGATAATGAGTACACAAGTTTCCATACTCTAGGGGACATGGCACAAACAATCATAAGAGGAAAATTCATAGCAATTAGTGTGTATAAGAAAAAGATGGAAAGGTAACAAATAGACAACCTAACATCATGCTGCAGGGAACGGGAAAAACAAAACCCAGAAAATGCCAGGCAAAAAGAAATAATAAAGACCCAAGCAGAAATCAATGACATAGAAAATAAATGAATATACAGAAAATAAATGAAAGCAAAAGCTGGTTCTTTAAAAAGATGAACAAGATTGACACACCATTAGCTAGACTGATAAAGAAGAAAGAAAGAAATCAGATAAATCAAATTCGTGATGAAACAGGCAACATTACAACAGACAGAATAGAAATACAAAATATCATTAAGAATACTATAAGCAACTATATGCCAACAAACAAGAGAATATGGAGAGATGGACAAATTCCTGGATGCATATAATCTACCAAGATTGAAACAGGAGGACATAGAAAACCTGAGTAAACCCATAACACGCCATGAGATTGAATCAGTAATAAATAACATCCTGACAAAGAAAAGCACAGGGATGGATGGCTTCTCTTCCGAATTCTACAAAACGTTTAGGGAAGAGTTAACCCCTATCCTACTCAAATTATTTCTAAAGATCCAAAAGGAAGGAAATCTTCCAAATTCATCATATGAAGCCTCCATTATCCTCATTCCCAAAACAGATAAGGACATGACAAAAAAGGAAAACTACAGACCAATATCTCTGATGAATATAGATGCAAAAATTCTCAACAAGATATTTACAAATTGTATCCAACAATATATAACAAAGATTACTCATCACAACCAGGTAGGCTTTATCCAAGGGATGCAAGGGAGGTTTGACATACACAAGACCATAAATATAACACCACGTTAACAGAAAGAAAGATAAAAACCATATGATCATTTCAATTGATGCAGATAAAGCATTTGATAAAATACAACATCCTTTCATGATTAAGATTCTCAATAAGATTGGTATGGAAGGGTCATTTCTCAACACAAAAAAAGCAATCTATGAAAAACCATAGCTAACATTATACTAAATGGGGAAAAGCTAAAAGCTTTTCAACAACTGGTACTAGACAAGGCTGCCCACTTCCTCCACTACTTTTAATACAGTGTTGGAAGTCTTAGGCAATGCAATAAGAAAAGAGAACAATATAGAAGGCATTCAAATAGGTAAAGAAGAGTTTAAAATATGTCTATTTGCAGATGACATGATGGTATACTTAGAAGACACAAAGGTTTCTATGCAAAAATCTTCTCAAAGAAATAAATGAATACAGTAAAGTGGCAGGATATAAAATCAACATCCAAAAATCTATAGCATTTCTGTATACGAACAAGTTGAACTAAGTAGAGCTGAAGAAAGGAATCTCTTTTACCATAGCCCAAAATGTATAAGATACTTAAGGATAATCCTAACTAAGGAAGTAAAAGACCTTTACAAAGAAAACTATGAAAATCTTAATAGATATTGAAAATGACAAAATAAAGTGGAAAACATCCCATGTTCCTAGATTGGAAGAATTAATATAATCAAATGGCAATTCTACCCAAATTAACCTATTTAACACAATTCCAATCAACATATTAGAGACATTCTTCATAGATCTAGAAAAGACAATCATAGAATTTATCTGTAATCATAAAAGACCTTGTATTGCCAAAGCAATCCTGTGCAAGAAGAGTGGAATGGGTGGCATATAACTCAGTCCCTGATCCCAAAATATTCTATAAACCTGTGATAATGAAAACAGCATAATACTGGCACAAAAACAGACAGGTGGACTAATGAAATAGAATAGAGACCCCAAAAATAAACCCCAAAGTTTACAGACAACTGATTTTTGACAAAGAATATCAGTCAACCCATTGGGAAAAGGAAAACCTTTTTAGCAAATGGTTCTGGAAAAACTGGGTATCTACCTTCATAAAAATGAAATTGAATCCCCATCTTTCACCATTAACAAAAATCAACTCAAAATGGATCAAAGATCTGAACGTAAGACTTCAAACTATGAAACTACTGGTGGAAAATACGGGGAAAACTTTGGGAGACATTGGGGTAGGCAAAGACTTCTTAAGTAAGATTCCCAAAGCACAGGCAATAATCCCTAAAATAGACAAGTGGGACTATATCAGATTAAGAAGTTTCTGCACAGCAAAAAACAAACCAAAAAAAAAAAAAACCAGTAAAAAGAGTGAATTGACAACCCTCAGAATGGGAGAATATTTTTGTAAAATATGCCTCAGACAAAGGACCGATAACCAGAATACACAGAGAACTCAAGTGGCTTACATGGGGAAAAAAAAAAAAAAGATCAACCCAATTAAAAGATGGGAAAATGAACTGAACAAAAATCTCTTTAAGGAAGATCTACACACAGCCAAAAATGCATATGAGGAAATGCTCAACAGCCCTCATCATAAGGGTGATGCAGATAAAAACCACAATGAGATACCACCTAACCCCTGTCAAAATGGCAAAGATTAAAAATACGAAAAGTGATAATTGTTGGTGGAGATGTGGTGAAAAGGAAACTATCCTACACTGTTGGTGGGAATATACACTTGTTCAGCCACTGTGGAAAACAATATGGCGGTTTCTCAAAGATCTACAAATAGAACTACCGTTTGATCCAATAATCCCACTCCTGGGTATCTACCCAAGGACAGGAGAATACTCAGTCAGAAAAGCGCTTGCACATCAATGTTTATTGCAGCATTATTCATGATTGCTAAGGCATGAAACCAACCTAAATGTCCAAAACAAATGAATGCATGGAAAACGTGAATGGAAAAAGTGTGGTGCATATACTCTATGGAGTACTATTCAACCATATAAAACAACACCCTGGTATTTGATAGAAAATGGTCAAATATGGAAGATCTAGTGCTGAGTGAAGCAAGCCAGGATATGAAAGGAAGATATTGTACGTGTTCACTTAATATATAACAAGTATCCACACTTTATGGGAGAGATCAAAATATTGGAGGGCATACCAGCAGTGAAAAGTTATTGGATGCTAGAGAGAGTGTGGAATTGGGCAGTAGAAGGGAATAGTATAGAGAAGGATAGCAAGAGAACAAATAGTGAGGCATGACATTAGTCGGACACAGAAATGGTTTATTACCTGTTGATAACATGTATAGTATTCTCAACTGAACTGGTCTGAAAAGTATTTCATGTTGGGCAAATTCTTTATACAAGCCAAATGATAGTTATTTAATGTTTAAAAAAATAATGAGAATAAATAATAATACTAATAATCTGAAAAAATGATGAAAAGCTATTTGATGATGATGATGTGGATAGTAATGTCTTTGTCTTGACGGATATGCATGATAATCATGCTGGAAAAAGAAATGTAGTACACTGTAAAGATATATGTGTTTTGGGACCAGCAGTTTGTGTAATGGCTATGTCACTGGACTACCATGAAGTTGACCGTGGTTTGAGTCTCGGACTTGATGGCTTAAACTCACGCCAGGCACATGTGCATACGTGCCCAAGATCTTGGGAGGAGAATGGAGGAGAAGGGATTGCAGCATGGCCATCCCCCCTGGGGGGGTGACTTCTCGCTTTCTGTCTCTTTGCCTCTGTGTCTTTCTGGCAAGCACACATGTCCTACAACCAAAACCTCTCAAAAAAAAAAAAAAGATACATGTGATTCAATGTAATAGAAAAAAGATTATGATAATAAATAAAATTACATTTGAAATAAAGAAATAACTTGTTCTTGCTGGAAAAAAAAGAGGATGCAAAGCAAGGTTAAGTAATCAATGCTCAAATGCACTGAATGTATTCATGTACTTATAATAAATCTCATACATTAAACTGATAGACACTTAGTACTAAGAGATAAAAACCAAAAATTCATTTCAGCAAGAACATATTAAATTCATCAGAATTTATTCAGCATATGAATAAATGCAAAAGCAAATAATAATTCATGAAGATTTATATGGGATTTCATGTTTTCATCCTTAGGCTAGGGGGATGATGATCACTATGGAGAAATAAAAATAATGCTGATGTTAATCTACTCATAAAAAAAAGAGAGACAGATTACATGTCAAAGACAAGAAGTAGCCTTAACAAGTTATTAATATAGGATATTTTAGTTATTGTACATATCGCAAGTGAAAGACATGTCCCTTTACTTTTCAGGTGTAAGAAAAGCTCCAAAATTAGAAGTCAAACACTTCTAATATGTACACACTAAAGGATTCAGAGTCGATATCCCCTCAATCCACCTTCCTGCAGATGACCCCTGAATATTAATTGATGACTGTGGTTTAGAAGTGGTAATGAGGAATAACGTTTTTTCTTGTAAAACTATTCACACTAATCATCTACCGAAGGCATCAATAATTAAAGGAATGCCCACAGATCGTGATAACTCACATCTGAAATTTCGAAGCCAAATATTTCAAAGAGTATAATTTGTAGTCTAACTATTTTTCTTAAATCAATCACTTCTTTGTTTCACAAAAGTGTTATGTCAAAGCTGTAAGTTAGAACTGCTACTAAATGATTAAATATCTCATTCCTCTTGTGTGCCTTTCTCATTTATTTGCAAAGCTACATGAAATAGGCTTCTGGGGCAATGGTATATTAATGTGCATTTGTAGCAATTCATAGTGCTGAGTTATGTGAAGTAATAAAATGACATTTCCTCTAATATATGGAGGGACAAGGTTTTCAGCACAACCTGAAAGAAATGACATTTTTATAAGAAGCTAACTTACATTAAGACAAACAGTCAAAAGCAAGGAATGCTTATACATTTTTAGGTTCTTTATGTTTGTCATCATTACTTTTACTATCACTCATACCCAAGCCCTTTACCTATTACCAGTTTATTTATTACAAGCCACCCCCAAAAATGAGCAATAAAAAAAGTGAAATAGGTTGAATTCAAGCATGAGCCACAGTAGGAATCCTATTGAAACTTAGTTCTAGCAACATCATGGAGCTTGAGGTAATAGGTAAGACAGTTATTAAACTTTCCGAATGACATGGTGTCCTAAAGTCTAAATTGTAGACTATGCTCTGAACTGGAGAACACAGATCCAACCAGTTATGGAATCAAGTTATCCATGATATGTTTTGTCTTTTAAGTACATGAGATTATTCATCCCTGTTAAAATGCTGCTATTTAGCACACAGCAGGA
>NW_006199558.1:1239607-1249839 GCF_000334495.1 Tupaia belangeri chinensis
ATTTTTGAGTATAATATTCAAGTATCATAATATTGGTTATCACAAACTCTACAAATAATAATTGATATACTTAAATGTGCTTGACATTTGTGTCTTCAATAATACACTGTGCTTTCAACAGAAAGAAATTGTTGTAGACCAATGTTCCTGGAGAGAAGTGGAAAAACCCTACAAAATCCAAATCACAGCACTTTGAAGGCATAAAAGTACCACCAAATCTGTGGACTTGGGAGGCCATGATCCTAGAGAGAAAGCAAGTGCAAAGAACTGAACTCAACATTACTGCTTTCACCATTAAGGCATTTATGGATGTATGAATTCAGAAGGTCAAAGAGAATGCTGAAATACTAACTGGTCCTAAATATATTATTTAAACTACTGCAGCTTGGTTTTCTTTTTTATTTATCTTCCAAAACCTATTATAGCTTGGAAAGAGAAAAAGTTAGAAGGTAGCTAGTTGAGTTGTCTTAGTTTTACTCAAAACTCAAAAAATTATGTAATAAGTAGCAAAATTTAAAATATATATATATATATATATAAAAAATAGGCCCATCCCTGTAGCACAATGGTTAAGTACTGTGTTTTGGGAACCAAAACCCACATGGTAGACCACAGTTCAAATCCTAACCCCATAAACTTTAAAAACATACCAGGCATGGGTCTATGTATGCCCAAATCCTGACAGGAGAAATGGAGGGAAAAGGATCGTGGCATGACCATACCCCGTTAGGGGTGGACTCTTGTTCTCTCTAGCAAGCATACACTCCCTCTGCCCACCCCCCCCCCAAACAACACAATGTTACAGTAACTTCTTACAAGAAAAGTCTATATACATATACAAATACACATATCTCAATGATACAAAAATAAGTCATTCGCCACTAAAAATATCAAGTCAGATTTAATAATAGGGATACTGCAAACTTAAGGATTATTCAAGAGGAGGCTATATACTATTCAATAAAGCAGTTATTCACTGATATGCTATCATGCCATTAACTTTCATCTAGCACTGTGAGGTATCAATAAGCCTACACATGCATGAAAGAAATAATGCTTAACATTTGCACTGCCTGTTTTAGACTGTATTACATATTGGAACAAATTTTTTTATATTAATTTCTACTATCTTAGGTTTGCAAGTCTTTTTTTCCCATTGAGATAATAAAGGTATATGTTATCCTGGAAATCCTCCTCTTTAAGTGTTATAATTTGAAAAGCCCTCTATGTGTTAGTAGTTGAAAAATAAAAAAATTAACAAGGCCCTTCCATAATAGCATGTGTGAGATGCTTGAAAGACTGATTCCTAATTTCTAGCCCACATTAAACATCTGGGCATGGTGGCACAGTCCTATGGGCCTAGCTACTTGGGAGGCAGAGGTAGGACGATTACAATAGAGAAAGACCCTGTCTAAACCAACACACAAACACAGAAAGTATTCAATATATTTTTTGCTTCTCCTTTTTAGAAAACTAGCACAGAGTAAGAGCCAGACTGCCTTGGTTCTAATTCCACAGCAGCGTATAACACCTGTACAGTACCGGGTAATATTTAATCTCTGCGACCAAGGTTTCTCATTTAAAAAAGCATAATATCACTAGAGATAGCAAGTGGTGTGGTAGTTAAGGTGCTGGTCAATCACATGGATGACCACAATTCAAGTCCTAAAACCAGTGGCTCAAAAGTCACACTGGGCACATGTACATTCACACCCAAAATCCCAAGAGGAAAATGAAGATGGGAGTGTGGCGTGGCCATCCCTTAAGAGATGCTTTCTCACTCCCCACCCTCACCCCTTTGGCAAGCACGCATATCCTTTGGCAAAAAACTAAAATAATTTTTTTTTAAATAAAAACATCCTGTCACCTATTTCACAAGATTGCTATGAGAATTAAATGAGTTTATATAGAGAAAGCTTAAGACATTTCTTGCACTTAGTAAGCACTGTATGTTTGCTGTTGTTCTTGTGGCTATTAGTATTATTTTTATATTTGGGTCCCTCTGCTCAGTATGTATTGCCTGCCTTCCTTTAGTGGCAAAGTATTTCTCATTTTCAAAATCTGTCCTAAATCCAGAAATGTGTCCCTTTTACATATTCCTTAGCACTCTTTGCATAATTGTCATTATCAAAATTATATTGGAAATATTTACTTGAATAGCTAATATTCTCTTGCACAATTTCTCATCCCCGTCCCCTACAAGACTAGAAGTTCCTAAAGGGCAAAGACTCTTCTCCATGTGTTTAAGTTCTTAATTTGTTTGATGCACAGCTCTGGCAGGGGTCCTCGAGTCCACTTCCAGGATTAGTGAGTTACAAGCGGGGTTCTCATGACTGAACATATAGCTCCATTTATGGCTATGACTGATTCCAGCGCAAGAATACAGTCATGTCAGTGAAGACAAATAGCACATGGGATGAAGACCAGAGAAAACCAGGACCAAGAAGCCAAGAGTTTTCTCCCACTGGATTCACTCAGGACATACTTTTTTCCTTCCACATGGAATTACGATAATACATGTGACATGTTGTCTACTAGAGATACACATTGGGAATTCAGTGTTAAAGATTTACACTGGTAATTGGTCACGTGGGCACTTCTGCCTGGCCTATAGCAAAATTCCTGACTCCCAGAAGGGAAAGCTGGTTCGTGTCTAGCATAAACTGCATTGTTTGTATAAATACATGAGGTATACTAAACTACTTTTTTCACTTAACTGAAGTTTTGAAGCATTGTAGGAACTGTCAACTATTCCCAGATGGTGGCTAAGGGCCAATCTTTCAAGCAGGTAAAATGTATAAAATGTATCTAATCACAATTGGTACAATAAACTCAATAAACTAAGCTATCCAGTGGAATGATGTTAATAAACATAAACCACTCAAACTTTCATATAGTTTATAATGTGACTACAGGCCAGGTAACCAGGTGAACATTCATCTAATAAACATTTTCTAAATAGACACTGTAATATGTACTATATTGGGTATTCAGAATCTAAGAAAATCTAAAAGAATACATAGAAACCATGAGTAGAATGTTGGCTACAGTGATAGGGGAATAGGGAGAGATTGGCCAAAGTTGTACAAAGTTGCAGTTATGTAAGGTAAATAAGCCTGGAGACCTAATGTACACCATGACAATCATAGTTAATAAAACTGTATTATATACTGGAAATTTGTTAAGAGTAAATATCAGGTGCTCTTACCATAATTAAAAAAAAAAGAAAGAAAAGAAAAAAGTTAACTATGTGAGGAGGTGTATGTTCCAGTGGAATGATGTTAATAAACATAAACCACTCAAACTTTCATATAGTTTATAATGTGACTACAGGCCAGGTAACCAGGTGAACATTCATCTAATAAACATTTTCTAAATAGACACTGTAATATGTACTATATTGGGTATTCAGAATCTAAGAAAATCTAAAAGAATACATAGAAACCATGAGTAGAATGTTGGCTACAGTGATAGGGGAATAGGGAGAGATTGGCCAAAGTTGTACAAAGTTGCAGTTATGTAAGGTAAATAAGCCTGGAGACCTAATGTACACCATGACAATCATAGTTAATAAAACTGTATTATATACTGGAAATTTGTTAAGAGTAAATATCAGGTGCTCTTACCATAATTAAAAAAAAAAGAAAAGAAAAAAGTTAACTATGTGAGGAGGTGTATGTTTATTTGTTTGACTGTAGTAAACATTTCACTAAGTACATGAATATCAAATCATGCTGCACACCTTAAATACATACACTCTTAAAAGAAAAAAAGCAACTGAATCCAATTATTAAACATGCTTTTCCTAGGTCTGCCTGGTTTTCAGAAGTTAAGAGAAAAAAAATTAAGGACTCTCCATTAAAAGAAAATACAAACAAAATCCTGAAACCAGGGCAAAAAGTTATAAGTTAATAGTAAATATAAAAGCTGTGTTTGGCCTGGGGGGCTAATCCCATTATCGAAATTGAGGCTATAGCTAGGCACTGAGCCCATGACCAAGTCAGAGAGTTGGGTGGCAGCTAGTAAAGGAGGAAGGGACTGAGTAAGGAGAAATAATGGAAGGAAAGGGAGGAGGGAAGATAGAGGAAAAAAAGTAGAATATACCTTGCTTTTTATCCTGCTTTAATTAATTTACTAGAAAATATTGAGTAATTTTGAGCAATCATGTGATTTAATAGCTTTCATAGTCCTATTTTACTATGGTTCATATAAAATAAGGTTCTTTGAAGTTTGTGTTCTTTGAAGATACTCATTATTGGAATAAAGAAAATTAAAAAGTAGAAAATTACTCTTGATTAGTTAGAGATCTTCCGAAGAAATAATACAACTAAATCTTCAGTAGCATATTTCTCACAAAGAATATGATAGAAAGTCATATTGTACTAACCTAAGTAAAAGAGAAAATTATAATTTATATAAATAGGAAAATGTGGCAATGTGAAAAGTATGGGTCATTTATTTACAAACTAGAATCGTTAATAGATATTATGAAGATGAACTTTTTACTCTTACCCAACATTCAAAGTACAGAATAGATGTAATCAGTATTTTGTAAGTTAAACAAAATGTAATCTACAAAAATACTAATTTAAACATTTTATTCCAAATGAATCATTTTTCACCATCTGCAGCTAATTTAGGATTTATCACTCAAAACTCTAATTAAAGGGATTTCAAAATTGCTATCATGATTCTCAATATATCATAAAGGTAACACCATAAAGAGGACTCCCACAGGCTGTTTAACTCAACTGCTGCTTACCCAATAAAGACTGTATGTGAATCTACATACATTACTTTTGCAATTATAATTCATCCTACGCCTGTGTCTCTCTTTATCTGTCTCTCTCTAGATCTGTGTCCATATCTGTATTTCTGTATTAGTTTGAATAGGCTAGGTTATACTAAGTTATACGTAAGCAATCTGGAATTTACTCTTTTTCCCAGTACACTGATCAATGAATAACATTTACTAAGCTTCTAGAATTCATAAGCTCTGAGCTAATTGCTATGGAAGCAAAAAGCTTAAAGCTTAAAACTGCATGATCCTTTTTTACTAAATAATTACATCTGTATGAAATATCTTATATCCCAATATAGCACAAATCTATTAATATAAATTAAGGTACATACAATTTTTTTTTCCAAGTGAAATCAGTCGTGTTGTATCAGGTTTTATACAACACATATGATTAAAACAAATGGTATTAAAGAATCAGATATCCAAAGAATATTTTTAGATTACATTTGGTTGGAAATTAGCTAGTGGAAAAATCATAGAACACCCCCAACAGGGCCCCAAACCATGATTCACTCCCAGATTTCAGCCAGCGCTGGATCACGGGTAAGTGTAGAGAGGGCATATTTGGGGGGATCTCTGTACTTGAACCAACAACCTTCTCTTTGGGATTGCCTCACAGAGCATCACGTTTTACAGCTGCACCATGGTCAGGCCCGGGTTTTTATTTTTTAAAACAGAGCAGCTGTGAGTACATTTTTGTTTATCCTTATCTCCAGTTTTATAGTGAAGAGGGGAGAGAGAAGAATTTTGCTGACAGAGGAAGAGAAGGAAATTTATGTTCTGGACAAATAACACACTTGAGTTTAAAGTACAGAGGCTTCTTTGTTCTTAGAAACTTTGTCTCTAAAGAGTTAAATGGTAAGGAAGGTGAACTGGGTAAGAGAAAATACTTTGGGCTACAAATTTAGGCAATTTAGTTATTAAATGAACACTTAATAAGTACATAGTGTAGTCACTCTAGATAAAGATAGGAGAGCCAGTATCTCCTCTCGTGTAGCTAACAGAAAAATGCAAGGTCGAATGCAATATAGTCAACGTGCATTTATTTATATATATGCATCAATTACAAAACATGTACAGAAGTTAGCAATGTTAAGAAAGAGAAGGAGAATTCAACATAGAATACAAATACACAGGCAAGAAAGAACACTGAATTAGAAAACTGAACTGCCAAATACCTTAGTATATTTGGAAAACAGTACTCAGAAATATAAGAAAATGTAACTGAAAAGTAGACATGGCTTATAAAGCTGTCCTAAAATGTTAGATACTAAAAACAAATAATGAGAAGCCATTAAAAGTTTAAAAAAAATATTCCATTCAATTTTATTCAGTTTTTAAAAATTTGACTGGGGGTGGGGGAGTGAGAAAGCAAGCTATCAGGTCTGGGGCTTGATCCACATTTGGTCATGTAGGAGTCTAGCACCTTAACCATGCCTTCCACAAGCCCCAAAAGTTCTGTTTGTTTTTTCCCCCATATAGTAATAACATTGGATTTCTTAACAAGGTCTTTATTTTGTGTACAATTTTTCTCTCTCATACATTTTCTCTCATATATTGGATGATTTGTGTTTTTGTTGTGTACGTCTGTATGTACATGCAGTAGTACTAAAGGGCACATGTCCTTTCCTATAGGGACCGAGAGAGAGAGAGGGGAGAAAGCACCGTCCATGGGAAATGGTCAGGCTGCACTGCCTTCTCCTCCATCTCTTCCTCCCTTTGGGATCTTGTACACCCATGCATCCAGCATATTTCCCAGGATCCATAACTTGAACTGCACAGTTGGCTATGTGAGATCCAGTTACCTCAATCACGAGGCTACATAGATGGCCCATGTTTTTTTTTTATATTCATAAAAATATTATATCTAATTCTAGAAAAATAAGAAAATAAAGGGGACCAGCAGTTAGCGTAATGGCTATGTCGCTGGACTCCCACGTAGGGGACCGTGGTTCGCGTCCCGGACCCGGTGACTTAGAACTCACGCCGGGCACGTGTGCATGCGTGCCCAAGATCCCGAGAGGAGAATGGAGGAGAAGGGACTGTGGCGTGACCATCCCCCCTGGGGGATGATTTCTCGCTTTCTGTCTCTCTGTTTCTCTCTGTCTGTCTGGCGAGCGCACACACCCTATAGCGAAAAACCTCTCCAAAAAAAAAAAAAAAAAAAGAAAGACAAAACAAAGTAAAAATCCATACAACTCCTAAAGAAAATTACTAATTTTTATATCTACATTTATTTTCATGTATTTAACTATATTATCCTTTCACATAAATAATAACTATATTAACTTGTACTAAAGATGATGAATTATAACAAAATTTTAATCACTAAAAAATTCTTAGACTCAGGAACCAGCATATGGCATAATGGTTATGTTGCTGGAGTCCAATCTAGTTGAACATGATTCAAGTCCCAGACCAGGAGGCTTAAAACTCAGCCAGGCACATGTATGTTCGTGCCTAAAATCCCAAGAAGAGAATGGAGGAAAGGGACTGTGGCATAGCCATCTCCCCTGGGGGATGATTTCTCACTTTTGGTCTCTGTTTCTGTCTCTGGGGCAAGCACATGAGCCCTATAGCAAAAATCTCTCTTAAAAAATAATAGGCTATCCAGGGGGGAGCCTCTAAAACCCAAATGACAGATGCTTGAAAATATTAGAAAATTAAGAATTCTCAGGATTCTTATATTAAAATTTGCAAACTTACAATATTTAACCATTTTTTATAACCATTGAGCCCTTTTGTATAAGAATTTAATAGCTTTAAATTATCAGCTTTTTGAAGTAATGACAAAAACATTACTAGTTCTTAATAATTTCTCTGAAGGCAGTTGTTTTCTAAGAATAATGTTTTAAGTTGATAGAGACAGGATAAGAATTCGACAACCAAAGATTTGGAATATTTTTTTTTTTTTGAAGAGGTTTTTGCTATAGGGCCCATGTGTTCTCTTAAGGCAGTTGTTTTCTAAGAATGTTTTAAGTTGATAGAGACAGGATAAGAATTCGACAACCAAAGATTTGGAATATTTTTTTTTTTTTGAAGAGGTTTTTGCTATAGGGCCCATGTGCTCACAGAAATACAGATAGACAGAAAGCAAAAAATCACCCCCCAGGGGAGATGGCCACGCTGCAATCCCTTCTCCCTCATTCTCCTCTCAGGATCTTGGACATGCATGCACACTTACCTGGTGTGAGTTTAAACCACCAGGTCTGGGACTCGAACCACGGTCAACTACCCGGGAGTCCAGCAACAGAACCATTACACTAACTGCTGGTCCCATATTTGGAAAGATTCCTAATGCTGCCTGATCTGAACTCATCTCTATATTTTTCAACTATGAAATGTCCTTCAGAAGCATTGGAACTTGCCAAGAACAACATGTAATCCATTGTGACACATTCTAAACTAAGCTTCAACATTTAGAAAATGATGCTTTCTACCATCTGTAGAAAAGAAGATTAAATTGTAACCTGATATGGACCAACAAATTGGAATTAAGCAGTTTTACATTTTCATTACCATGCTAGGGATTTAAGGAAATGAACAACCTCAGTGCCATCACACGGTAACTTATAGGAGTTAATTCTTTTAAAATGGAAAATAGGGATATTTCTGGAACTGAGAAGACAAGGAAAACACATTGAAAAAAAGGGTAAAGGGAAAAAGAAAATGTTCCATTCTCTCTCCATTAGTAAGAATGATTCTGGTATTCATGCCAGGTTTATTTACAACAGAAATTTTGATCAATACTCACAAAGTGGGATTCACAACCAGTGTTGGTCTGTGAACAATTAGCCCACCTGCCTTGAATAAGTTTATAGTTTACAGATTTATATTTAAATGTTTTATCCATTTTGAGTTGATTCTTGTTAATTTTATTGGGATCTAGTTTTATTTTTCTGCAAGGGGCTATCTAGTTCTTCCAGCATCATTGACTGAAAAAACTTTTACTCCACTGCACTGTCTTGTAACCTTTGTCAAAGGCCAGTTGGCTGTATGATTTGGGGTTTATTCTGGATTCTCTATTTTGCTGCATTGGTTTTGTGTCTATTTTTGTGCGAGTACCATGTTACTTTGATTATCACCACTTTGTACTATATTCTGAAGGGACTGAGATGCCTAATTTATTCTTATTGCACAGCATTGTCTCAGCAATATAGGATCTTTCATCATTCCAGATAAATTTTATAATTTTTTCTTATTTCAGAGAGGAATAAGACAATTGGACAGGAAACGCATTAAAATGTGGGGAGAACAGATATTTTGATTACATTTATTTTTCAAATCTAAGAATATGAAGTGTCTTTTCATTTTTTTGGTATTATTCTCTATTTTTTTCAGTTTTTCATAGTTTTCCTTTGTTGAGGACTTTCGTCTCTTTGATTAGGTTTATCCTTAGACATCTTGTCTGTGGCTACTGTAATGGGCTTACTTTCTTCAATTGTCTTGGTCTGTTTTGGTTTGTAAAAATCCTATAGATTTTTCTATATTGAGTTTGTACCCAGCTACTTTACTAATTTATCACTTCTAGGAGTATTTTCTGCATTCCTTTGGATTTTACGTGTATATCATATATCTGCAAACAGAGATAGTTTAGATTCTTCTTTTCCTATCTGAATGCCTTCTATATTTTGCTCATCTTATGGCATTGTCTAGGACTTCCAGCACTATGCAGAAAAGGGACTGGATAAAGTGAACAGGCTTTCAGCTTTTCCCCATTCATCATGATGCTAGCAATGGGTCTGTCACATACGGCTTTTACTGTATTAAGGAATGTCCCTTCTACCTGTATTTTGTTGAGTATTGACCAAGAAAGCATGCTATATTTTATCAAATGCTTTTTCTGCATCTATAGATATGATTATATAGTTTTCACCTTTCTGTTGTGATGTACTACATTTACTGATTTTGTGTTGAACTCTCGTTGTATCCCTAGGATAAATCCTACCTGGTCATGGTGTATAATCTTCCTAATATGCTGTTGGAGTTGGTTTCCTAGTATCTTGTCGAAAATTTCTGCATCAGTATTCTTCAGGAGTATTGGTCTTTAGTTCTTTACGTATGACCTTTTCTGATTTTGGTATCAAGATGATCAAGGCTTCATAGAATGAGTTAAGGATTCCTTCTTTTTAAAAAAGAAAAACAATTAGTTATTTAATTCCATTTGTTATTATTTCTTTAACCAGAGAGAGAGAGAAAGCAAGTGACCAGGTCCGGGACTCGAACCACAGTCAGCCATGTGGAAATCCAGCATCACCAACCACTTCACCACCCACTGGCCCCAGCATTCCTTCTTTTGAATATTTAGAAATAGTTTAAGGAGAATTGAGGTTAGCTCTTTTTTGTGGGGGAGAGGTTTTGGCTATAGGGCACATGTGCTTGCCAGAAAGACAGAGACAGAGAGATAGAAAGCGAGAAATCCCCTGCCGTG
>NW_006199558.1:1249966-1254668 GCF_000334495.1 Tupaia belangeri chinensis
GACATCTTGTCTGTGGCTACTGTAATGGGCTTACTTTCTTCAATTGTCTTGGTCTGTTTTGGTTTGTAAAAATCCTATAGATTTTTCTATATTGAGTTTGTACCCAGCTACTTTACTAATTTATCACTTCTAGGAGTATTTTCTGCATTCCTTTGGATTTTACGTGTATATCATATATCTGCAAACAGAGATAGTTTAGATTCTTCTTTTCCTATCTGAATGCCTTCTATATTTTGCTCATCTTATGGCATCGTCTAGGACTTCCAGCACTATGTAGAAAAGGGACTGGATAAAGTGAACAGGCTTTCAGCTTTTCCCCATTCATCATGATGCTAGCAATGGGTCTGTCACATACGGCTTTTACTGTATTAAGGAATGTCCCTTCTACCTGTATTTTGTTGAGTATTGACCAAGAAAGCATGCTATATTTTATCAAATGCTTTTTCTGCATCTATAGATATGATTATATAGTTTTCACCTTTCTGTTGTGATGTACTACATTTACTGATTTTGTGTTGAACTCTCGTTGTATCCCTAGGATAAATCCTACCTGGTCATGGTGTATAATCTTCCTAATATGCTGTTGGAGTTGGTTTCCTAGTATCTTGTCGAAAATTTCTGCATCAGTATTCTTCAGGAGTATTGGTCTTTAGTTCTTTTATGTATGACCTTTTCTGATTTTGGTATCAAGATGATCAAGGCTTCATAGAATGAGTTAAGGATTCCTTCTTTTTAAAAAAGAAAAACAATTAGTTATTTAATTCCATTTGTTATTATTTCTTTAACCAGAGAGAGAGAGAAAGCAAGTGACCAGGTCCGGGACTCGAACCACAGTCAGCCATGTGGAAATCCAGCATCACCAACCACTTCACCACCCACTGGCCCCAGCATTCCTTCTTTTGAATATTTAGAAATAGTTTAAGGAGAATTGAGGTTAGCTCTTTTTTGTGGGGGAGAGGTTTTGGCTATAGGGCACATGTGCTTGCCAGAAAGACAGAGACAGAGAGATAGAAAGCGAGAAATCACCTGCCGTGAGGGTAGGGATGGGGGGATGGCCACACCACAATCCCTTCTCCTCCATTCTCCTCTTGGGATCTTAGGCACGCACGCATGCACATGCGCCCGGCCTGAGTTTAAGCCACTGGGTTCAGGACTCAAACTATGGTCGGTTACATGGGAGTCCAGCAACATAGCTGTTATGCTAACTGCTGGTCCCTAAGGTTAGCTCTTTAAAAGTTTTATAGAACTCAGAAGTGAAGCCATCTGGATCTGAGCTTTTCTTTGTTGAGAGACAATTACTGATTTACTCTTATCACTTCCTACTGGTCTATTCAGGCTATTTCATCCTGATTCAGCCTAGGTAACCTATACATGTCCAGAAATTTTTCCATTTTATCTAGTTTGTCATATAGTCACTCATAGTATGTGCTCATAATTGTTTTAATTTCTGATATATCAGTTGTAATATTACCAACTTCATTACTTATTTTATCTCTCTGGTGCTGTTCTGTGTTCTTTTTATTAGTAAAGCTAATGGTTTATCAATTGTGTTTATTCTCTCAAAAAAAAAACAAAAACAAAAAAACACCTTTTTGTTTTGACTTTTTGTATAGTTATTTTCTTCTTTATTTCATCTATTTCAGCTCTAATCTTCACTATTTCTCTCCTTCTGAGTTTTGTTGTTGCTTTCCAATTCCTTGAGAAATGATGTTAATGGGGCAGCAGGTGGCATGGTGGTTAAGGTACTGGACTCCCATGTGGCTGACAGCTGTTCAAGTCTTAGATTTGGTGAAACTCATGCTGGATGTGTATATGTGTGTATGTGTGTGGGTGCATGAGTGCCCATGCATACACTCAAAATCCCAGGAGAACGAAGGAGAAAGGACTGTGGCATGGCCATCCCTCCTGGAGGAATGATCTCACTTTTCTCCTCACCGTCTCTCTTTGGCAAGCACATGATCCCAATGAAAGAAGAGAAACTTTAAAAAATGTGATTATTTATTTGCCATTTTAATTTTTTTCTTGTGAACACCAATGACTATGAAATTCTCTCTTAAGACTGCTTTCAATGTGCTCCAAGGTTTATGGAGAGTGGTGTGTTCATTATTGGTTTCAATCAATCTTTTGATTTCTATTTTTATTTTCATTAGTTTTAAATAGTTGAAAATTATTCAGGAAAAAAAAAATCATTCAGGAGTAAGTTGTTTAGTTTCCATGTCTTTGTGGAGTGTTTTTTTTTTTTTTTTTCCTTGGGGGGGTGGGGGAGTGGGATCTTTCTGTGGTTAACTTCAAGCTTAATTCCATGTGGTCAGGGAAGATGTAGGGTTTAGTTTTTAGTTTTAAATTTATAGAGCCTCGAATTGTGGCCTAGTGTGTAGTCAATTTTTGAAAGTGTTCATGTGGAGATGAGAGATAAGTATGTTGTACTTGCTGGGTGGAATGTTCTATATATGTTAGATCCATTTGATTTATGGTAACCAATTAGTCCTGTGTCTTTTTTTTTTTTTGGTCTAGATTAACTGTCCAGTGGTGACAGAGGAGTTTGAAATATCCAACAATTATTGCATTGCAACCCATATCTCTCCTTAGGTCTAGCATTCTTTTGCATACTTGGGTGCCCTGGCATTGGGTGCATAAATATAATTATCATGTTTTCCTGGAGAATTAATCCTTTTAGAATTATGTAGTGTTCTTTTTTACTCTTTTTATCCAAAAATCTTTTTGTATGATAAACATAACTTCTGCTTTTTTTTATTTCCATTTGCATAAAGTTACTTCCCAAACTTTCACTTTCAGTCTATGTAAATCTTTGTCAATGAGGTGTGTTTCTTGTAAGCTACAAATAGAGGGTTCTTTTTTTAAACCCATCAAACCAATTTGTGACTTTTAGTTGGACAATTTATTCCATTAACATTCAAAGTTATTACTGATAATGTGTGGACTTAGCCCTGTCATTTAATCCACATCAACAATGGATAAAACATAGGAAATTATCAAACTGTCAGAATAAGAATTCAGAATATTTATCATAACTAAACTCAAGGGGATACAGGAGAAAATAATTAAGGAAATGAGAAAGTCTTTATGTAACTTTAAGGAGGCACTCCATAAAGAGTCAGACATCCTGAAAAAGAATTAAATAGAATTTTGGAGTTAAAGAATACCATGCAAGGGATCAGCAGTTAGCTTAATGGCCATGTCGCTGAACTCCCATGTGGCCAACCGCGGTTTGAGTCCTGGACCTGGTGGCTTAAACTCACGCTGCGCACGTGGGTGCATGCCCAAGATCCTTAGAAGAGAATGGAGGAGATGGGACTGTGGCGTGGCCATCCCACCTAGGGGGGGGGGCGATTTCTCGCTTTCTGTCTCTCTGTCTCTGTCTTTCTGGTGAGCGCGTGCACCCTATAGCAAAAACTTAAAATAAAAAAAAATACCATGCAAGAAATTAAAACTTCCTTTAAAAGTATTAATAGCAGATTAGACCATACAGAAGAATGAATCTCTGACCTTGAAGACAAGACTTCTGACTTAGTCCAAGCAACCAAAAAGAAGGGAAAAATAACCACTGAAAGTGAGGACAACATATAGGAAATCCTAGATACCATTAAACAGTCAAATATTTGCATAATGGTATTCTAGAAAGTGAAGAGATGGCTAGAGGCTCAGGAAAATCTCTTTACTGATATAGTTGAAAATTTCCAAACTTAGGGAGGCATACAGAAATCCAAATCCAGGAAACACAAAGAACACTAAATAGATTTAACATAAGATCCTTTCCAAGGCAAACCATAGCTAAAGTGGTAAAAATCAAAGACAAGTACAATATTCTAAAAGTGATAAAGGAAAAATGCCGAGTTACTTGCAAAGGTTACTTCTTCATACTAATATTGGACCTTCCAACTGCAGGTAAGGGAAAAAAGGGGAAGACATATTTAGAACACACAAAGAAAAACCATTTCAGCCACAAACACTACAACTGGCAAGACTGTCTTCCAAATGGGAAAGAGGAGGAAAAAAAAATCATACCCAGAAAACAAAAGCTGAAAGAATTCACCAAAAGTAGGCCAACACTTCAGGAAGTACTTCTGGGGACACTACACCTTGAAAACTGAAGGGAGATAAACAAGCAGGAGAACTCAAAACAATCTGGGGCCAGGGTGCAGGAGGGGGTGGTATTAGTTTAAGTCAAAGCTCTTCCTGTTCTTTGTAAAAATTTAAACTTAAAAGCAAGCTAAGTATTTTTAGTCACAGAAAGAAAGGCAAAGTATCATTACACGGATTAAATAGAGCCCTACCTAAGCAACACAGTTAAGAGAACTAAAAAGTATCATTCTGATGAGCCAAAAGTTATGGTCCGTTCACATGTAGAGAGTTGCTGACTACTAAGTGATTACATTATATGTTTGAATGCACTTTATGTGCTCCGTTCACATGTAGAGAGTTGCTGACTACTAGAAAAGTGACCAGATATCTCAGATGAGATCAATTTCAGTTTGATCGTTCCTAAAGGTCTAATATAGCTGAATATCAGCAATTCTGCATAGTTTAAACTATTCATGTAAACATGGATTAATACAAAAGAGTAATCAAAAGTTATTTCCACATGCGCTCTTGCTACCTCAGGATTTACTGACGCTGTTATACAGATGATTCTAGTACTGAATGGACTGGAGTATGTTGTATTGGCTTGGGGTGGGGGGGG
>NW_006199558.1:1255100-1256778 GCF_000334495.1 Tupaia belangeri chinensis
TAGGGAAGGTGGCAGAGATGGTGTAGAGAGATTAATACAAGAACAAGACAAAATAAGGCAACATTTTAGTCTTAAACAGAAGAATCCTCCTACCTTCCCCAGGGCTTATATGGGTAATACCCTGGAGTGGGCAAAGGAGAGAGTGACTTTCTTTTTAATGAAACACTCATGTAAAACATTTCAGTACTCCCCAGTTGGTAATCTATATCCACACTCACCACTCTGTGAATAAATCAGTCATAATAAGGCAGCGTCTGGTCTTTGTTTCCAATGTCAGATTCTCTACTATGTGTATATATGCATATATACACATGTGTGTATATACATATATATAATGTGTGTATATATACACATACACTACATGGTTGATAAATTTCTGAATATCCTCATTTTGAAAGAAAAATATTTAATGAGCCCCTTTATGTACCATTGTTGTAGACATTTTACATATTTTATTTCACTTAATTAGCAGCTGGCTGATGGCCAAGCTATTGGAATTATTTGTTAATGGTAAAAATGTGGCAGATACTCAGGCTAGAATTCTTGACTATCAAACAATGTGAAAAGCTATATTTTTCACTCACTTCTTAAATTAATTCAATTTATGTTGTGGCACCTAACTAATATGCATATAATGACTTTTTTTGGTCAATGTAAAGACTAATTTGTCTGAGAGATTAGTATTGATTGATGTAGAGCTATGATCAATATTGGAATTTGAAGGTCAGTTATTTTTAAAATGTGTGAAATTATTGACCACACAGAGGTTATAACTTATAAAATACACAGATATTAGAAAAAGATTTGAAATATAAGCCATTTGCCATTTTAAATGCATTTAATACAACAACAATAAATATCAACTTAGTTACTTCAAAACATTTTAAAACAATCTCTTGATCTTTTTATGATCTTTCTTTAGAGTTTTCTGCACAGCTCCAAAGTGAGTGTTGGCAGGAGTTCTACAGAGGCTGTGAGAGGAGAGAGCTAGGGAACCATGTTCCACCCTCTCCCTTACTCTAAAACTTATTGCAAACACAATCTGATTGTGGTCAGCGACTCTTGAGTTATAAGAGGAGAAGAGCAAATAAGAAAAAGAAAACATGGTGATAGGAAAGTTAATAAGACACTGGAATGTAAGTTTGGAATAATGTACTCTCAAATCAAAGAATTCAAGCCAGCAAAAGATCAAGATCATCACGGGACCAGCAGTTAGTGTAATGGCTATGTCGCTGAACTCCCATGTAGTCGACCACGGTTCGCGTCCCGGACCCTGTGGCTTAAAACTCACACCAGGTGCGTATGCGTGCGTGCCCAAGATCCCAAGAGGAGTACGGAGGAGAAGGGATTGTGGCATGGCCATCCTCCCTGGGGGGGTGATTTCTTGCTTTCTGTCTCTGTCTCTCTGACGAGCGCACGCACCCTCTACCAAAAACTTCTTTAAAGAAAAAAAATAAAAGATCAAGATCAACCACCAGCTACAGATTCTGCAAATGCACAGAATCTGTGGTGTAAGGCATTTTAACAGGCCTTTTCTGTGAGAGGCAAGTGAGGCAAACACGAACCCCAGGACCAGACCAGGAATAAATACTTTTTGGAATGGGGTATATGTTTGCCAAGGACTTTTGCCTTCTTCTAAGGAATAGGGTTAAACATCTTGATCAGCAAAAGGCATTCC
>NW_006199558.1:1256798-1265560 GCF_000334495.1 Tupaia belangeri chinensis
ATTCCTGATTTCCATCTCATTCAAACTGTGTCCAACACTTCTTAAAATATCTTGTCAGTTTAGATTACACTGTTCTGCTTTTGTAGATTTTGTTTGTTTTTGCAGTTTATCAATTCCGTATGCTAAGGACCTCACAAAGGGTATTCATGGACAGAAACTTTATTAAACTTTCTTCTGTGAAAAATATTAAGATTGGCACAACTCCTGTTATTTTAGACACAGATTAGAATTTAGCATGTTGGGACCAGCAGTTAGCACAATGACTATGTCACTGGATTCCCACGTAGTCAACCGAGGTTCGTGCCCTGGACCTGGTGGCTTAAACTCACGCCGGGCACGTGTGCGTGTGTGTCCAAGATCCTGAGAGAATGGAGGAGAAGGGATTGCGGTGTGACCCCAGGGGGTGATTTCTCCCTGTCTCTGTCTTTCTGGTGAACGCACACACCCTATAGCAAAAAAAAAAAAAAAAAAATTAGCATGGTATTATTTATTTTACAAGTACAAATACATGTACATTTACTGAGTGCATTTATTTATTTTACAAATACAAATACATGTACATTTACTGAGTGCATTTCTTGAGAAGCTTTTTTTTTGGGGGGGAGAGTTTTTTTGCTATAGGGCACGTGCCCTCGCCAGAAAGACAGAGACAGAAAGCGAGAAATTACCCCCAGACGGGATGGCCACACTGCAATCCTTCTCCTCCATTCTCCTCTCGGGATCTTGGACATGCATGCATACATGCCTGGTGTGAGTTTAAACCACCGAGTCCAGGACTTGAACCACGGTCAACTACATGGGAGTCCAGTGACATAGCCATTAAGCCAACTGCTGGTCCCGAGAAGGTATTATATATTTAACTTATGTAATCCTTTTATCTCCTCAAAGAGGCATGTGATATTACTTTTTGGTAGATATGGGAGCTAAGTCACGGAATTTAAGAAACTTACCCGACATAACCTAGCTAACGAATGACAAAAAAGGAACTCAAATCCATTCCATTTGACTTCAGGTTCTATGTTCTCAGCTGCTCTCACATGTCAGTTATCGAGGTACCCCTGTGCTGGCTGGTGCTTGCCTAAGTTTCTCCAAGGTATCGTTTATTAGAAGGCAGACAATTTAAAATAAAAACAGGGAGTGCCCATAATCGAATTGAAGATAAGAGTCATATAATTCTAAGGAGAGATCTTCAAAGTATGTTCTTGCATAAGCTAGTAATTTCCCAGAAATAGGATTATCTAGGTCAGCCTTCCAAAGTGCCAGTTGAAACATTCTCTGAATGTCCACAAGGCAAGGAGCAAGGAGGAGATATTATTAGATACTGCCAATGAAAGAACATTAAAATGTATTCACTTTTTATATAAATAATGCAATAAAAATTGGCAATTCACAGAGTTGTGTACCAGATGAATACAAACTATAAATCTTTGATTCAAATTCTCAGAACTGTTTTTAATGAGTCAATTTTGGAAGTGCTTTCTGCAGAGGAGTGACTCAGGGAAAAAAAAAAAATAGCAGTGCATAGAATAGAGCAAATACCCACTATGAGGCACAAGTTGAAGAAAAGTAGGTCAAGCTTTCATACTTAAGCTTGGTAATCTAAGGAAAATACAGTGTAGAAATCTAAAAAGTTGTTTGTATGCATATAGTAACTTATAAACTAATTTCTTCTGCTATTTCATAGCAGTAAGCCCTCTTTAGAAGTCAAATAGTTCTCAGGCTCTTAACCATTTTATTATTTTAAAAAATAATAATAGCCCACTCCTCACATAGGTAAAATATTTCAAATAAAATACTTAGCATATCTTATTGGCACTTGACTTATATGTGCCCCGTATTATCTCTGCTGTTCTAGGTTTGTTTTATGTACTTGCCACATATATAAATGGTTCTCATCAATTAGATGGTACACAGATGAAAACAGGACAGATGATACTGAGGAGTCAGAATGTCACACCTTCATAAATGATATTTTAGCATAAGGAGGAGATGACAAGGATTCTTGATAAGCCTCAGTATATGAAGATAAAATATATTTGGGGGTGTTTCTCTTACATAAGGTTAAAAGGAAAACTGAGGGGGCTGGTCCCATAGTTTAGTAAATAAAAGAGCCAAATCCCACATGGCCAACCATGGGTCTTTTCCCAATCTCAAAGACTTGAAAAAACACACAAGATATGTGTATGTGTATACCCAAAAAATCTCAACAGGGTGTAGAAATGGAGATGGGGTTGTGGAGTTATCATACCCACTGGGGAGTCTGCCAACTTCTACCTTCCTCTGCCTCAAACAATCCAATCACCTGTTCCTCACACATGCCTCCTGGCTTATTAAGAAAAAAAAAATGAATGAAAGAAAGAAAAATGAGAAAGTGAGATTCTGAACAAGTCTTAATTAAGGGACCAGGAATCAGTGACATGCCTTTTTTTTTTTTTTTAATGACTTAACTTAAACTCCACAGTCACATTGCCTGAAGGTTTAAAGTAGAATATTTTAAAAGAATGGAGGGACAGGAAGCACCATCTCCCAACCTCAGGTCAATAGAGAGAGCTGTAGGGAAGAAGGCAAGCCGGCTGGAGAGATTTTTTACCTTTACTCAGGAAATACAAAGATAACAAAGCCCTGGCTACTTTATTGATGGAGAAAGGAGCTGTTATCCCTGCATGGGGATCAGTAGGTACTCAGAGTCTTTAGGAAAAGGAATGAAAAAGATTTTCCATACATCACATGCAGCTCAAATGAAGGAGCACGTATGGGGGTTATGTAACTTCCTTTCTATAAAGGCCACTGGGAAGGGTGTAAAGACCTCAGCACATGCGCGCGCACGCGCGCGCACACACACACACACACAAAGACGACAGTCAAAATGGACACCAACCAGGAAACTGCAGGTAAAAGATCCTCAGCCATGGGTACCTGGAAATAATCAAGAGGAGCACTAAGTAGATACATGGAGAGGTAACAGCTCTTGCCAGTGGCAGAGAACTTGGCAGCAGTAGCAGCAGTTTAGTGAAAGCTTTCTTCTCTCTCTGTACTCTAAGCCTGGGGTGATCAAAGCCAAAGAGGTGAGTAAGGCACGAAAAAATAAATAAATCACTTTTCTTTTCCCAAATGTAGCCTTTTAGTCTCATGAGTAGCCCCAAACTCATGAACCAGAGATCACCCAACTTCAAATTTTGCATTCGGAGTTTTAATTATTATGTGAAATTAGAAAATATAATTATTAAAACTTGTTCGACCAAAGGACTTCTATTCACTGAGATGAACTAGAAAGGCCATGGGGCATACTTTAGGATCAGAGAAGAATTAGGTCATTGGTCAAATTTATGTAATAGGAGAGAGTAAAAATAAAGTTATATTATTATGACATCCTAGGTCACACTCCTACATTTAAAACTTCCATTTCAATAGATGAATCCAGAAAAACTGCATTGAAATTATAAGATAGATGTGGACTTGTGAATAAATATTGCCTGGGAATGGACCGGTGATCTTGGTTCTCCGTCAAAACATAATCAGAACTAGTCAGATTACTTTACAACTCTTAGTCCAATCGCCAACCAGCTCTACCTCCAACAATGCAGCCATTGATTCCTCTGTAGGAATCATTTTATTCCCAGAATTCTATTTGGGGAATTTTTAAAGAACATTATGAAGATTAATGGAATACCTAAACGTTAACTTTACTTCCCCAAATAATATTCTAAAATATATTTGAATAATGTTCTTGTGTTACGTAGTTTTCCCACAACTTAGGTTTTGGTATAACTCACAAGTATTACTCAGTAACATTTTCAATTCTCTACATAGGCTCAGGATGCTGGATCCATCTCATTTCTATACATATAATAGAGGAGTCTGCCCTTCATTCCAGGAAAACCTTAATATAGTGTGAGGCAAAGAGACACTTGGGTAATAAACTATCTCTAGAGCAGTTTTAGGCTGACAGAAAAAATTGAGCATGTAGTACGTGGTTCCCACATACTCTTTCAACTTTACTCCCCATGCCGCACACCCTTCCACAGGGACAGTTTCTCTTCTTAGCGTAGTGCACCTTGCATTAGCGGGCGAGTTTGTTACAACTGATGAACCAGTAATAATATATCATTATCAACTGAAGCCTATATTTACATTAGCATTTACTCTTTTAGAAGCATTCTTTGCTACAGGACATGTATGCTCACGGAAAGAGAGAGAGAGGGAAAGTAAGAAAGCACCCCTTATGGATGGCCACACTGCAATCCATTTTTCACTCACGATTATTTTGGGCACATACAAACACTTGCTTGGTGTGTGTTTCAAGTCACCAGGTCAAAACTCAATCATATAGTCAGCCATGTGGGATCCAGCTACCTCCACACTATTTGCTATCCCGTGGTTATTCTTTATTGTACAGTTCTATGGGTTTTGACAATTACATGTCAGCTATTCACCATTAAGTATTATCTATAATAATTGTACTGTCTTAAAAATACCATTTGCTTTTTCACTCATTCTACCCCTAATGAATCCCTTGCAAGCAATGATCTTTTTTTTTCCTTTTCCAAAATGTTACACTGTTGGATAAGTATGGCTACATATAATATGTAGCCTGCCATACAGCTGACCATGGGTCCCGATTTCCAAGTCACCTGAAAACATGTCAGGTGCCTGGATGTGTATCCAGGATCCTGACCCAGCTAGGGGCCTGCAGGAAGAGGATCAGACATGACAACAACCTGTTGAGTACTTCTTTCTCTCTCCTGCACACACACACATGCTATCATGAACAGAAATGTTTAAAAAATTAACCTTTTAATGAGTCCCAAATACTCAAAGGACTGATGTAGATGATATCTACATCTTTATACTTTACTTTTTAATTAAGCCACAAATTGCTTAAAACAACTAACTAATTTAGACTGAAAAATGCCAAGATCTGGAAAAACTGAAATAGATTTGTTTTGAAGTATATATGAAAACAATGAAATCATTCAACACAAAAGGAGAGGATCATCAATAAAAATAATCCCTTTAAAGTTGAGAAATTAATCTATAAATTAAAAAAAAATTTACAAAACACATAGCTGAAAGGAAAAATAAAGGGACTGGTATCCAAATACACAAACAACTTTTACAACTCAAAGAAAATCCAACTAAAAATTAGGCAAAAGATCTGGACATCTCACCATAAAAGATATGCAGTTGGAAAATAAGCACCTGAGAAGATTTTCAATATGGTACATTATTAGAGAATTGCAAATTAAAACAATGAGATAACACTGCATACTCGTTAGATAAGTAAAAATACAAAATTATGCCAAGACCAAATGCTAGTGAGGATGTTATACAACAGAAACTCTCATTCGTTGCTGATGGAAATACAAAACATAACAGCCACTTAGGAAGATAATTTGGCAATTTCCTACACATCTTATCATATTCTGACTGTATGATCCAGCAATCACACTCCCATGTATTTACCATGCACACAAATGTTAATGCTAAACTTGCTAAAACTTGGAAGCAACCAAGATGTTATTCTATAGGTGAATAAACAAATTGTAGTAAAATCGTGAATGCAATATTATTCAGAAATTTTTAAAACAATGAACTATCAAGCATGAAAAGTCACAGAGGAACTTTTAAAGCATATATGCTAAGTGAAAGAAGCCAATTTGCAAAGGCTACACACATCCTGTATGATTTCAACTGTATTACATCATGGAAGAGGCAAACTATAAAGAACAAAGATATCCAGGATCTCAGGACAGAGGAGAGAGGGACGAATAGAAGTAGCACACAGGATTATCAGAGCAGTGAGACTATTCTGTATGACACTGTAAACACTGATACACGTCACTCACTACGCGTTCATCCAAAACCAGACCATATGAAATGGTAAACCCTAAGATAAGCTACGGGATTTAGATGACATCAATACGAACTCATCAACTATAATGAATGTATTACACTAATTAGATATGTTAATAATAGGGGAAAGTGCAGTAAGTGGGGGATATATGGGAATCTCTCTGTACATTCTACTCAATGTTTCTGCAAAATTAAACCTCTCAAAAAATAAAGCCTATTAAGAGTTTTAATCTCTTGAAAAGAAAGTAGCTAGAATTTGAACGGTGTTTTAAAAGGAATAATGAGTGAATAAAAAGATTTGACATTAATGTGTCACAGCTGTAAGTAGGGTCCATACATAAATTGCCTTTGCAAACAGTAATGCCCATTCCAATAAATGCTTGATTTTACAAAATCCTGTATCTTGTTCAAAAATGTCCCTAGGCAACTTAGAATAATTTATGCCTAAAAGATGATTTGAGATTTAATATATTCCTTAGATGTTACTGCTTCATTCAGAATTCAACTTACACACACTGGATATTCCACAAAGCTTGAGTGGCTTAGCATCAGCCTCTAACCCTGCAGCTGTCCCTAGTCAAGAGGATGAAAGCCTTTGCAACTGCTTACTCAGAAATTTTCACTTTTAGTTCACAAACACATCCCTGTCATTCTATGTGAAATTATCTGATGCTCCAAAAAACTCTAATAAAATATGAACTTGTATATTCGGACAATAAAATTAGTTTCTATTTTACCAATTTCTTATTAAAAAGAGATAAAACTTCTTGTGTTAAGCTTTAATCTGGGGGGTTGTTTGCAGAGACGGACTTTAAGGGTGTTTTTGAATCAACCATGTTTTAAATTGACACCAAATTAAGAGATCCTGAAAAAATCTTGCTATTTGTGAAAATCATCGCCAGAACATACAAATTTCCTTATCCTATAGGAATAAAGGGTTGCTATTTTTGTTTAAATCTTGCCAGGACAAAAGTATTAGGTCATCGGAAAAGCCATAATGCATTTTTGCATGGAAAAATATGTCATGACTTTTCCAGTGACCTGACAGATATATCTGGAAGTTAAATTTCCAAGACTGAGTTTATACAACCAAAGCAAAATTAGAGACTAAGACATGTTTTCATGACTTTTTTTTTTTGAGAAGAATTTTTTGCTATAGGGTGAATGAGCTTACTAGAGAGAGACAGACAGACAGACAGACAGACAGACAGACAGCGAGAAATCACCCCCCCCAGGAGGGATGGTCACGCCACACTGCAATCCCTTCTCCTCCATTCTCCTCTCAGAATCTTGGACATACATGCACATGCATCCGGCATGAGTTTAAGCCACCGGGTCTGGGACTCGAACCGCTGTCAACTACATATGAATCCAGTGACATAGCCATTATGCCAACTGCTGGTTCCAACATGTTCTTATGACTCTTGAGCTAATTAAGAAAAATAAGGGCCCCCATGGCATGGTGGTTAAGGGAACTGGATACCAGAGGGCCAACTGTGATTGGCATTCTGGCCTTGGAGGCATAAAAAAACATACTCAGCACGTGTGCTTGCGTGCCCCAAATCCCAACAGGATCAAAAATGAAGGAGAAGTAAGAGAGGCTTGACTGTTTCCCCCAGGGGAGGTAGAGGAGATGCTTTCTCACCCCACCTTTTATCTTTCTGGAAAGTACATGTGCCCTCTGGCAATTACAAAAAAATGTAAAAACCACACAAAATCTGTAGCAAAATTGAAAAGTAAATGACAACTATTACAAACATATTTGTTTATTCTTTGCCAGCTCCTATTTGAAGCATTATATTAACTGAGAAATCTTACATGACATGCATGTATTTAAATCATGAGAAACATGCTTTTTTTTGGGGGGGGGGAGAGATTTTCACTGTAGGGCGCGTGCGCTCGCCAGACAGACAGAGAGAGACATAGAGACAGAAAGCGAGAAATCACCCCCCAGGGGGGATGGTCACGCCGCAATCCCTTCTCCTCCATTCTCCTCTCGGGATCTTGGGCATGCACGCACACGCGCCCGGCGTGAGTTTTAAGCCACCGGGTCCGGGACACGAACCGCGGTCGACTACGTGGGTGTCCAGCGACATAGCCATTACGCTAACTGCTGGTTCCCGAGAAACATGCTTTTCAGACCATTTTAAAGGAGTCTGAGTAGCTTGTTAGGTTACACATACATTAACAAAGACAGGACTCACAAAATCTTATACTCTCGGGATTTTGGCATGCACACATGCATATGCAACACTCTCCTCTCGGGATTTCGCCATCCATACATGCATCCGACGTGAATTCAAGCAGCCAGGTCAGGGACTTGACCAGCCACAGTTGGCCATGCAGGAGTCCAGCAACAACTATTACACCATCTGCTGGTCCCTAACTAGATTCTCAAGCTGTTAATAAAGCTATAACTCAGTTTTAATCATGTATAAGATGTGACACAAAAGCCATACTATTTAAAAGGTTTATTTAGAAATGTCCCAGACTCCTTTACTTGATGTATCTGATCATGGTAACTTTATTAAGTGATTAAGTCCCACACTTTCAATCTGGTTATCTAATGAATAATATCAATGATATCTACAGATATAATTCCAAATGGGAGAAGTTTATTTCATGGTGCATTTTACAGCCATTTTCAGGAACTGACATGGATGAACCACCATCTACCTTATATTTAATGATACAAATCTTTCTTCAAATAATCCCAGTGATTTTAACATCACTATACATTAAACAGATGACAATCCCCATGAAACTATTGAATGTGTTTTATATTTACCTCTAACAACAATTTCATTTGTACCTGTAATTTCAAGTCAAGTCTGTCACATGGTTGGTTTAATTTGAAGGCATCAGTTTTTGTTTTTACTTTTTTTTTTTTTTTGGGGGGGGGGTGTTTG
>NW_006199558.1:1265695-1285666 GCF_000334495.1 Tupaia belangeri chinensis
GGTCTGGGACTCAAACTGTGGTCTACTACATGGGAGACCAGCGACACAGCCATTACGCCAACTGGTCCCCAGAAGGTCCCCAGTTTTTACTCTATACCAAAAATATTTTACGTTACAGTGGTTGAAGGGAAATTTAATTAAAGCAGTTTGAAGAGTGGATGAATTCTTGAACCTTTCAAAATCTTTTAAGGAAGTGATTAGTTCATTCACTTTTGTATCAGGATGTACTGATTTCAGTAATGCAAGTGTTAACAAAATCACTTGTACTACAAATAAATCATAAGGATCATTTGTGTCAGTCTGTAAGTTTATTACTATCCTCTCTAAAATAGTTAAATATAGCATAACTAGTTTGTAAATTTACTTTGTTTATTACATTTACTATAATTAATCAGTATGTTTGATTCTTTTCAAAAGTATTGCCAATTTTACTATTATACTGTATTAAACATCCCTTTTCCAACTACAAAACTGTTCATGAATACATTTGTATTGTAGGACCAGCAGTTAGCATAATGGCTATGTCGCTGAACTCCCATGTAGTCAACCACAGTTCAAGTCCTGGACCCAGTGGCTTAAACTCACGCCGGGTGCGTGTGCGTGCATGCCCAAGATCCCAAGAGGAGAATGGAGGAGAAAGGATTGCAGCATGACCATCACCCCTGCGGGGAGGTTATTTCTCAGTTTCTGTCTCTCTGTTTCTGTCTTTCTGGAGAGCGCACGTGCTCATATAGCAAAAACCTCTTAAATATTTGTATTGACAAATTTCTATGCATATATCATAATGCACAAACTACAAATCAATAAACTAGTTGGTTAATATATAAACTAATAAACTCCTATGAAGCCTTTTCCCAAAAAAGAGGTATATTGAGTAGTTAAGTTTGACAAAAATCACATAATTCAGAACTACTGAGATTTACCAAAATTTATACTGTAAAACATGCACATAGCATATAATAGAACACTTTGCATGTGAAGCACAAAAATTATAAAAAAATTAGGGTCCAGCAGATGGCATAATGGTTACGTTGCTGACTCCCAGAAGACCTGACCATAGTTCAAGTCCCAGACCCAGCAGCTTGAAAATCATGCCAAGTATGTGTGCATGCATTCCCAAGATCCCATGAGGAGAAGAGATTGTGGCAGTGGCTGTCCCCCCTAAGGGGCAATTCCTCACTTTCCCTCTCACTGTCGCTGGCAAGCACAAGCAACCTCTTAAAAACCCTGGGCAAAAAAACCTCTTAAAAAAATTATAGAACAGGGAACCAGCAGTTAGCATAATGGCTATGTTGCTGGACTCCCACGTAGTCTACCGCGGTTCGTGTCCCGGACCCGGTGGCTTAAAACTCACGCCGGGCGCGTGTGCGTGCGTGCCCAAGATCCCGAGAGGAGAATGGAGGAGAAGGGATTGTGGCGTGACCAGCCCCCCCAGGGGGTGATTTCTCGCTTTCTGTCTCTGTGTCTCTCTGTCTGTCTGGCGAGCGCACGCGCCCTACAGTGAAAATCTCTCCAAAAAAAAAAATATATATATATATAGAACATTATTAAAAATATTTAAAATTGTTCAAATTCCTTAAACATTCCTTATTTTTTCACTCAACAAAAGTTAAAATCCAAAAAATATGAGGAAAAACTGAGTTTCAGGAATGACTGCCATATTCTACCAAAGAAGAAAAAGACCATTAATACTAATCCTATGGCTGTTTTTCCTCCCAAGATAATTTAAAAATATTCTTTTCATCCACTTTTGAACTACAGTTTCATAATTCTTAATGAACTAAGTAGATAATTTATTTACATCGTTTTTAAATATTATATCCAATTCCTCCTTAAAGAAAATATATTTTGTCAAAGTATTACTCTAGTCTACCAAACCATTCAGGTAAAATTGGCCAAAAACAACTTTTTAAATTAAAGGATTATACAAGATATTTTTATAGTTTATTCGTTCTCCTGCTTTTCATCAGACGGAGTAAGGAAGATGCACACTTAGATTTTAGCTTGTAACCCTGGCCTTACTAGTTGATTTAAAATCCTGACCTCTCTAAAATTCAGGTATAAAATGAAAGAGTAGGTCTACATCATCTATGAGTATACCTTCAACTCAGAATCATGTCTCAAGCCTGCTTAGAATACTTGCTTTCAAAAGAAGAGATGGGTGCAGGAAAGAAATAACTTTACAACTATATAACTACATATACTAAGAACAATCTTTTTACTAAAATTATACCAGTTACTGCTTTTGAAAACTGACTTCCTTATACACTAATAGCTTATAGTATGAAAAGATAATGATACTGTATATCTCAACAAAGAAACATAAGTAAAAACATGCAAAAAGATTGGTTTTGGCCAATTTTACCTGAATGGTTTGGAGGAATGTTTACTGATCTTTGCCTCCCTTGTTTGGAAATTTCTTTCTCTCTGCAATTTAAGAGCTAAAGTGCGGAGGGAAGATGAACAAGAAGTTGCACAAACTTATTTTGTCAGATTCTAGTGATTACATCTGTATATAGAAAAAAATAACCTTGAAACCATATTTAGATAGCAAGAGAGATGATGATAAAAGTACTGGATTAGCTAGTTATTTATCATAAAAATTAACCATGGATAGTCAATGTTCTTTCATGTATTGTATTAAAGAGCTCACTGGGTCCTCAGAAGTCATGAGGTGTTTTTGCATAGAAAAACATGTCGTGACTTTTCTGACAATCAATAGTCTGTGTGGTTGTAATGCTGAGCTCCTTTTTAGTGCGCTTGATGCCTCCTCCTCTGACTGTTTTATGAACCGAGAGCATTTTCCTGATATGTGGAAGCGTGTATAGCTTTCTAAAAGTTACTACAAAAGCCAAGGCTTTGTATTTATGGGTCTACAAAAGCCCATTTAGACATTTTTAGCACCTTCCTAAACACATGTCACTCCTCTGGAATTTAGTGTTTGTCTTTTGTTTCATAACATTGTTTATTTTCCGCATCATACAAAAGTTACAAAGCCAAAGAAAGCAAACGTGATATTCTCAGATGGTCACTGCCCGAGTATGAACTTCCTTGGTGTTTAAAGCCCAAGAAGTGGATTAAGGTTTCTAATGTTTACATGGTCTCAAAAGCCGCAAGAGTTTTTGATGTCAGGGTGATCTGAAAACAATTCACTGACATCTGGACTTGGCCTTTTATATCATCTGTCCCAGAGTATTAACTAAGCTTTCTTTTTCAACAATTGTTTTCCATTTTGAACTTCACCATCAGAACCTCTTGTTTTTCCATTTCCATAAAAAACAGCCAATAAAGTCAAGTTGTGCCCCAACTTTCTTAACCACCTATTTATTATAATCGTATCTCTAAGAAGATATTTTATTGTGTTTACTACTGAAGAATTTGAGAAAGAACTGGTGTGGGGAGCTGCAGTTTTTCTCTCACATCTGGGAATGGCCAAAAACAAAGAAGCAGATAAGTTTGTTTTTAGTCACCACTTTCTTCTAGCCCAAGATTAGAGATCTCAATTTCTTTCTGTTGCCTCAGCCAAGTTCTAATAATTCAGCTTAAAAGATGACCAATGATTATCTAAGTGAGCTCAATATTACTAGGAGTTCTGACATCTGTATAAAAAATATCAGTAGTATAGTAACAGCTAACATTTGCTTAAATTGTATCAGACAGTGTTAATAACGGTCCAATTCTCATTATAAAGATTTGAGGTAAGTGCTAATATTAAGGACATTTACTTAGAAATTCAAGTTTTGGAAAATAAGGACATTAGCTAAGGTCATACAGCTGAGCAAGAGTCAGAAGAATTTAAAAATTGTGGTATAACCATGTCTTCAAAGTTAGCCTCCCTAGTTTGCATAAGGAACTTTCTCCCACTGTCTATGAACCCTTTTCTGTGGGCTAGTTCATTTCCTGCTCCCGAATAACACAGAAAGTAGAGAGTTTTCAGGTTCTGTTTAGTCATAAGAATAATCTCATTTAACTATGAAACTGCCCACTAGATGTAAGAACCGAAACTTCAAACTGCACACATAGATAAAACATTCTGTGGCACCAGTAGTTGGCTTAACGGCTATGTCACTGGACTCCCATGTAGTCGACCGTGGTTTGAGTCCTGAACCTGGTGGCTTAAAACTCACACAGGCGTGCGTGCATGGGTGTGCCCAAGATCCCGAGAGGAGAATGGAGGAGAAGGGATTGCAGCGTGACCATCCCCTCTGGGGGATGATTTCTCTCTTTCTGTCTCTCTGTCACTCTGGTGAGTGCAAGTGCCCTATGGCAAAAACCTCTCCCTCCAAAAAACAAACAAAAAATCTGTTTTCCTACTTTAGGTCCATTTCATGCCAAGAAGCCTATGGCAATAATAGGATTACATGCTGCTTCTACTCCCTCAACCCCCTTACTAGACTATGTGATTCAGTAGGAGTCAGATCTCAGGGCAGAAGAGGATAAAGGAGAGGAGCTAGGTTCTATAGTCATGTGGTGTCAGGATCCTCTGGGTGACAGAGCAACTCCTGACTGCAGGAAGGAGGACTACATTTGTCAGTTTAATAAAGGTTATCCACTGTGAATGCTGAACTTCCTATAACATGGAATATTCCTCTCTGCTAGTGGCTTCCCCTTACTTAGTCCCTGAGCCTTGACCTTCTTAGCTAGAGAAAGGTTCAGAATACATTCAGGCCAATTCCTTCCCAAGCATCAACCATACCTTGTACAGCCTTCACCCACTATATGTCAATGTGGTTCACTCCTAAGCAGCTTTTAGTTCTCTGTGAACATGCTGAGGCAACTCAGTCTCATCTCTTCATACAGGTGAAAGTACTGATCTTCAAAATTCCAAGAAACATTATCAGGCCCTATGAATGGACATGTTAAAACTTCTCCAACTTGAAGGACCAGCAAATGGATAATGGTTACAATGCTGGACTCCCACATAGTTGACCACAGATCCAGTCCCAGACTTGGCAACTTTAAAAAACCCCAGGTATGCATGCATGAGTGCCCAAAAACCCTGAGAGAAGAATGGAGAAGGGGCTTCGCCATGGCCATCCTCCCAGGGGGATCATTTCTCGCTTTCTGTCTGCCTCTAAAGTGAGTGCACGCACCCAATAGCAAAAATCTCTTTTTAAAAAAAGAAAGAAAAAGAAAAAAACATCTCCAACTTAATTTTAAGTGAGAGAGAAACAATTCTCTCTTAAAGCAGTGTGGAAAGTGTGGATACAGGGGCAATTCTGTTCATCTAAACCATTTTTACAGGTCTCCCCAATATCTTTATCCACTTCCAGCTACTCCCAGTATATCCCCCTGGCAAATGATAAACTGAGAGCTGAAAACTAGATGTCCCTATCTTCTTTTTAGGTTCCACTAAGTGGTGTAGATCTGTCTGTGCAATGTGTTTGGCACAAATTGTTATCTTGGACTCCTCAGTCCCAATGCTCCCATTGTAACATCTTTTTGTAACATCATACAGAGAAAGATCTAAAAAGGGAGAATTTTCCAAATGAAATTCTTAGAAACAGCTCAGGACTATGTTCCAGAGTCAAATCTACACAGACAATAAATCCAATCTAAGAAATTCCAAATAACACACTATCTAGAATTGGGAATTTGACTCAAATTCTAGTTTCAATTCCTATAAACTAGAAAAAGAGGAGCAATGCTTTTTCAAAAATCCCATGAATACATTCATATACATAATTAGAGAGGAAATTTAATGTATTAATTGCCTTCACATATATTTACATGTAAATATTACAGCAATCCATATAATAAAATGTAAGAACATTTCTAACCATGGTCTGCAAAACATAAATATTTTAAGCACCAAAGAAAAAGAAAATTGTAGTGTGCATCTCAAATAATAATGATTTAAGGTACATCCAGTGAAATCAGGATTCAGTCCTTGAATATTGCCATTCCTGAGAAAGACAAGGCCCACCTTCAAGCTAAGAAAGTGCTTAGCTGGACCTGCCTACCTTAATTGGGGCACTAATAGGCAGTCTGGGGCAAATGAACCAAATTAGGAATTAAAGGCTAAATTAGCTCATACAGGTGTTTTCTCATATCCCAATAGACTTTAAAATTATTCATTCTTAAGATCTAAGCCTGCTATTGTAAATTTAGTATTGCATATCATGCCAAACTTATGTTTAGAAATAAAACTATTTTAATAACATTTCAAATACAACTCAGGTATTCACCACCCCAAACTACCTTAAGCCTTTTTTTTACTACTTCCGTGTTTCAATATGATTAAAGAAAAACTCTTGGCAGCAAAAATTAAATATTCAGGAGTTTATACAGTTACCCAGCCACCTTCTAGTCCCAGTGCAGGATTCAAAGGTTTCCTGATAAGGAGGACTGCGGTAAAGATCTGTGACCAGAATCACCCGGAAAAGGCACCTACTTTCCTTACCCCAATCTACCTTCATCTGGTCTACCTGAAGCTATTGGAGGTGGGCAAACTGATTCTATGAACACAGTTTTAAAATAGTTATATGTGGGGCCGGCAGGTGGTGTGGTGGTTCTAAGTGCTGAATTCCCACATGGCGGACCTCAGTTAGAGTCCTGGACCTGGCTGCTTTCTTTCTTTCTCTCATTCTATACTTCGCTAGTCAAATTAAAAAAAAAAAAAAAAAAAGAGAGAGAATAAAGTTAAATAATTATTTAAAATAGCTATATATAATATGTGCATTAATCAAACCATCATCTTTCAATTTTAAGGTTGAGAACACTGGCCTAAAATAATCGCGTGCCTTAAGATCACACAACAAATAATGTCCCAACAATGAAAATCTGCAGTGCTAGTCTATCATACTGAAATTATATCAAGTTGTCAGCTTATAGGTTGTCATGAAATGTGTTCTATAGTCTAGAAGTTTCTTTATCCACGCCCCATCTCCCCAAGATGTGTCCTCTAAATAGGTCATATTTGCAAAATTGTTGAAAAGCGTTGGTTGCTTTTTCTCAGAAAGATGTAAATGAACAGAGGCAGGGTTTTAACACTAGTTGGCACTAACCTTAACTTTCTTTTCATACAAGATCAATGTTATCTTTGGATATATGCAAGAACTAAAGGGATTTTTTAGCTTTTGAAACGACATATCCTGCCACACTTTGTTAACAAGCAGCTGCATAGAATGAGACCCTTTTATAGGTCTCCAGGTCTGACGAGAACCCTCTAAATATTACGCTTAAATATGGACTTTGTTTTTCACTAACTTTAGGTCATAATGTTCAAGGGAATAAAAGGTCAGGTTATGCAACGATAAACATGATTAAAATATTTATTATTTCCACCCAAGACAAATATCCCTCTCTCCCCACAGCTGACTCCAACCTCAATCAAAAAAGCGAGGCATGGTAGGTGCGGAGGTGGGAGTAGTTATTTTGGAACTTTCAGTTCTTGAAATGTTTTCTAAATAAAACTTACGAGCCACTGTCTGGACTCCAGGCTCCTCTCGCAGCGAAGCTAAGTGCATTCTGTGCTCAACTGCGGGGCGGCGGTGGGGAGGTCCGGCCTGCCGAGCCGCGGGAGGAAAGCCGGAGAGATTAGATACTCACTCGACCTAGTTCTGCAGCCTGCGATGGGGAGGGCACAGGGCGTCAGAGCACCGAGCGCCGACCCTAGAAGAGCCTCAGCCAGTTGCCGGCTTCCTGCGCATCCCGCCTACCGGCGCCGCTACCCCGGCCGCAGTGCAGCAGCGAAGGGTGGTGAGCCTCTCCAGGTGTGCCTTTTATCCCTGCCCGAGAATGCACTCAGGGCGCTCCCGCCCCAGCTGCGCGCACAGCTGGTCCCCACTCCTGCGCCTCGTCCGGTCCCGCACCCTCGCTAGAGCTGCAGATTTGCGTCTTGTACGGGTACCAAGGCGGGCAGTGGCTACCTTCCAAACTCAGCCCCTGTGTCCCAGCGCACTAGTCGGTCTGGGACTGAGGTCTGCTAAACGGTCTGAGGAAGGGTGGGTTGAGAGGGGCTCATATTTTCCCCCTCGGATTTGATTCTGAGTTAACAATTCCTTTTCAAACACTTTTGCTACCCTCCTTCATCTCGCCAACCCCCACCTCCCTCGCCCTCCCACCCCCCAAAAAAGAAAACTACACAGGACCAAGGGGCACCATGGCATTCCATTTCCATGCTCACCTTTTTTGGAATGTGACCTGATTCTATTTTCCCTTATTTTATTTTTCCTTTCTTCTTTCCTGGCCTTCCTCAGTGACCTACAAAGGCCAAAGTTCTCATTTGCCCAATCCCTCCCCAGCCCCCCAACTACATTGATAGAACTGTTTTCAGATCTAATTTATTGGAAGTCTACTTGGGTCATACCTCTGTCACTTCTGCAAGTGTCAAAGTTGAAGCTAACGCGTACACAACGCAAAAAGGTTGGGTGCTCACACTATGGCTTTCTCTTCTTTCTCTCTCAACCCTCCTTTATGAAATTTCTTTATCCACCTCCAAATCCCAATGAATAGTCTCCTTTTAAGTTAGAGAATTTTATCACATTGAATCTAAACCAGGGTTTCTCATTCTCCTCTGCTGGTATTTTGCGTGGGGGTAATTCTTCCTTGTGCATTGAAGGATGTTTAGTCCTAACGTACTTTAGCCTCTGTGACTAGAAGTCAGCAGCATCTTTTCAGTTGTGACAGCCCAAATATCTACAGGCATTGCCAGAAGTCTTGGGGGCAAAATCATTCTCCATCCTCCTTTAAGAACCACTCACTGATTTAAGCCATCCAGGTACTAAATTCTACAAGTTACTTGGAAAAAATCAATTTCTTTACATTATAAAATATCCCTTAGAGGGACCAGCAGATGGCGAAATAGTTATGTCACTGGACTCCCACAGAGCCTACCAGTGGTTTGAACTCATGCCGGGCGCATTCTGTGTGTGCCCAAAATCCCAAGAGAAGGGATTGCCAGCAGCCATCTTCCTTGGTGGAGTGATTTCTTGCTTTCTGTCTCTCTGACTCACGGGTGAGCATTCATGTCCTATAGAAAAATCTCTCTAAAAAAAAAAAAAAATCTCTTGGATGCTTTAATTGCTAAGGCAACAACATATTTTTCTGGGACTATCATGTTTATTTTATATACCTGTATTATTCAAAATGAAAGCAAATGAAGTGCATGATCATTTCTTTACTAGAATTATATGTCTATTTCCTTTTGCTAATTAACGTATTTAAAAGATACACTTTGGGGAAAAGGTAACATGAATTGTCCTATTTATGAGGATATTAAGAGATACACTCATACAGAGAATTGTAAATCTATGAAAAAATTACAGATTAAATCAGATAAACATGAAAAACAAAATATAAATACTGTGCTGGACAGAGTTTCAGACCTTACTTCATCTACAAAATCAATTTAATGAAAAGATGTCACTTACTGAATTAAATTATATGATCATTTATTTTCTGATAAAGATCTAATGCCAGTCCTTAGTTTCCCGATCATGGAAGAAAAATTGCACTAAAGTAATTATGGTAATTGTACTCAAATGATTCATGGAGATGAATTATCTGGATAGCAATGGAAAGAATTGTTTATGTGGAGCAAAGTTAGTAGGAATCTAAAATGAAAGCATTCAATAGAAGTTACAGACTGTCACCATTAACTGGACTCTGCTAAGACCTTTTATTTCAACTTACTTCTCTGGACATCGTGCAAAAGATTACTTCCCTTCCAATGACTACAATTTACCATCGGTAAATTTTTTCCTGTGTGGCTTACATATTTCAAATTCAAAAGATCTTTCATATTTCCTAATTTATTGAGCTAAAGAATCTGAAATAAATGGGAGAAATTGGTCTTCATTTTAGAAAATGAGAAACCAAAGCTCTGAACCTATAAATCCTTTTTCAACAATAGTCAGTAAACAAGGGAGCAAAAACTCACCATGTTGGGCCTTATTTTCTTTTCACTCCTCCATGCTGTCTCATACCTCTTCTTGGACGTATATTCTTTCCACTTTGCCAAATGGATTCCTACAATGTGCCTTCCTCTACCTCACACCTGGCAGTTGTTCATAACTGCACCAAAATACAGTTAGGCTCAACATACTTAATAAAGAGATTATTCTATGCTGAGACTGGAAGCCCCAGAAACTGACAAGCCTGAATACAAATTTCAAGCTAACCTACAGCCCATTCACTCAGTGATTTGGGGCACCTTTGGAGTCTCACTTGTCTTTATGAGACAACTGAAAGTGAGTTATGGAGTTCATCTGGAGAATTAAATAAGCAAAATAACATTTTCTTAAAATCACAGAACTTTAGAACTAGCAGCAGATTTAGAAGCCATCTAACCCTCTCCTCAATTATATTTTGACACATTGCAATCAGCAGGTGAAGATGATTGCTGACAATGCTAAAATAGAGTAGGTAAAAGCAGAAAGCTCCAAGGAAACTAAGGTGGAATGAGGCTTAATATGTTTCAGTCCTTAACACCTGATACAAAGAGGGCTGAAAACTGAAGTTTTACCTTATAAAAGAGTACTGCGGTCTGTGTGTGTGTGAGAGAGAGAGAACAAGAGATGTGCAAGTGTATTTCATAATCACTGAGGTCTCTCCATCGTCGTAGATTCTATGTGAGCTGATGATATTATCCCAGGTGATTCTCACAGCCATTCCGCAATATACACAACACTTTGCCTATACCCCAACATTTCTTAGGATAAGAATCTCAATTCCAGTTCATAAAGAAACCACCTGTAGAGCTTTACAATTATGAGTGCCTTGATTCCAACTCTAAAGATTATGATTTGTATAGCTGACAGCCCAGAATTTTTATAAAAGCTGCAGAGGTAATTTCTATGTACTGCCAAAATTGAAAATGTGTTTCAGGACTATAGCCTTAAAAATGATGGAAAGTCAGGTTATAAATAATCAGTAGAAGAAACTTGATGGGAAGCATCTATAAGTTCTAATTCATATGCTTTATATTTTAATTGGAAAATTAAAATGATATATTTGCTTTCATTTCAGTCAAAATGTATTGTCAGTATAAATATGTATAAATAGTCTAAACAAAACAATACCTAACCAAATCCAGAAGTGTGTTCAAAAAGAATATAATATGATCAAATCAGATTGATATTTTCACTGTATATAAAATTTAACACCAAAAATATAAATCTATATAATTCTTCCCATTAATGGGTCAAGTAGAAATTTTGAATTTTTTTGTCAATATGTAGAGAAAAAAATGATAAGGTTGATTTCTATTTATTGTAAACATCATCATTATCATCAAACTAGGAAATTTGCCATTGTCTGCAAATTCAACACATATGCCCTATAATCCAGAAACTGCACAATAACCACAAATGCAAGCAAAATAAATTAATATGTACCAAGAAAATCCTCCACTTATATAAGACTATAAAGGGCAGCTTTATTCATGATAGTTGCAGGTGTCTTTTTGAGTCAGTTTATAGAAGCTCAAAAGAAGCTTTGTAAGCTTGTTTGTTAAGCCATGCAACTTGAACTTGCACATGATAAAGAATTTATGCCAGAGGAACTGGCAAATGCTACGAATTCCTTTTCTTCACAGAGAGCACCATACACACCACAAAATAGTTCCAAACTAGAAAACATTCTAATGTTCACCAACAATAAACTGGATTTTGAAAAAGGTAGAAAATTTATAAAATGGAATACTACTTCTCAATAAAATGAATAAATTACTGATGTAATAACATGAGTCTTAGAAACATAGCATTTATTGAAAGGAATTATATCAAAGGAGTACATAACTAACTTATAACAAAACAATTTGAATGCAACTTACCTCTGAAGGTAAAGTGGTACTGATTGTAAGGGGAATGGAGAGCCATGGAAGGTGCTGGAAACAGTCTACATTTTGGTTCAAAGGGAATGGAGAGGTACGGAAGGTGCTGGAAACAGTCTACATTTTGGTTTAGGTAGTAGCTACATGGTTGTAGACAAACATAAACATTAAGCTGGATAATGTACGTAAATTAGATTTTAATAAATAAATAAAGGTCACAGTGTAAAAAAATGCAAGTCTTGTGAAAGATCAAAATATACAGCAATTTTGGAAAAAGATGACCAAAAAACAGGTATTTGTCCAGTTGTATATTAATATTTGTCATAACTGGTGATGGAAGCCGAGGAAGGAGGCTGCTCTAGGCTTCTTCCTGCCTCCCAACTTGTTCCAGGTACATCCATCTGTCGCAATATTCCCTGGAGCCTGTGCTGCTGCAGACCAGGAAAAAGTGGCAGTTAGTGAGGGAAGCTGAGGCAGGAGACCACTCCAGGATTCTTCCTGCCTCTCAACTCGTCCCAGGTACATCCATCCACTGCCATTTTCTGAGACTTCATAGCTCTCCATTGCACTGCGTGACTCCTTTTTCATCTGAAAATCTCCAGGTTAGCTCCAGGTTCATCTTGTCTCAAGAGACTGGGAAAGGAAACAACACCTACAGGTGGTTATGTACACACTCTCTGACTGAGAAAAAAGGCCCTCTACCAAGAACACATCTGAGAAGTAGAGCTCTTCTTCCCCCTGACACTATAGAATCAACAACAGACACACAAAAAGTAATGTATAATCCACCAAATGACTAGAAAACAGGGCAGAGGCACAAAAAGTGTGGGAAAACAAAGAAATACTTCTTCCTCAATGGAACAGAGCAACCCCTCTTAAACCATGGACAGCACAAAGAAATTTGAAGGAATGTCAGAAGTAGAGTTTAGAAGATTCAGGGTGACAAAGATGAGGAAGTTTCTCCAGGATTTGAAGGAGGAGATAGACACCATAATAATTAAAAAAATAAATAAATAAAATCAGAAATCCTAGAAATGAAGACAGTAATACAGGAAATAAAGACCTCCCTCAAAAGTATTAATAGTAGATTGGACCATAAAGAAGACAGAATCTCTGAGCTGAAAGACAAAACCTTTGACTTAGACAAAAAACACTGAATAAAAAGATCATTTTTGAAAATCAGAACAACATACAAGAAATATTAGATCCTATGAAACACCCAAATATTCAAATAATAGGTATTCCAGAAGGTGAAAAATAGGACAAGGATAATGAAGATCTATCGATGAAATACTTGCAGAAAATTTCCCAGATCTAGAGAAGCAATAAAACATGAAAAAACAAGAAATACAAAGAACCCCAAATAGAATCAACCCAAGAAGATCCTATCTATGGCACATCATAGTCAGAATGACCAAAATCAGAGATAAAGACAAGAAACTAAAAATGACAAGAGAGAAACGTCAAGTTACTTACAAAGGTTATCCCATCAGGCTAACATTGGACTCTCAGCAGAAACAATGCAAGTAAGGAAAGAATAGGAAGATATATTCAAAGTGTTAAAACAAAAATAATTTCAACCAAGATTACTATACATGGCAAGATTACCCTTCAAATGGGAAGAAAGATTAAAATGTTCTCAGATAAACATAACCTGAAAGAATTTACCAACACCAGATTAGCTCTTCAAGAAATTCTGAAGGGAGTGCTGTACCTGGAAAACTAAAAAGAGAAAGATAGAAACAGAGAATAAAAAAAAACAATCAAGAAAATGGCTAACATAATGTAGGGACAAGTCCAGAAATATCGATAATAATGTTGAATGTTAATAGATTAAATTCTCCAATCAAGAAAAACAAATTGGCTCAATGGATTAAAAACAGAAACCCTCAGGGGACAGCAGGTGGTGTGGTGATTAAATCATTAAAGTGCTTGACTCCCACATGGCTGACTGTGGGTGGTTTGAGTCCCGGACCTGGCAGCTTGCTTTCTTGCTTTCTCTTTCTCACTCTCTCTCCCCCCCAACACTCTATCCCTCTCTGGTCAACTTAAAATAAACAAATAAATAAAGTTAAATAAAATAATTCTTTAAAAAAAACCAGAAACCTGGTATCTATTACCTACAGGAAACACATCTCATGGAAAAAGACATACATAGACTAAAAGTGAAGGGCTGGGCAAAGGTATTACATGCAAATAGAAAAAGGGCTGGAATTGTGATACTGATCTCAGACAAATTAGACTTTAAAACAGAATCCATAAGAAGAGACATATAAGGGTATTTTACAGTAATAAAAGGGCTATTTCATCAAGAAGATATAATGTTCATAAATATCTATGCACCCAACTCAGAAGCACCCAAATACATGAAGGAAAGACTGCTAGATCTAAAAGAAGACTGGAAACAACACTAATAGTTGGGGATCTTGCACCTCAGTATCTCCTCTGAACATTGGAAACAACACTAATAGTTGAGGATCTTGCACCTCAGTATCTCCTCTGAACATATCATCTAGACAAAAAATAAGCAAAGGGATACAAGATCTAAATCAAAAGGATTTAAAAGACATCTATAGAACCTTCCACTCAAAAACCACAAAATAAACATGTTTTTAACAACTGCAGAAAACTTTTCTGATAACTGACCCCATGATAGGGCACAAAACAAGCCTCTACAGATTCAAGGTCATAAAAACCATATCCAGCATCTTCTCTGACCATGATAATTAAACTTGATATTAATTTCAGAAAAAAAAAACTAAAAAATACACAAACATATGGAAACTAAGCAAGTTTACTGCTGAACTAATTCATGACTAAAGAAATTAAGACTGAAATCAAAAGATTCATGAAAACCAATGATAGTGAGTACACGAGTTTCCATAATTAATGGGACATGGCAAAAGCAGTCATAAGACAGAAGATCATAGTGAGTAGTGCACATAAGAAAAAAATGGAAAAATGGAAAATGGACAACCTAACTTCATGTCTCAGATAATTGGAAAATCAACAACAACAAAAATCTAAAAAATACAGGAGAAAAATAATAAAGATTCAAACAGAAATAAGTGAAATAGAAAATAAACAAATTATATACAGAAAAGAAATTAAAGCAAAGTTGTTTCTTTGGAAAGGTAAACAAGATTGATATGCCATTAGCTAGACTAATTATGAAGAAGAGAGAAAAGAACCAGATAAACCAATCTTGCAATGAACACAATAGAAATACAAAACATAATTAGAGGATACTACCACCAACTATATGCCAAAAACGAGAAAATCTGGATGAGATGGAAAAATTCCCAGACACATATAATCTACTACAATTGAATCAAGAGAACATAGAAAGCTTGAATAGACCCATAAAAAGCAATGAGATTGAATCAGTAATTAATAACCTCCCAACAAAGAAAAGCCCAGGTCCTGATAGATTCACTTCTGAATTGTACAAAACTTTTAAAGAAGAGTTAACCCCCATTCTACTCAAGTTATTTTTAATGATCCAAAAAAAAGGAATCCACCCAAATTCATTTTATGAAGCTTCCATCATCCTTATCCCCAAAACAGACAAGGACATGACAAGGAAGAAACTACACTATCTCTGATGAGTATAGATGCAAAAATTCTCAACAAGATACTAGCAAATCACATCCCACAACATATAAAAAAGATTAGACATTGTGACCAAGTAGCCTTTATTCCGGGGATGTAAGTTCAAAATATGCAAAACTATAAATGTAATGCACCTTATTAACAGAAAGAAAGATTAAAAAGGATCATATTAATCAACACAGAAAAAGCATTCAATAAAATGCAACATCCCTTCATGATTATGACTCTCAGCAAAATCGGCATAGAAGGGACACTTCTGAAGAGAAAAAAAGTCATCTATGAAAACCCATAGCTAACATCATACTGAATGAGGAAAAGCTGAAAACATTTCCACTAAAAATTGGTACAAGATGAGGCTGCCACTTTCTTCACTCCTTTTCAATATAGTGATGGAAATCCTAGCCAATGTAATCAGAAAAGAAAATAATAAAAAAGGTATTCAAAGGACCAGCAGTTGGTGTAATGGCTATGTCAATGGACTCCCATGTAGTCAACTGCGGTTTGAGTCCTGGACCCAGTGGTTTAAACTCACACCGGGCGTGTGTGTGTGTGTCTGTGTGTGTGTGTGTGTGCCCAAGATCCCAAAAGAAGAATGGAGGAGAAGGGACTGCCGGGTGATTTCTCACTTTCTATCTCTTTGTCTCTCTCTGTCTTTCTGGCGAGTGCACACACGCTATAGCAAAAAAAACCCTCAAAAAAAAAGCTATAGCAAAAAAAAACCTCAAAAAAAAAAGGCATTCAAATAAGGAAGGAAAAGTTGAAATTATCTCTGTTCGGAGATGACATGATTGTATACATAGAAGACCTGACGGTATCCAAGAAAAAAATCCTGGAAATCAAGGAAGTTTACTGCTGAACAAATTCATGACTGAAGAAATTAAGAGTGAAATCAAAAGATTCATGGAATGAGTACATGTGAGTATTGTATTCATAAATGAATACAATAAAGTAACAGGATACAAAATCAACATACAAAAACTATAGCATTTGTATATACTAACAACAAGCAGACTGAAGTAGAACTGAAGAAAGCAATCCTATTTACCATAGCCACAAAAAGTATAAGATACCTAGGAGTAAATCTAACCAGAGAAGTCAAAGACCTGTAAGGAAAAGTATGAACATTTAAAAGAAGAAATTGAAAATAACACAAAAAACATGGGAGGACATCCAGTGTTCCTGGATTGGAAGAATTAATATAATCAAAAATGGTGTTTTATCCAAATTAATCTACATATTTAATGAAATTCCATTCAAACTACCAGAGACATTCTTCACAGATTTATAAAATTAAAAACAAAAAATCAGAGAATTTGTTTGGAATCATTAAAGACCTCATATGGCCAAAGCAATACTATGCAAGAATAGTGGACGAGGAGGCATCTCACTCCCTGACCCCAAAATATATTACAAAGCTGTGATAATCAAAATAGCATGGTACTGGTAAAAAACAGACAGGTGTACCAATAGAACAGAATAGAGACCCCAGAAATAAACCCAAAACATACAGCCAAATGATTTTTGACTAAGGGTACCAATCAATCCAGTGGGAAAAAGAAAACCTCTTTAGCAAATGGTACTGGAAAAAAAGGGAATCCTCCTGTAGAAAGATGAATCTGAACCCCTATCTCTCACTATTAACAACCAACTCAAAGTGGACCAAAGATCTAAACCTAAGACCTCAAACTATATAAGTACTAGTGGAAAACATGGGAAACCCTGGGAGACTTTGGTGTAGGTAAAGACTTCTTAAATAAGACCCTCAAAGCTTAGGTAATAATCTCAAAAGTAGATAAATGGGATTACATCAGATTAAGTAGTTTCTGCACAGCAAAAGTCACAGTAATTAGTGCAAATTGACAACCCCCAGAATAGGAAAATATTTTTGTTAAACTATGGTTCAGAGATGGACTGATAACCAGAATTCACAGGGAACTCAAGCAGCTTGCTCAAAAATAAAATAAATCAAATCAAATAAAATAAAATGATCAACCCACTTAAAAGATGGAAAAATGGGCTAAACAAACAACTCTCTGAGGAAGACATGTGAACAGCCCAAAAGCATATGAAAAAATGCTCAACATCCATCATTATAAGGGAGATGCAGGCAGATCAAAACCACAATGAGATACCACCTAACCCCAAGTCAGAATGAGAAATATATATTTAAAAAAAAAAAAAAAAAGGTAAGTGCTGGTGGAGCTATGGTGAAAGGGAACTCCTCTTCATTGTTTGGTGGGAATATACATTGGCCCAGCCACTGTGGAGAACAATATTGAGCTCCTCAAAGATCTACAAATAGAACTACCAGCAATTCCATTCCTGGTTAGCTACACAAAGGATAGAAGAACACTCAGTCAGAAAAAGTGCTTGCACATCTGTTTATTGTGGCATTCTTCACTATTGCTAAGACATGGAACCAAACTAAATGTCCACGAACAGACAAATGTATTGAAAAAGTGTGGTACTTATACTCTATAGAATACTACTCGCCATAAAAAAAAAAAAAATCCTGGCATTTGATACAGAGTGGGTGAATATGGAAGATTTACTGCTCAGTGAAGCAAGCCAGGCTATGAAAGAGAGAGATTGTGTTCTCCACTTAATATATACAGATCATCCAGACTTAATATATGCAGACGGTCTTTCAGTGGATACTGAAAGATTATAGAATATAGAAGCATGGAAAATGGTTATGGATACTAGACACAGTGAGAAGAAGGTAGGAGAAGGGGGAAGAGTATGAGAAAAGAAATTACGGAGAAAAATGGAGAGGCAAGACATTTATGGGATACAGAAATGGATTGTTGTCTGTGATGATAACATGTATAGTACCGTCAACTGGCCTGTCGTGAGGTATATTAATGTGGAGTAAATTCACTTTACATGCTAAGTGGTCTATTGTAATTGAATGTATAAAATAAAATTTTAAAAATACATAGAAAAATAAAATCAGATTAAATCAAGAAAGTAATTTGTCATAACTACAATAGTAGAAACATTATAAAAGCCTAAAAGCAGAGAAACATCCCAATGGAAAGAATGCAGAGCTGAAAATGATATAAATATAATTTCAACAGATGATAAACAAGGCTCCATAAAGCAATGACTTATAACAAAATAGTTTAGTGGATTACGGAAAGAGAATTGTATGACTACTCAGAAGAAGATATGATTGATTTATTAACTGATCCCAAAGGAGGAAGAAGGAGGCTATCTTTGCAACTTCAATGTGAGAATATGTTTATTAAAGCAAGCACTGATACAGCAAAACAAAAGTCAAAATTGATGCAAACGAATAGGTCAAAAGTGAGGATTTCTATTTAATGAAATGAATAGAATGATGACAGCCATGAATAAGGCAACTGCAGTTTATAACATTGCCAAGGAACCAAAGTCTAGATCTGCACTCCTCAGGACAGTAGCCACTGGCCACATGGAAATATTTAAATCTAAATTTGCTAAACTTAAGTAAAATTAAAAAAAAAAATTCTTCAGAACCACTAGCCACATTTCAAATACTCCATGTCACATGTGTCTAGTACTATTACATTAGACAGCATAGATATATTGCAGAACATTTTTACCACTGCAGAAAGTTCTACTCAATGACACTGGTCTGGGTTATGAAAGAAACCTATACAAATAAACTACATAGAGAGGAAACACAATAGAAAACTGGCAAAAATAAATAATCTAAAAAAAAGTGACAGAAAGATTAATTTACATAGCTTATATGTAAATGAGTTGCTTAAATTTGCTAGTAATCCAAGAAATACAAATTTAAAAATTATTGTGCTTAATGTGCTCACCAGAGAGAGAAACAGAAAGCAAGAAATCACACCCCAGGGGCAATGGCCATGGTGCAATCCTTTCTCCTCTGTGCTCCTCTTGAGATTTTGGGCACTACACACATGTGCCCACCATGTTTCAAGCCACTGGGTCCAGGACTTGAACTGTGGTTGACTACATGGGAGTCCAGCAATGTAACCATTACACCACTTGCTGGTCCCTAAGATTACTGTACTTTGGTACCTATTAAACTGGAAAAATTTGGATGTGGTATAATAAGAGTGTTATCAAGGATGTAATAAAATAGGCATCTTCACATACACTTGCAGGCATATTAATTCGTTATGGTTGTACAATGAAATAGTAGACAGTCAAATTGATTAAGTGTATAACTTCTGTCACAATAATCCCACCAGCACATAAGTTCTCTCAGAACTTTACAAAGGGATTTAAACAAGATCATTTAGTTCAGGGATTTAATTCTAGAAAGTTGAAAACTCAGGCATACTAGGTATCCATTCCTCTGAGAATATATTGTGGTAGATGCTTGTTAGAGACTATGGAGCAATTAGACACAATTTATTTGGTACATTTATACAGGTCATATAGCTAGGCATTTAAGTATATATCTTACATATATTATGAATAAATATTATAAAAAGTAGCAAACAAAATAAGGAATATAAACAAAAATATTTATGTATATTAAACACATATAATCACTAGTTTAAAATTTATAATTATGAATATATACAAATATGTTTGTTTATACATATATATATATATATATA
>NW_006199558.1:1285717-1304572 GCF_000334495.1 Tupaia belangeri chinensis
TAATACACCCCTGATACACACACACACACACACACACTGACAAACTATACCTGAGAAAGAAAGTGGAAGTGGAAGTAGAAAAAAGTGGAAAATAAAAAAAGAACAATTAAAAACAACACAGATCAATGGAATAGAACAAAAAAAATCCAGAAATTTATTACACATGTGTAGTCAATTGCTGAATAACAAAGATACAAAGCCAATTTATTAAAAAAAAAAAGTTATGGGTTTTCAACAAATGATGTTGAGATAATTAGTTCTCTATATAGGAAAAAGAAAAAATTAAATAAAAGGAAGGAAATAATGATGGAAAGAAGCAAAAGGAAAAGAGGGGGAAAAAACCCTCAACCTATACTTTGTGCCACATAAAAAACTAATTCAAAGTTGATTTTAAACTTAAATCTAAAACTTAAAACTATAGAACATCTAGAATCAAACAGACAAACGTTGTGACCTTGAAGTAAGCAAAACTTTCTTAAAAGCAACTGAAAAGCTTGATCCATTAAAAAGAGAGAGAGAAAAAAAAAAAAACTTAAGCTACAATAAATATAAATTTTTGTTTTTCAAAAGACACAGTGTCATAAATTAAAAGGCATGATCCAGAGTGGGAGAAAATCTTTTCAAAAACACAACTCTGGGGACCAGCAGTTAGCGTAATGGCTATGTCTCTGGACTCCCACGTAGTCGACTGCGATTCGCTTCCCGGACCTGGTGGCTTAAAACTCACGCCGGGCGCATGTGAATGCGTGCCCAAGATCCTGGGAGGAGAATGGAGGAGAAGGGATTGTGGCGTGACCATCCCCCCTGAGGGGTGATTTCTCGCTTTCTGTCTCTATGTCTCTCTCTGTCTGTGTGGCGAGCGCACGCGCCCTATAGGAAAAACCTCTCCAAAAAAAAAAAAAAAACACACACACAAACAAAAAGACACAACTCTGATAAAGGATTTTTATGTGGAATATATTTTAAAAAACTGAAAATTTGACAATAAAGCACAGTTAAAAAAAAAGACAAAAGGCTGGAACAGTAGGTAGTGTGATGGTTAAAGCACTGGACTTTCACGTGGATGAACACAGTGCGAATTCCAGACCCGGTCACTTGAAAATCACATGGGCTAGTGTGCATGCATGCCCCAAATCCCAAGAGCAGAGTAGAGGACAAGGGACTGAGCCACGACCATCCCCCAAGGGATGATTTCTCACTTTCTCTTTCTCTCTGTCTCTCTCTCCAGCAGACACATGTGCCCTATTGCAAAAATCTTAATGAATAAATAAAGGATAAAAGGTTTAAACAGGTAACTCACCAAATAACATCAAATCAACAGATTAAAAGATGCTTAACATAATTAATCATTAGATAAAGGTATATTATGGTAAAATAACAATGAGACACCACTAAACTTATATTAGAATGGTAAGAATTAAAAGATAGAAAGCACAAAGTTTTATTGAACCTGGGACTCACACAACGCTCTGAGAATGCAAAATGTTACATTCACTTTATAAAACAATTCAACGCTCTTTTAAAAGTAAACATTCACCGACCATATGATCCAGTCATTCCATATCTAGGTATTTATCCAAGAGAAATGAAACATATGGCCACACAAGGACGTAAATTATTATTAATGACATATTTATTTATAACAGTCAAAAACTGGAAATGACCCAAATGTCCATTAGCAGGTGAATGAATAAACAAACTCCATACAACTGAATAGTACTCAGAAAAAAAAAAAAATCTACTGATATACTCTACTACATAGATGAATTTCAAAATAATTACACAGTGTGGCTAAAGACCAGACAAAAATTAGTGTACGCCATGTGATTCCACATATGGAAAACTCTATAAATTGAGAAATAAATAATCTACAGTGACAGAAAGCAAATCTGTTGGTGGGGAGGTGGTAAGAGGGATAGATTACAAAGAAGCAAGAGGAAATTTTTGCAACTTATGATATACTCATTATCTTGATTGTGATGATGGATTCATGTGTGGGTGAATTTGTAGGTCAAAATTCATCAAATTATACATCTTAAATAAATGCATTTTATTGCATATAAATTTCACTGTCATAAAGTTGTAAAAAATCCAGACAGAATGAAAACAAGAGGGGGATTTACTTGAAACAGTTATGACTAACAGAATACTATGAACTGAGAAAGATGATTCATTTTAACTTTAATAATAGAAATCTTTTACTTCTTTTTTTTTTTTTCTTTTTTTGGAGAGGTTTTCGCTATAGGGCATGTGCACTAGCCAGAAAGACAGAGAGGGACAGAGAGATAGAAAGGGAGAAATCACACACACACCCCCAGGGGGGATGGCCACACCGCAATCCCTTCTCCTCCATTCTCCTTTTGGGATCTTGGGCACGCACGCACAAGCGCCCAGTGTGAGTTTAAGCCTCTGGGTCCAGGACTTGAACCACAGTCAACTACATGGGAGTCCAGCAACATAGCCATTATACTAACTGCTGGTCTCAAGAAATCTTTTACTTCTTTGTTTAGAGATATTTCTAGACTGTTTTCACGTGTGGCTACTGTAAATAGAATTAATTTCTTCATTTCTGCCTCAGTTCTTTCACTGTTCATGTATAAAAATTATTTAGATTTTGGGACCGGCAAGTGGCATGGTGGTTAAAGGCACTGGACTCCCACATGGCCGACCACGGTTCAAGTCTCAGACCTGGTGGCTTGCTTTCTCATTTCCTTTCTCTCTCTCTCTCTGTCTCTCTCTGGTCAAACTGAAAAATAATAATGATAATAACAATAAATAAAGTTAAATAAAATAATTCTAAAAAAATTATTTAGATTTTTGCATGTTGATTTAGGATCCTACAACTTTACTGAATTGTTCATCACATTTAAGTTTTGTTTGCTTGTTTGTTTTGTTGGATTCTTCAGTTTCCTATATATATAATCATGTTCACAAATAGGAACAATTTAACTTAGTCCATTCCAATTTTGATGTCTTTTACTTTTTTCTCCTGTCTGATTTGTTGGCTAGGGTTTTCCAGTACTGTGTTGAATAGGAGAGGAGAAAGTGGGCATCCTTGTCTTGTTCCAGTTTTGAAAGAATAAGATTCCAACTTTTCCTTATTGAGTATGATGTTAGTTGTGGGTTTGTCATATATGACCTTTATTATGTCAAGAAATGTACCTTATATACCTATTTTGTTGAGAGTCTTAATCATTAAGAATGCTGTACTTCGGAAAATGCTTTTCATACATCAATTGATATGATCATATGGGTTTGTCTCTTTCTGTTAATATGATGTATTACATTTATTGTTTTGCATATATTGAACCACCCTTGCATTCCTGGAATAAATCCTATTTGGTCATGGTGTATAGTATTTTCAGTGTGTTCTTGGATTTGATTTGCTAACATTTTGTTGAGGATTTTTGCATTTATATTCAAGGATATTGGTCTGTAGTTTATTTATTTATTTTCATATCTCTGCTTTTGGTATCAAGGAGATGGTAGCTTCATAGAATGAGTGTGGCAAGATTTCCTTCATATGGATTTTTTGGAATAGTTTGCAGAGAAACAGTATTAATTCTTTTCAAAAGGATTTATATAATCCAGCAGTAAAGCTATCTAGACCTGGGATTTTGCTGGGAGACTATTTATTACTGACTTTCTCTTATTTCTTTTTATTGGCCTATTCAGGCTTTGTTTCTTATTGGTTCAATTTAGGGATAATAGATGTGACCAGAAATGGGTTCGTCTCTTCTAGGACTTTCAGCTTGTTGGTATATAGTCACTTGCAGTAATCTCTAATGGTCTTTTTGTATTTTTGTGTTATCTGTTGTAATTTCTCCTTTCATACTTCTATTATCTGGGTCTTCTCCATTTTTTCTTAGGCTAGCTAATGGTTTGTCAATTTTCTTTATCTTCCCAAAGAACTAGATTTTTTCTTTGATTTTTTATTACTCTTTTACTATTTATTTCTGCTCTGAACTTTATTTCTTCTATTCCTTTTGAGTTTAGATTGTCTTTACTTTTTTAGCTTCTTGAGATGAATTGTTAGGATGTTTAGTTGTCATCTTTCTATTTTTTTTTTACACACACTAATTGCTACAAACTTTCCTCATAGTACTGCTTTCTCTGTATCTCAAAGGTTCCAGAGTGTAATAGTTTTATCACCATTTGTTTCAAGAAATTTTTAACTTAGTTTTTTTCAGTAAATGTGAAATCACTAAGAAGCATGCTGTTTAATTTTCACATATCTTTATATTTTCCAAAGTTCTTTTTGTTGTTAATTCTAAGTGTAATACCATGTGTTCAGAGAAGATGCTAGATATTATTTCTATTCTTTTAAATTTGTAGAAGCTTGTTTTATGCCCTACCACATAGTCAGCCCTAGAAAATGTCCATGTACCACTTGGGAAAAAAATTGTGTATTCTGTGCTTTTTGGTACTGAATAAATAAATTTTAAAAGATCCAAAAAAATGGAAAGATATCTCTTGTTCATAGATTGGAAGAATCAAAATAGTTAAAATGCCTATTCCACTCAATGTGATCTACAAATTTAATGCAATTCCTTTAAAAATTATAACAACATTCTTCATAGATACAGAAAACAATTATAAAATTTTTCTGGAATCACAAAAGACCCATATTGCCAAAGCAACCTAATCAAAGTATGGAATTAAAGGCATCACACCGACTTCAAAACATAATAAAAAGCAGCATGGTACTGGCCCAAAATTAGACACATAGACTAATGGAACATTACAGAAAATCTAGTAATAAATAGAACAAGATGTAGCCATCTGATATCTGACAAAGGACAGTCCAGTGGAAAAAAGGTAGTCTTTTCAACAAATGATGTCGAGAAATCCGTATATCAACTTGCAGATAAATAAAACTAGGCCTGTCCTTCCCAGGGGATGACCATGGTATAATTCCTTTTTCTCCATTCTCCTCCTGGGACCTTGAGTACAAGTACCCAGTGTGATTTTCAAGCCTCCTGGTCTGGGACTCAACGGAAGCCAGCCATGTTGGAGTCCAGTCACATAACTGCTAGACCATCTGCTGGCCCCAAGGGTGGGGGAATTTTGAATGAAAACAAGAATACATGTAAATAAGGAGAGAATTGCACCACATCATAATTTAAAAATGCACAATTCAGTACATACTTTCAAAAAAAACTGTTATCAAATATACACCACATAATGTAATGTTCTATGTTGAAGGTAAATATGTATATATGCTTGATTTAATTAGTACACACTGTATGAATGCTTAAAACCCCATACTGTACCATATACATATGTACATCAAATATATATAAACCAGAAATCAACTGTACCATATACATATGTACATCAAATATATATAAACCAGAAATCATAATTTTTAAATAATTATTTTAACTATCTAGTTGCACGTAAGTTCTCCTAAATATTTTAAATGAAAAATTATGCCTGACTAGATGTCCTAAATGTTCTTAGTTGTGGCTCCCCAGAAGCAAAGATAATCTATTACACTAGTTATGGGATAGCTAACTAGTAATAGGAGAAATCATCATATTGTGATGTGGGTATTAATACTACTAAATTGAAAAAAAAAATAGAAGCAACCTTGACTATCTTAGGAAGCTATGATTTGGATAAGACTTTTCCAAAGTTTTTGCCAAAAGGCCTCCCCAGAGAGAGACAGGGAGAAAGAGAGATACCTTAAGAAAGCACTTCCATGATGTGTAGTCACACCACAATCCCTTCTCTTCCATTTCTCCATCCTATTGGGATTTAAGGCAAGCATGCATAGATGCCAGGGTATGTTTTCCAAGCTACTGGGTGTGAGACTCAAACCATGTGTTCAGCCATATTCAGTTCTGTTCCCTTAACCATTAGGCCTCTGGGTGGCCCCAGCAGAAGACTGGTTAACAGTTATTTTTCATTTGGCAGAAGACCAGTTAATAGTGGCCTTTGTTTGTCTGAAGATTTATTTACTTAATTTTATTTATTATTATTTTTTTTAATTTTAATTTGACCAGCGAGAGAGACAGAGAAGGAGGGAATATAAGAAAGCAAGCTACCAGGTCCAGGATTGTCGATCACTTGGGAGCTCAGTGTGCCAACCACCACACCACCTGCCAGCCCTAAGAACAAGAGTTAAATTAGACAAATTTGTATTTGATATTTTATCTACCATGAACAATCTGAATGAGGCTGTCATAGCGAATCAGTCTGGGTATCTGTCCCAACTCCTTATTATACACTTCAAATTATTTTTACATCAATAAGTAAATTATCAAGCTAGCTTTACTCCTCTTCAGGCTCAAAACAAATAATCTTTTACTATAGGTCCTTACTATATACTAAATTGTCCATTACAGACTCATATCTAAAGAAACTGTATTCCTCTAGGGATACTCACAAAGGGATGATATTTAGGAACAGATATCTTGGTGGATGCACTGCCTGGAAATATTTTCCTAACACACTCAGAATGGGGAGAACACTAGGATACAGAAAATTTATGATCATTTCCTCAAACTGTAAGCTAATATATGACACAATAAGGATAATCAAGCCTAGAAGGAAATGTTGTAAAAGAAACTAGCAACTGAATTATCCTATACATATTGAAATGTGTTCAGCCAGTGCCCCTAAGGAATGAAAGGGGGAAATAGAGCTCAATTTATGGTGATACTCAAAATTATTCTGAAAAAACTCTTCAGAGCTCTTTTCTTAGACAGAGTTTATTAATTTCAAGATAATTTTGAACGTGGGTCAAATAGAATAAATTCACTAATCCTTAGCAGAATATCCTTCTTAGAATGTTATAAGTGATCACAGAATGCCTAAACTCTTTTTTTTAATGTAAAAAATCTCTTTAATAACTTGAATTTGAACTTGTGAAGAAATATAGTTGCTATATTTATTTATTTTGAGGGTTTTTTCTTTTAATTTTTTTGTTTTAAATTAATTAATTTACATTCATTCACTAAGCATTGTCACAGCATACAAAATGTAATTTCCCTTCCAGCATACAAAATGTAATTTCCCTTCCAGAATATAATGCATAGTGGCTTAATCATACATGTTATCAATAATTTTCCATTTTTAGTTTCATATATATATATACACACACACACACACACACACACACACATGTGTGTATATATTTTCCCCCTATTTCTCACCCTCTGCCATTCTCCATCCTCCTCCCACACTGTCAGTTTTCCAGTTGTTTTCCATTCCTTTTTCCTCCACATTTTGTAGATTCACAAAATTTCTTAAATAATCTAACTACTTTCAATAGCAAGCTCAGCTGAATATATACATATCTATGAATACATGCCTGACTTTAGGCATGAAATTCTGAGTAGAATGAATATACTTATAAGGTAGCACCTAGCTGATGCTATATAGCTTACTACAATCATTAATCATGTAGTTTTTTACTATATTTTTTCATTTCAAGAAAAGCAGTTTTAGCTTTAATAAATCAAAGAAATGCTAAGGAACTATGCTTAAAATTTAAAGCCTGGAAACAGGTTGGGATTCTGGTCAAATAGTAGGTACATGAACCTACTTACAACTCAAGACAGGACAAAAATCCTTAAAACTGGAAAACAAAGCCTAGAAGAAAATTAGCAATGTTTTAGTAAAAAGTCATAAAATTCTATTTCACAGTTTAGTCTCATATACTTAACCTATCTTCTGTTGTGGTCCAATCTTCTTGATAATATTCTAGGATATAATATTCAACTCCAGACTTGTCCCTACAATTAAGTTGACCATTTTCTTAGTTTTTGAATTCTTATTTCTTAGTTTTTGAATTCTTATTTCTGTGTGACTGTATCTAATTTTCCTGGTATAGCACTCCCTGCAGAACTTCTTGGAGATCTGGTCTGGTGCTGGTAAATTATATCTCGTAGACTAGACTATGCATAATGGCAATTTTCTTACTAAAGAGAATGCAATAATCCATCACTCTCCCTCCCTCTCTCTCTCTTATATTTAAATACTGAAGTTTCAGAAAGAATTTATTTACTTTTATTTACTTACTTATTTTAAAAATATTTAAAATTATTAAGAATTATTAAAATTATTTTTAAATGTATTTATTTACTCTTTATTTCAGCTTTGCTACTATATTCATATACAATTTGGCTCAAATTTCAAGAAATGTTCATAACTTGCTTTTAATTAAACAGCAAAAATCTATCCTTGAATGTTAATACAAACTATGTTATTTTCCACAAAATATATATTTAAAAAGTATTTTAAGCTTATACAAAAGAAATCCTTACTAATTTTCAAAAGATATAGCAAAAGATTGTGACTCTTTAAATGTAAAAATTAAAATACAACATTTTCAATATTTGATTGGGGGCTGTTTGAAGTTTGTAGCTTGCTGTATCAAATAATCTTGAGTTACTGCTATCTTACACTGATTGACATGTCAAAAGTTCCATTGAGAAAAGTCTTGTATGGCTGTCATCATAAATTTGTAAAGTGGCATGCTATTTCAAAAATGAGATCAAGCAGTCACATAGAGTATTATAATACTCAATTAATAATACGCTGTGTATTATATTATGTGGCATTACGGAGTCAAGGTATGAGGTGCTATGTGAAAAACACCATGATTTTAGCTAAGACTAAAAGTTTTCCTATATACAGTATAAAATATAAGTGGATTTCAGTGAAAAGTGATCCTATTTATCTGTTTTTTATTCTGCAAGAAACAAAAAGGTTGATTCTACCATAGGCCTTCTTAATTTACAGTTAGCTGCCTGAAGTGCATGCAAATTGAAATAAAACAGCAGCCCTGGGACTTTCTAAAACATGACACATGAGGTTGCCAAGGTAACCCACCAGGAGGCTGTCTTGGCATCTTCTGGAATAAAATGGGAAGAAAACATTATAGAGAACAGATGGGGGATGGGGATTCTTGGCAAGGTTATATAATAAAGTGTTGCAAAAAACTACAGCTCCATGAAATTGCTTCCAAACAAAAAAAGGAACAAAGTATCTCTCATACTTCCAGAGTTTAAGTGAGGCAGGACACCATAAGAGTGGAATTAGAAAATATATATATTATTAAAATATATAAATTATTTAAATCCCCTATGCAATAGTACTTATAAATTTGTATGTTAACAAAAATTCAACAGAGGTGTACCTCACATTTAAGGTGTAGAAGTGATGCTTAATTTGTGATATTTTACTACTTTGGCGGGTCTTGGGGAAGCAGGGGACTTGTCTAAGAAAATAGTCTTGAGATAGAGCATCCCAACAGAACAATAAAAGAACAGAAGACACTAAAGAATCATTTCACTTTAGCTCATTGTTAGTTTTAAATTTATTCCTGACATTCTTCTTTGAGAATTACAAAGCATTTCTTTGATTTAGGAGTTGTTTCCTTTTATTTCACATTGCTGCTGTTTCTATTAAATGCACACAAAAAGCTTTAGTTCCCTCTCTCTGAAGAGCTGATTTTCTCCAACACAAGGTTATTCTATAAATAGTCAGTGAATCTCCTTGGCCTGTCCTTAGGCTTTTTTCCTTTCTCCTCTGTCCTTGAAGATTGAATATGAACTCTCTGAGCTGATGAAGGACAGGCGTGGAGATAGGCCGCTTTGGTGATGTCTACATGGGAAATTCCACAGCACACATAGTTGTCACAGCTGTAACGCATTTAAAAATTCTGTGTAGAAGCAAAAAAGTTCCATTAAGAAACAGGAAGATTTAAAAATAACATTGTATTTCAGATGCTTATAAACCTAATAACTGCTTTTTAATTTTTCATAAAAAATACAGAATTTTTATCATTTGTAATATTAGCCATATCAAGATAACTAGACTCTGATTCTATGTCTTGGGTGGCAGTAATCCAATTTAGTTTTAAAAATCAAGACTGACTATTTTATATTGTATATAAATTCAAAGTAGTCATTTTTTTTTTTTTTTTGCTTTTTGGTGCAGAGGAGACACAATCTTCCTTATAAGACATTATTTTCCTATTGAAGATTAAGCAGTGACAGTCCTCCATCTAGTCCTATCCCTATGTGCCTTAAAAAACTTTGAATGTTTCTCATCACCTACAGACTAGGAGAGACTGCTTACTGTATTTCACAGGGCCCCTCTCAGTTAAGTCCCTGGATTTCTGTTCACACATAGTATGTTCCAGCCACCTAAACAACTTCTCTCTGAACACAGACATGGAGGGTTACTAATTTTTCCCTCTCTGAGGCATCTTTCTCCTTTTCTGGAAAATAGCTTTAACCCAGCTCACAAGCCATTTCTTCTGTTAAATAATATATTCTCTTCTCTTGGATGGCTTCTGTCTTCTTTGCTTCTATAGCCCTTTGCTTTCTCTGATGCAATGTGTATCACACTGTGATATGTTTTAGAACTCTGTCTCCCATGCATCATATACTCTTGAAGACAGTTATGTCCTGTTTGTTTTGAATCATGGGTACTTAGGAGAGTCCCTAGCACACAGTAGGTCATCAACGAACATTTGCCAGTAGGTCATCAACGAACATTTGCCTGATACTGAATGAAATATCTTGGATATAGAGTGCACACAGTAGGTCATCAACGAACATTTGCCTGATACTGAATGAAATATCTTGGATATAGAGTGCAGAATATCCCAGGATGAGGAATGGTCTGAGAGGCAGGCAGTCTGGTTAGCTTCTTAGCTGGAGAGGACTGGCTCCAAAACTGGCTGATTCCTATATGGGACGGTGCAAGGGAAGGAATTGAGGAGAAAAAGAAGCAAAACATTTAAGGGACACAAAAATGGAAAATTGTCATTGATGACAATGTGTATAATAATATCGTTGACTGACAATGAATACAGTGTATTCATGATGGGAACATTTATTTTGTATACTGTAATTCTATACAGTGATTAAATTTATAAAAACAAAATTTAACTGGATGATTCCTAGACTTTGCATTACAGAGGAGTTATGTAGTGATTCAGAATCAGGTCTAGAGTTGAACAAATGTATATGCTTTTTTTTTTTTTTAGGCTTTTTCCATAGGACATTTACTCACACTGGGGAGAGAGAGAGAGAGGGAAAATAAGAAATTATCCCCTAGGAAGAATGGTCACACTGCAACCCCTCTCCTCCATTCTTTCGAAATTTAGGGCACACATGCACACTGTGTGATTTTCAAGACCCTGGCTCTGGGACTCAAACCATGGTAGGCTATGTGGGAGTTCAGCATCTTAACCACTGTGTCACCTGCTGGCTCCTGAATTTACTCTTTAAATAAGCATTCCAGGTGACTCTGACACCAAACTTTGGGTAGTAATATGGAGATATAAAACAATTGGGACCAGTGGTTGGTGTAATGACTATGTTGCTGGACTCCCATGTAGTCGACCACGGTTCAAGCCCCGGACCCAGTGGCTAAAACTCACGCTGGGTGCATGTGCGTGCATGCCCAAGATCCCAAGAGGAGAATGGAAGAGAAGGGATTGTGGCAGGGGCATCCCGGGGGGGGGGGGTGATTTCTCCCTTTCTGTCTCTCTGTCTCTCTTTGTCTTTCTGGCAAGCGCACGCGCGCTATAGCAAAAACCTCTAAAAAAAAAAATAAATAAAAAACTTATTGAAGAGAATTTTATATGCACTGTAAAAGGTTTAATAATATATAAAAATAGCTAGTAAGTGAAGGAATGATCTAAAGCAAGATATTTTCCATTAAATGCCTGATCTATCTAAATTTTTTAAAATGTAGTTTATGAGTTGTGCATACCATGAAGCATAAAATGTGATCTGCTCTAAGTTTTATTTTGCAAAGTGTTGTTTCCACCATTTCGAGGAGTAACTTATAAGATCATAAATTTATAATCTCAATTAGATAGCATGCTCTCTCTTCTCAAGGTCAGAAGAGCACTCAAAATATGATTTTTAAAGCATCCAAGCATGTCAACCAAGAAAACCTAGAGTTCTTATAGTGAGAATTACTTGTATTTGAGAAAAATCAGAGAGAGGAAAATGAAATGACTGTCAAGTTGAAAAATCACTGCAGTACTCATATCATGGAATGAAGTCTGTGCTGCTTGGGAAATATACACTAGGCACCAAGAAATTGGCACCATTATGGGCTAGATTTCAAATTTTAAAATAACATAATTAGCTTCAAGAAAAGCCATTTTAGCTTTAATAAATACAAATTTTTAAAAGTTAAGAAAAATTTGCTTAAGCTATAAACCCAAACAGTTCAAACAGTAGGTGAATACTAAAAACTCAAAAAACAGAAATGGACAAACAGTAGGTAGATATAAAAAACTCAAAAAACAGATATGGACAAAGCTAAAATCTAGTAACAAGTGTACTGTAATTTTGTTCAAACAGTAGGTAGATACTGAAAATTCAAAAAACAGATGTGGACAAAGCTATACTCTAGTAGCAAGAGAAATGTAATTTTCTTCTGAAACATTTTTTTCTCTCTCCATTCCCCCTTTTACTTACTTATTAAGAGAAATAAACTTACTTATTTGCAAAAAAAATAATTTTAGTCTCGATTTGGCCTGTTATTTGCACAAAGCCCCACAAGAATACTCATTGATTTAGTTGGTTTTGCTGGAACCTTTTACAGGGAACTTCAGATTTGACTCTTTAAAAAGTGTCCAAGGCTACTAAGCCAAGTCAGAAATTTACCATCTGACTGTGCCTGCAAGTACTTTCAAGTTTTTTGGGCCTATCAGGAAGTGACTTTTTTTTTTTTTTTTTTGAGAGGTTTTTGCAATAGGACTCATGCGCTCGCCAGAAAGAGAGAGACAGAGAGACAGAAAGCGAGAAATCACCCCCCACGGGGGATGGCCACTCCGCAATCCCTTCTCCTCTGTTCTCCTCCCAGGATCTTGGGCACGCATGCACGTGCGCCCAGCGTGAGTTTAAGCCACCGGGTCCGGGACTCAAACCACGGTCAACTACATGGGAGTCCAGCGACATAGCCATTACGCTAACTGCTGGTCCCAGGAAGTGACATTGTTTATCTCCCTGCCAGGCAGAACTGTTTATGGTGCCAGGCAATCTGTCTACGAACTTCTGTTGGCTTTCTTGAGATCAACCTTAGTTTCTTAGCTTTCTGGTCGTATCTTGAGATATGGCACACCAGTCAAAGCCCTGGCACCATTATTTCCAATTTCTGATCCAAGGCAACAGATATTACTGAACTTATGCAAATAACCATTCTGCCACACAATAAGAATACTGACAAATATTTTCCAATTCCAGAGGGGTCAGGAAGGGAGAAAAGTCTATGTTTCAATAAAAAAAATGAACAAATTGCTGAAGCTATTAACAAACTCAAAAGAAAATGAAAATCCTTAAATCTGGAAAGCAAAGCATAGAAGAAACTCATTAATGTTTTAGTCAAATAATACATCAAAGAACAAACGAACAACAATAACAAAAAACCTTCATAATGACCTCAGTAAGCTATAGCCTCAGATGTTACTTTATAATATGTTCATTCTAGTCACAAAATTTTATGCCTAAAATTAGACATGTTTTCATAGATATGTTTATATCAACTGCACTTACTAATGAAAGTTATTTAGCTTAATTAAGATCTTTTGTGAATCAGTAAAATGGAGGGGGAGGGACATGGAAGGGGACTATAGATAACCAGAGACAGTGTGGGAGGAGGGAGGGAAATGGTAGAAGGTGAGAGGGAAGGAATCAAGGGGGAGGGGAGAAGCAAAATATATAAGAAACAAGTAATGGAAAATAATTTGTTGAAGATAAAATGTATGGTAATATCTTTGATTGATTCAATATACAGTGTATTCTGGATGGGAAAATTCATTGTGTATGGTGCAATGATATATAGTGAAGTAATATAAAGTAAATAAATTTAAAATAAAAAATAATGTAATTAGCTAAAACAAGCTTGTTTGAAGAATTAGAAAACTGATATTTCAGTTGATCTTTTCCTAAAATTGCTCCTTTATTATGGTGTTTAAAGGATCCCTAAAGTGAAGTTCCAAGGAAGGATGGGAATGAGCTAATGCGGAGTGGGCTTTTCTCTAGTCTCCTCTATCTACCATTTATGGGGTTATAAGTAGAAGTGATCATGCAGCCAGCCATAGACCTAGTATACAACCTCTTTTGAGGAATGAGCTAATATATACGAATTAGTCATTCTAACTCCATCTCAGATTTCAGTATCAGTTCTCCAGTAAAGAGGAACATTTCTCTGAACACGCATTCTTTGCTTAGTTCTGATGTCCTGTCTTGCCTTAACTCTTAATATTATTCTTAAAGTGCCAGATAATGCTCTCTGCCCATTTCCATCTCAAACCCAATCCTAGTCAGAATTCTCTCCTGGTGGGTAGATCGCCTGGATCCCAATGCCACTGAATTTACCTTTGTATTAACTAGATTTCTCATGTTGCTAAGTCAGAGTGAAGTATAGGGCTCTACCAGTTAATTACCCATAATTGCCTGATCTCTAAGCCTTTCATATAATATGCAGGTAATTTCTCACAGTAAGATCCAGATCTACAACTATATTCACTTTCCTGCCCTCATTAAGCTGAATCTTTATGTCTTCCCTTTAAAAATCACCTTTAGGGGTCCAGCAGTTGGAATGGTGGTTAAGGGCACTGGACTCCCACATGGCTGACCACGGTTTGAGTCCCAGACCTGGCGGCTTGCTTTCTCATGTTCTCTATCTCTGTCTTTCACTCTCTCCTTCCCTCCCTCTCTGGTCAATTTAAAAATAAAGTTAAATAAAATAATAATTCTTTTAAAAAAATCACTTTTAGGTCCTGGGGCCTCTGCATGTATTACTATTGAGCTTGCATGTGCTATGACATTTTTAAATCCTAAGAAGTCATGCATACTGGGAAAGTATTGCATTATTTGTTGCTGAGAGTGTAAAAGTCTCACCACTTACTTGGAAATAAACAGTCACATCATTTAAGCACAGAATCTTTGAAGACAACAGAGTTGCCCCTGTTGATCTCCTCCACGTTTACTTTTAAGAGAAGTCTCTACTTATATATGAAATATGTTCATCCCCTTCTCCTTTAAAAGTTCATTAATTATTTACAAAAATAATGTCATATAGAGAAGAAACTTTCCTCATGAGAAGAAGCATGCATTTTAAAGAGAAAACATATCTGAGAATTGACAGACTACAAAAGATGAACTGTCCAAGTTGAATTGGTTATTAGTTTGTATTTTTTTTTAAACTGTATTTATTTACACCTTTTTTTTTTTTTTGGAGAGGTTTTCGCTATAGGGCACATGCGCTCGCCAGGCAGACAGAGACATAGAGACAGAAAGCGAGAAATCACCCCCTAGAGGGAATGGTCACGCTGCAATTCCTTCTCCTTACACCTTCTTCATATGACTTTTTAATGGAAGTGGTTAAAGTAAGTTTTATTATTATCAGACTGAATATAAAAACAATAGAGATGAGAGGAATGACAGAAATGGAAAGGAAACAAAAGATAATGTCAACACTAAAAATAAACCTCTTCCTAATAACATTTTCTAAAATACTTTATGGTTAAATAATAGAGCTTATGGGTCAGTGTGATCCCAGATTCTCAAAAATGTGATATTTCTCTATTTTATGGGTATCAGGAAATAATAGGGAAAAAAGCATCCCTGAAAGAGTAGGCAGAGTAACTATTTGTATTTCTTTTTTTGTTCTACTTCCATGGTTCTCTGAAGACTGATAATGCAAAATGCTATAACTTTTCCATCTGCTTTATTCCTAGGGTTATAATACTAAAGAATATTATATACATATTTCACTAAAATTGGACAATTATGCTGGTAATTTGCTGAAGATGAAGATATGTCTTTAGAAATTTTGCATAAGCAAAGACTTTGTATTAAATCTGATGCTATAAAATAAACATAGTTTTGATATCATAGCCAATTCACATCCTTATAATCGTTACTTAAGAAAGATGTTTAGATGGTCCTTTAGTGATGAAAACATAAACAAAGGCAAACTATTTTCTGTTCTAGATTAGAAACAACATTAAACAATGTTTCTAAATGTATTACTAAAGAAATAACATGGCATTGTATGTCTTATAGTTAGTAGCAGTAAGCTGTTGCCTATAGTTATAGATATCATGTCCTAAACAGAATATGGTCAGATAAAACCCAATATCAATTTTATATACTGAAACTTATTAATAAGGATGATGTTAACTGACAAAATACGTAGCACTATGTGTCATTTACTGTACTAAGAATTCTAATTATTTTATTAACGCCTCACAAAATCTTATGAGGTAAATTCCAGAGGGAAGAGGGCCAGCAGGTGGCGCAGTGGTTAAGGTACTGGACTCCCACGTGGTCAACAGGGGTTCAATCCCAGAACCAGTGGCTAGAAACTCACGCTGGGCGCAGGTGCGGGCGTGCCCAAAATCCTGAGAGGAAAATGGAGGAGAAAGGATTGCAGCATGGCCATTCCCCCTAGGGAGTGATTTGTCACTTTCTGTCTCTGTCTCTCTGTCTTTCTGTCAAACACATGCACCTGACAGTTTTCTGCAAAGCCAATGCCCCTGACAGCAAAAAACTAAAAAAAAAAAAAAAAAAAAGCCAGAGGGAAGAGTGAATAGCTGCACTTGTGGATTTTCCTCTAGTTTTAGGGATGTCCAAAGATTTGACACTTGCTCAGTTCTCCTATCAATATATTTCACAACATCTATTAGAAAATAGGCTATCAGATAGAGGAAAAGTAAAAATCCAGTCAAGAACTACATACTGGACCAATCACCTGCTTTATTGCCTAGGGCAAGTTATGAAAAATCAATATTGATATAAAGCAAATTCTCTGAAGATCAGGGCTAATTATGAGCACCCTAGATAAATGTGTGCCTAAGGGGAAAGGAAAAAAAAAAAAAACTAAAGGACTGTAGTGCTAATTGGTCTCCTAAGCCAATGTTAGCCTGTGTCATCTCTCAAGATCACATACTCCCAAGTGTGAAAGGACTAGGACATCAAAAGCAGTACACCTTACTCATGCAAAAACACATAACCTCTGCTGTTGTCAATAGGCATGTTGTGTTACTTCCTTATTGTCTGTTCTTTTTTTTTTTTGAGAGATTTTCACTGTAGGGCGCTTGCGCTCGCCAGACAGACAGAGACATAGAGACAGAAAGCGAGAAATCACCCCCCAGGGGGGATGGTCACGCTGCAATCCCTTCTCCTCCATTTTCCTCTCGGGATCTTGGGCACGCACGCACACGCACCCGGCGTGAGATTTAAGCCACTGGGTCCGAGACGCAAACCGCGGTCGACTACGTGGGAGTCCAGCGACATAGCCATTACGCTAACTGCTGGTTCCCCCTTCTTGTCTGTTCTTAAACTTAAAAACTTTGAAGCTTGTTATAAGACAATGTGTCACTGGCTAGCTGATGGTCTGGTGGTTAAGGCAGCTGGATCTCACATGGTTGAATATGATTTTCAAGTCCAGTGGCTTGAAAAACATACTTGGTGTATGTACATGTATGCCCAAAGTCCCAAAAGGAGAAATGGAGAAGGGATTGTGGTTATGACTATTCCTTATGGGCATAGGGGGCCCTTTCTCTCTTTCTTTCTCTTTCTCTTTCTCTTCATCTGTCTCTCTCCAGCCAGCTCACATGACCTCTGACAAAATCAAAGAAGAAAAAAAAAAAGTACTGCATCTCATTAGCTTGATAGTCAAGCCAAACCTTACATGGTTACTGCAAGAACAACAAACAAGTTTGCAAGGAGTATTTCCTATCTCTGTGTAGCAAATAAGAAAATGTAGGCTTACGAAATAAGCTACAATAAATGGTAAAGACAGTACTGGCAGTGCTCGATCTGATATCAAAGAATGTGCTTTTAACTAATACCAGATGTTTAATCCATCTTGCTTCTTGCCATTTTACCAAGTCTGATAATGAACCTCTCCATTCTTGGTCACCAATGACCTCCTCATTTAACTCCATTTTGGTAGTTAATATAAAATCTAATTATATTCTCATTGGATGAAAATCATTACTCTGCTGCAGAAAATTTACATGCTATATGGAGTATCTACTCCTCCGGTCTCTGATTTCATTCCTTCCATTACTCAAACTACTACCAAAGTGCCATATTTTCCCTAAATTACTCCTCAGGAATGTAGGAGAAAATAACAACCCTTTTCTGAACTTATCTTACATATGCATCATAACCCTTTTGCTGATCTGTTCCAAAATCCACCAAGGCCCCAGTTTATTTTTAAGTTTCTTATTTAATGTTAGTATTAATCAATTATCTGAATATTCTTCATGTGACTGTTTTCAGCCATTTAGCACACATAGACTACATCTACTTTAAAGGATGAGATCGTGTCTGCCAATATCTTCTATGCCCAAAAGGCATAATTGCCTAACAGTGATAAATATTATAATAAAAACTATTAATACACCTATGTGGTATACAGAGCTTTTTATATAAATAAATAGAGATCACTAACTTCAACTTAGATTACCATTTTTATAGAACACCTAAATAAAAAGCCAAAATTTATGAACCTGGATTTATGTTAGAGGGTGCATGAGAGAAATTTCATCTGAGTTGTAATTTTGTATTAGCCTTAGGTGTAGAAAACTTTATTCCCTTTTGCTAGTACTTTTAAAGAAGGTATAAATTTTACTACAAAAGCTACACAAGTTTAATCATGAGAAGAGGAGTTAATCTTTTAACCCAATCTTAAAATAAAAATAGCACTATGACCCAGCTCTGTTCTTTATAAAGTCATATGGGAAAATCTTTACTTTTCACTTTTGTGGGCCCAATTTATACCTGGCCTTTGCATTTATACCCACTAGCCTGTCCAATAATGATACTAGCTTACTTAAAAATTCTGTTGTCTTTCCCT
>NW_006199558.1:1305259-1327238 GCF_000334495.1 Tupaia belangeri chinensis
CATAATGATACTAGCTTACTTAAAAATTCTGTTGTCTTGCCCTAATTTATTGTGCAATTATTTTTAAATGATATATAACTTAGGGTATACACACACACACACATTTATGTGTATATATGTATTTAAATCTATGTTGAGTTACTGAAAGTATAATTATTTTTAAGGATTTAGGAATTTTAACACTTTGCCAATATGATTTCCTATAAATCTTATGAAAAAGCTATTATAATTCCCTTTTTCACAGAGGATAAAAGTATTACTCTGAAAAGTTAAACTAGTGAACTGATTTGAACCCAGAGTACTTAATTTTATTTATATCTTGTGACAGTTTACTTATAAAGCTTAGTCCTTAAACTATGATCATAAAAGAAATATTCACTGTAAAAAATATTAATGCAAATAAAACTATCACATAGATATTAACACCTGTTCATATTTCAGTGTATTCTTTTCCAAGTATAGATACTTATATATACTTACATACATAAACATAATATATAATTATGATACCTAACATCGACACACTTTTTATTTATACATATATATATAGAGAGAGAGAGAGAGAAAGGCAAATGTATTATTGTCACATATATTTTCAGAAATTTTGTTTATGCAATTTTATATTGTTTTTAAATGCATAAATGAGTGAGATCATTTTTAATGGTTATATAATAGTCCTTGTAATACTTTACAATGTAGTAACTTATAAATGGTACTAACTTGCAATTTATAACACCTTTTGGACAAGGTCACCCAAAAACATGAAGTTGTTCTGATAAATTAATTTTGAGATTGGCAATATTGTTTCCCTTTCACTATTGCCACCCAATCTCATTCATTCCACAATTCTGAGCAATCTGATCTATTCTCTACCACTTAAACGACCCTGCTCTCACTAAGGACTATGTATCACTGTTGTGACCTGACTGATTTGCAAAGGACACTACAGACAACTTCCTTCTTTTCTTGGCTTATGTGATGCCACATTCACTTGTTTTCAATCACTTATTTCTCCCTTTTATCTCTCAAATCTTGGCTTTAAAGCCACTTCCTTGAAGAGTCCCTCTCAAAACACCCTCTGTAAGCAAGTTTCCCAATATTTTATGTCTAAACACTGATTGTGCAGAAATGTGGCATAAGTCAGTCTCAAGAAAAAAGGGACACATTTTAAACTGTTAATCCAATAGATGGAAAAGGGCAAAGTGCAAGAATTCTATTTTATTTATCAGTGTAAACTTAGTGTACATCATAATGCCTAGCCCTGTGTACTGTGCTGAATACTACATGAAACTTTCCTCCGCCTCGGTCCTCATGGGAGAAGACTTTCTTTGAAACCTGATCACTGAAGGGCATGCAAGTACTGTCTGGCTCAAAGTTATGCTCTAAGCTTTGTATAATTCATGAATAGACATTTTAAAGTGGTATCATCAAAAAGAAAAAGAATGTGTCTTATAGGAAATGAAACTATCCCTTCTCATGAAGTCCTTTTTGATGAAACTCATTAAAAGTCTTTGTTACTAGCTACGTATGATCATGAGCTATATAGTCAACCTGCCTCAGGACAGATTTTGATCAGTAACTGTAGAAATCTCACCAAGATTAATATTTGTTTGAAGACTCATTAAAAAATTAAATGTTGCTAAGGAATGTCATAAACTGATAGGTATCCTTTGGTTTCACCTTTGAAAGTAGATGATTCCATGTTTTTTGAAAATTCAATTATATATCTCAGATAGGACAATTGGTATTACAATACTTTCACTTTTGATGATTAATTACCTTCCATTAGCTTTACTCTTTTGGTTAAGAGTTTAGAGTTTTCTGAAGCAAACACTTACTGGAGATTCCATTGTCAGTGCTTTTAAACTTTTGTCTTAATTATATATAAAATTTTGCCTACTTCTTTTTAAGTTACTGTATTACAAGGTATTAAATAAATGCTTCTATGAGTTCCTGTGTATTTAATTGCACTTTTGTGAATTTAAGTTTCAATCTTGTCTCCTAACAGGGAAACACAGTGATTTTGTTCTTAATCTTGAAAATAGACTGAAGCTAAATTCTTGGTTTCAAACATTTTAACAATATATATATATTTTGGGGGGGGGAGAGTTTTTATTTTTCTTTTTTTGTTTGTTTTTTGTTTGTTTGTTTGTTTGTTTGTTTGTTTTGCTATAGGACAAGTGCACTCGCCAGACAGAGAGAGACAGAGAGACAGAAAGCAAGAAATCACCCCCCCAGGGGGGATGGCCACGCCGCAATCCCTTCTCCTCGATTCTCCTCTTGGGATCTTGGGCACGCACGCGCACGTGCCCGGCATGAGTTTTAAGCCACCAGGTCTGGGACGTGAACCGCAGTTGACTACATGGGAGTCCAGCAACATAGCCATTATGCTAACTGCTGGTCCCAATAAAATTTTTTCAATGTCTAATAGGTCCCTCATTTTATGTATGTATGTATGTATGTATGTATGTATGTATGTATGTATGTCTTTGAAAGATTTTTGCTATGGGACATGTGCGCTCGCTAGAGACAGAGAGAGACAGACAGACAGAAACAAAGAAATCTCTCCCCAGAGGGGAGAGCCACACTACAATCCCTTCTCCATTCTCTTCTTAGGATCTTGGGCATGTGCACACACGTACTGTTGTGAGTTTTAAGCCACTGGGCCTGGGATTCGAGCCACATTGACTATGTGGCAGTCTACTGACGTAAATATTACGCCATCTGCCCAGATCCCTCTATTTTTTTTGAAGAGGATTTTTGCTACAGGGCGAGTACAATCGCCAGACAGAGAGAGAGAGAGACAGAGAGACAGAAAGCAAAAAATCATCCCCCAGGGGGGATGGCCATGCTGCAATCCCTTCTCCTCCATTCTCCTCTCGGGATCTTGGGCACGCAGGCACACGTGCCTGGCATGAGTTTAAGCCACCGGGTCCAGGACTCGAACCACGGTTGACTACGTGGGAGTCCAGCGACATAGCCATTACACCAACTACTGGTCCCCTAGGTCCCTCATTTTTAAAAATGCAAACCCCAAGCAACATCATTTATTCAGCTCTTCTCCACATCTAAATTGTCTCTAGTCAACAGTGCGAGCAGTACAGATTGTACTCCAAGCGCAAACCAGCCTCTTTACCCAGCACATCCTCTGGCTGCATTTAACAAATTAGAGTGGTCTCAGAATCTTTGCTTCACCAAGATTTTTAAAATAATGCTATCATCCCATTTTTAAAAATAAACTTTATTAACTAAGATCTATTGTGTTGAAACAAACAAGACACTTTACTCTTTGTACAAAGATTGGCATCATAATAATTTATCAAATTTGCATCTATCAGTCTTATTTTAAAATTTTCCATGAAGCTAGAGTAAGAATTTTTAAAGCTGCAATGTTTTTATAGCTTGTAAAAAAATAATCTTGTTAGTCAGTGAATAAATTAAACTAGTTAATTTGTGATTGCATCTCAATGAAGAGTCATTATATCCTGGCAAGCAACCAACACATTTTTGGTACGAGAAATGAGGTTCTCAGAGCAGGAGGTTTTGTGGTCCCTACTGAAGAATTACAAGCCATAGTACTTGTTAGAGTTGTTTCCAATAATATAAGAGACAAACCAGAAACACATGATGTAAAGTAAGCATTTTAAAATGGGTAAATGTGATCTCTTTAGTAATAGTTAAAGCTGCTTCCAATGAAGATTTGAATATGAATGGATATGGGTTATTCATTAATTTAGCAAGTATGTGTTGAGCATCTCCAATAAGGTAAACTTCTCTGGATTCTTGGAATAATAAGATGAGCTAGCTAATCAGAAATCTGTTCTTATAAAACTAGTATTCCACTATAAATGGGGTGAGGACTTACCAGCAATAACTAATAATAACTGAAAGTAACACAAATGGCCAGCTCTAAAAAAAAAAAGACAGTGCATGGGGCCAGAAGTGTCACAGCAATACAGTGTTACTCTTTGCAAGGCTGACACATGTGAGAAAGTTCTAGGTTTGCATCTGAATACTTCCCTGAGTATGCCAGGCATGCTTGTAAGTAACACCAATGGCCAGTTCTAAAAAAAAAAAAAAAAAAAAAAAAAGACAGTGCATGGGGCCAGAAGTGTCACAGCAATACAGTGTTACTCTTTGCAAGGCTGACACATGTGAGAAAGTTCTAGGTTTGCATCTGAATACTTCCCTGAGTATGCCAGGCATGCTTGTGTCCATGACAAGAAGTGCGCTGCAGTTGAAGATGCAGCATGGCATCACAGTGCTGTTGCTTCTAATCAATCAGAAATGAATGGTATATGGTGAAGGCAGTGGAAAGTCATCTCTTGATTACATAGTTATACAGCACAGAATTGCATTAGTCCACTGACAAGAAAGGTGCTCTCCCGCTGATACTGAAGAAGCAAACTGCTGTGTTATGAACTGCCTAGCAGAAAGGCAGGGACCTGCAGGTGGACTTTAGGGCTTGTGAGCAACCTCTGGCACCAACCAACAAAAAGTTAGAGCCTTCAGTTACACAGCCACAAGAAACCTAGATGAGTTTAGAGGTAGATTCCTCCCTAGTCAACCTACGGAGGAGAATGCAGTCCAAACCTTTCCTTCATCATGTCATTGTGAGACCTTGAGTGGAGGAATCTGTTAAGTCATGGCCATGAAAACTGTGAGGTATCAAATATGCATTGTTTTCAGCCACCAAGTCTGTAGTAATTTGTTACCTAGCAATAAGAAACAAATACAGCATGTGGGAAATTCTCCGTAAGACTGCATGACGGCTGGAGAAGATAGTGATTCAACTCTCAAATCTGAACAGATCTTAACAGTTCAGAAAAAGGAGGCACCAAAAAAGAAAATGACCAGCCCAAGACATATTTTCCTCTTTACTATTAAAACATACTATTTTAGAATCTGAATCTTTTTCATTATAACTTTTCTCCTGATATCTAACATTAGGGAATTCTAATATCTTAAAACTTAAATAAAGCAGAAATTCAGTTCAATAAAGCAGAAATTCACTTTTAGAAAATACAGCCATAAGAAGTAAAATATATATAAAAATGATACTCTGTGCAGTACCTAATGACAAAAAAGAAACTAGGAAATAAAGAAATGAAGGACAAGAATTTAGATCTGAGTTGGGATCAAATTTTATTCCAAAAAAATGGCGCAAATGGCATCTACTGGGTAGAGACTAGTGATGAATTTCTGAAAATGTGCAGGAGAGTCCTGCTATAACAAAGAAATTATTCAGCCTCGATGTCCAAAATCTTGAGGTCAAGAATCTCCACTAAACAGTTTTGAAAATCTGTAAGCAAGTGGTTTAAAAAATCACTTGCGCTGTTTTCTATTCTATAAAGTAAAGCAATGCCTTAAGGCTTTCTGAAGTTATTTTAGTTTTATGACTCTGGATCTATAATCCTAAGTATTAGTTGATCTTCCCATAAATGAAACATACCTGTGGTAAATGCTTGGGGAAGTACAAAGCAAAAATCAATCATGTTCCTCAACTAAACAGGGCTTTACATGCCATTATGTAAAAAATATACACATCCGGGAAACAACGAAATAAGGCAGTACAACATTAAGTGCAAAACAAAAGGTGACATGTGTTCACAGGAAAGATAAAATTAATATGGAACACAATACCTAGTAAAATTCCACTGTCAGGATGGTTACCTAGGCACGGACTTGTTCCTTGGTGCTCTTCAAGTAATTGGTTCTTGGTTGTCATACCATTCTCCTACGTGGCATTGTTCCTAGATGCAAGCATGTTTGATTTCCCACATAATGAGAGCCCTTCAAGATCAGGCACTGTGTAGTACTCACTTCTGCATCAACAGTACAGCATCCACCATTACACATAGAATAAGCTGATTACATATTTACAGAATTAAATCAATTCATAGAGGAAATAGGATCCGAAAATTAGGTATAAACTTAACTTTAAATTAATACTTAAACATCGAAAAGGGGGATAAGAAGTGATTGTGTCCCTTTTATAAGAGAAGATGGTTGACTGGAGTATATATTAGTAAGGATACAAGTGATAGAACATCCAACTCAAACTAACTAAGCAAAAAAAAAAAATGTACTGGAAGATCTTACAGAAAGGGAGGAAAATTTGATCACTAAGTCTTAGGTATATAAAATGTAGTGTAACATCAAAGATCATAGCAACTTTCTCTTTTCTTCTTCTCAACTACTCTTTGCATATTGGTTTAAGTATCTGGATAAAGGTCAGTTTCTTCTATCGGGTGGGCAGCTATAACCACTCTCTAGGTTCACTTTTTTTTTTTTTTTTTTGAGAGGTCTTCGCTATAGGGTGCGTGCGCTCACCAGACAGAGAGAGACAGAGAGACAGAAAGCGAGAAATCACCCCCCAGGGGGGGATGGCCATGCCGCAGTCCCTTCTCCTCCATTCTCCTCTCGGGATCTTGGGCACACATGCACATGCGCCCGGCAAGAGTTTTAAGCCAGCAGGTCCGGTACTCAAACCACAGTCGACTACATGGGAGTCCGGCAACATAGCCATTACGCTAACTGCTGGTCCCTCTAGGTTCATCTTTTTACCCTTGCCGTCATAGTAGAGTTCTTGCCATCAGAGCCAGTTCTAAAAATGTTTAGCAGATACAGCTCGAGGCTCTACTTGGTTCATATGCCCATTACCTGACTAACTTCTGTGTCAGTGCAGGTGGTACAAGTGAACAGGTGTGGAAAATTCATTTTTATGAATAATGTCTGACCTTATATTGGAGGTCTTAAAAGCTAGTCAAGTAATTATTTAAATTTTTAAATGTAAAAAATCATGTTTTAGAAGAATCATAAGGAAACAGTTTGTGAGAGGAGATACTATTACAATAAAGTAAATGAAAACTCCATTTCTCTGTTACATTTGTGGTTTCAGTTTCCAGGTCTCCTTCCTTGGGACACACTCTACTCCATCCTCCATACTGTGACCAAAAGGGTCTTTCTAAGTTTGGGCTTTATTTCCTTTAGTTAAACGGCCCTTTTTTGGACTGAATGATAACCTTCTAACTCCTTGCCCTAGCATGTAAGTTCATACAAAATGTGCTCCAATTTTCTAGCTTTATCTCTCCCCTCTTTTCCTATATTCCTATTAATTATTTGGTCATCAGAAAAGTCATGACACATTTTTGTATAGAACAAACAGAAAATACATCATGACTTTTCTAACAATCCAATATTTTTAATATTTAGCAAGTGAAACATTCTTTCATGCTGCCAGATCTTTGCACAAGCCAATCTTTTTCCAAAATATCCTAGCCCCACTTGCAACTCTTGAATAAAGATGAAAGTTAAAAGGCATAGTAATTACAATGAGTCTGATATTGCATATGTATCAATTTCATTCAGAAACTTTATCTAAGTTTGGGCACATTTGCTTCGTCACAGAGTTCAATCAGATTCTATGCACTAAAACTTATGTAAAAATTCAGAATCAGTTATACAAAATAAATAAATGGTAAAGAAAACCTCTCCTCACATCTATTTTTAAAATATTTATCTCTCCCCTGCTTCATTAAAATTGGATCAACCACTTCATGGGTAGGTAAAGGGAAATAAAGATATCAAGAGCTAAGGTGTTTTTTTGTTTGTTTGTTTTTGTTTTAGTTTTTTTTTTTTTAATTGAGAGATTTTTGCTATAGGGCACGTGTGCTCGCTAGAGTCAGAGAGACAGAAGCAAGAAATCACCCCCCACCTCGGGGGATGGGGGAAGGGGGGATGGCCACACCACAATCCCTTCTCTTCCATTCTCCCCTTAGGAATTTAGGCAAGCTTGCATAGGTGCCCTAGCATGAGTTTTAAGCTACCAGGTCCCCGACCTCGACTACATGGTAGTCCAGTGACATAACCATTACGCCACCTGCTGGTCCCAAGTTTAAATCGTTTTTAACAAAGTTAACTATAGATGTGACCAAGGTTTAATGGTATCGAAGACGGCATTATAATTCATTATAAATTGATGATGTTTTGCATTTTTAATGTTTCTGTTTTGTCATCTAAAAACAGTTGTAATTATGTGACGATCTTCTATTTTTTGCTTTTATAATAAAAGTAATTTTTTATACAGAAAGAATTGGCATCATAGCTAATTTCCTGCAGCACATATTTATACTCACTTTTGTAGTAGGTAGATTTTTAGAATATCTTTAAGTGATTTTTCCATAAAAAGATAATAAAGGTAATTTTAATATCTATAATTTAAAGGCTTAGGTTACTTAATATACATGGAATGCCAAACTGCCTTATAATGTGGTATTATTTCTTTTACAGTAGCTTGGTATTTCATCTGCTCCAACTGTGCTTAATCAGTACATTGCAAAAAATATGAACACTATAATTACTACAGTGAAAGAGACTCTAAAAATGAACATTAAGTTAAAACAATATTTCTTGGTCATTTAAAAGTCAATGTCTTCCATTGTATTCCTTTCCTAACATGGCATCGTCATTGTATCTCTATTTTTATTTACCATTAGGACTCATTTTGAAACATAATATATTTTTCATTTCTATAAATGAAAAGAAATAATAGTGCACATCAAGTTCTCCTTGTCCTTAATAAAGGGCATGAGAAAGAATATCTCTTGAGCATCTACCTTACCATCTACCTACATGCTGAGTGTAAATGCCAGGCTGCCATCTTGCTTTAATTATTTCCACTCCCAATGTTCTACAACACATTAGAGAACTCCAAGGCCACTACTCCTTCCCAACTTGGTGGCACCATTCTATTTTCACTCTCTTCCCCATCAGCTCAGTCCCACTGCTCATTATTTCAAATGTTTTTGTTCCTATTCTTTCCTTTCATCTTATTTGGCCTTTTTCCTATCTATCTACCTAAACCCTAAAAAGTATCTCCAACTCTGCGCTTACTTCTCAGTTGCTGAAGGTTGCTAGAAGAAAATGACCAAACAGAGTGGGGGCAGACTGAGCTCTCTAAACTTTACTAATTCCAATATTGCCTAACAAATTCATTATGCATTTGAGCGCATAGCAATTGATAAAAATTCTAGGTGAACTGAATTTGAAAATTCAAGGACTGGCCTGCAGAATCTTAATTAGGCACATTTTCCTTCAGTAAGAACCTTCAAGCAAAGGGTTAATATACTGTTGGGCAACTTAAAACTTCTTTCAGGCAGGAATAATTTAGACTAAGAATATTATGGCAGTCAGGACAAAGCTTCACCAGAGAGTGAGCCATTCATTACTCTAGTTTTAGCTAACAATACCTGAATCAAAAAAAGAGGAAAGAAGTGTATAATTGGAAAAGAAAGGAAACTAAGCACCTATCTAATATTTTAGATGTATGGAAGTTATAAGATTATCACATCTTAGAAAATAAACATTGAACATTATCATGAAAATCTGGTATGCTGTATTGGAGCTATATAAATCAATCTAGCAAGAAGTAAGATAATGATAAACATATAAAAACTTTACGGTGACTCATGCTCTTATTTGAAGTAATAACTGATTGCAAAGACTGCTTTCTCCATTTATTTTACTTGTGTAAATAAACTGAGTGTGGTTTTCTTTATAAGCCTAATTTGCCAAAAAAAAAATCCCTAAAATTTGTTTACCTTTTTTCTTAGTTAATATTTAATCCAAGGGCACCCAATACTATTGTTCTGGCCTTATACATACATGATATGGCTGCGGTAAGGGTTAGTCAATTGTTTCCCTATTGACCATTATAGCTTCACACACCTCGAGCCTTATCTGTGATGCATTTAACCCATCTGTAAGATTTAACCCATCTGTCAACTGATTCTGCAATAATTCTTTTTTATCCTAATGTCAAAAAATCAGAATTTTGAAAATGTATCCCTTTATAATTACAATGTATTTCTAAATTATTTCAATGATTATATATAAATCTAAATTTTTAAACACATATGTTTAAAAAAACAGTTCATTTTTTCTCCAGAAATTACATTTTAAATATAAGATAGGGTTGATGTATCATGTATCAAAATGAACTCCACTTGTACTTTTCTAATTGCCTTTGTGGTCATTAGGCTAAAATGCACTGTCATTAAATTGAAAAAAGAAAAGCTCTTTGGACGACTACTGGAATATTAACCATAATACTTGAGAAAATTATGCTTTGTTTGAAATAATAGATCTACCATTTGGATTTGTAGGTGATAGAAATTACTAAGTAAACCTATTATGCAAAATAAATAAATAAATAAAAGAAGTTTACACAGTGAATAAAATATATCCATTATGTCACAGTTACCTACCCCTGCCAACAACTAGTGTCAAGAGTAGCTACAATTTACACATTTAGCATATATGAGATGAAGGGTATGCTAATACCCTAATTTGATTCCTATGTGATGTATACATGTATCAAAACATCACACTGTACTCCATAAATATGTACAATTATTGTGAGTCAATTGAAAAAAATATTTTAAAAATAATAAAGTAACTCTTTCCAGGCTGGTTGGTGGTTCAGGGGTAAAACAACTAGATCTGCATGGAAAAGGTCTTGGTCTTGTGTCATAGGACTTCCCTGAACACTCCTGAAGTGTATGTGCACATGCTCTTGACCTGGGCCAAATGAGAGGGGGGAGTGGATAATGGGGTGGGAACCCTGTTGGGAGTGCTGGTTGTCTGTCTCTCTCTCTGTTTCTTTCTCATAGAATAAATACATTTTTTTAAAAATGTTAAAATAAACTTTCTTTCTTTGAAATCTACAGTTTAAAGATCTCATTCTATTTTCTCTTTTTTAAAAAGAATTATTTAATTTTATTAATTTTTATTATTATTCTTTTAATTCACCAGAGAGAGATGAGGGGGGCAGTGAGAAAGCAATCCACCAGGTCCAGGACTTGGACCACACCATGGTCTGACATGTGAGAATCCAATGCCTTAACCATCATGCCACCTGCTGGCCCCCTTATTCTATTTTCATCCCTTTTTTAAAGAGTTTTTTTGCTCTTGAGGACATGTGCTTGCCAGAGAGACAGAGAGAGACAGTAAGCAAGAAGTCACCCCCCACACACACTCCCCAGGGGAGGATGGCTACACTGCAGTCCCTTCTCCTTCATTCTCCTCTTGGGATTTTGGGCACACATGCACACATGCTTGGTGCGTCTCAAACCTCTGGGTCCAGGATTCGAACTGCAGTCGGTCATGTGGGAGTCCAGCAATGTACCTATTATATCATACCATCTGCTAGTCCCTCAATACATATTTTAAAATTCATTTAATGTGCAGACCACCAAGCAGAAAATGAAAGGATATATTTTATTAGCAAACAAGAAATGAACAAGATAAACATTAAATCTTCTACCTATTACACCCTTTGAATGCTTATGGGGGAAATATCAAAAGCCTAGACTTATATTCAGTTTTTCTTTCTGATCACTTCTCCACAATTATTTAGAAATTCAATTGTCTAAATAATTGTCAAACTTGTGGTATAAAAGCTTAGCTTAATATCTCGACTGCTCATTCCGGATGACTCTTTTTCACTTAATCACATTTCCATTCTCCCTGTTTTCTCACCTTTGAACTCAAGTTATGTTTTAAATATTTTTCTCCCCTTATCACACGTTCAGTCTTTATAACCACCATTCACCCACAAAATAATCTCTACCATCTGCTATCTTCTATCCATGTCAACTGCTACAAACATAGTTTGTGTATTCAGTAAGTGTACTGTAAATACTTTAATAATCTTTAACTTCTCTAATTTAGCTCTTTAGCCTTTAGAGAGTTCCTGTGAAAATATGATAATAGCTTGAGATATTCATGCCAGACAAATCCCAAACACATAAAATTTACTTTACAGTTTCTGGTGATTTGCAGTTAAAGAAGTCAGATCACAAGAATTAGTTTGATAGCTTGCCTTGTCTCCATTCCAATCTACCCTTACTCTACCATCAATTTAAGCTCGTTAATGCACTGATAAATCACATTAATTTCCTCAAACATATTTTTCAACCCCATTCTTTGTTGGATTAAGTTTTAGTCTTTATTCATGACTCAAAATTCTATAAATCACAGTTTTGATTCCAGTGTGACTTTCGGTTCATTACTTGGCTCTGTATATCCTTTATTCTAGCCAAAATGAGTATCTGTTACATTTGTTCCCATGCTATTATTCCTTTGATAATTTTCTTTGCCTAATGCTTTCTCTCCCACTGAAAACTTACAGATGCCTAGGTTCCGAAGTAATGGATTTTGAATTAGTTGGCTTAGGTTACATCCAGAACAGTTCATAGCGTTTTTAGAGGTTTCTAATGTGTGGTAAAGTTTGAATAGCACTGATGCAAATAATCTGTCCAATACCCTAATATCTTACTTCTTTCTCCATTTTCATTTTTCTTCAATCTTTTCCTTTACCTCCATGTCAGAAGATAACATAGTAAAATACTTCTATGACCAAGTAAAGGCAATTACTTTTTTTTTTCCTTTTTTTTCTTTGAGAGGTCCTTCACTATAGGGCACGTGCACTCGCCAGACAGACAGAGAGAGACATGGAGACAGAAAGCGAGAAATCACCCCCCAGGGGGGATGGTCACGCTGCAATCCCCTCTCCTCCACTCTCATCTCGGGATCTTGGGCACCCACGCACACGTGCTCAGCGTGAGTTTCAAGCCACCGGGTCCCGGACGCAAACCACGGTCGACCACGTGGGAGTCCAGCGACATAGCCATTACGCTAACTGCTGGTTCCCAAGGCAATGACTTTTTTGAAATAGGCTAAAAGAAACCCCAATTATAAAGTAACTTTATTTGCAAGAAGGCATGTGTATTCATCAGAGAGAGAGACAGATAGTCCAGGGTGAGGAAGAAAAAAAAAAAAATCTGTGTGTGTACTTACATGTCATGTGAATAGAGCTCATATGATTATACTGATACGGTGGACTTTTTTTTCTTTTGGGAGGTTTTTGCTATAGGGTGCGTGCACTCTCCAGACAGACAGAGACAGAGAGACAGAAAGCAAGAATTCACCCCTCAGGGGGGATGGCCACACTGCAATCCCTTCTCCTCCATTCTCCTCTCTGGATCTTGGGCACGCACGCACACACGCCTGGCGTGAGTTTTAAGCCACCGGATCTGGGACGCGAACCATGGTTGACTACATGGGAGTCCAGCAACATAGCCATTACACTAAATGCTGGTCCCATAGTGGACTTTTTTTAATACTCAATTGTGGTACTGTCATGTTACTTTGGTAATAATTACACCAATACCACCCTATTACTTTGAATAATGAGAAGCAGGGCCATCAGTGATCTGGGCCCTGATCAGGGCCAAAATAGACGTAAAACTCTTCCTGTAGAGAAAGGATGCATGGTAAGTATTGTCCATTCTCTCTTTATCAGAGGACAGTAAAAACCTGAAATTACTGACTTACTCTGATACAGGAACTTGCCATTTCAGGGCACAAAATTTACCTAATAAACTCCATAACATCTAGCCAATAATTAATTTTTTTAAAATACTGACTGGGTCCTTCAAATAATTGTACTCTTTATCATCTCAGTTAAAAAAAAAATCTTAAAAATTGGTTAAACAGCAAATACTATGATTATTCCAAGCTAAAATTACCACTTATATGTAATGTTACGAACAGAATAATTTTGCCTGCTAAAAAATTTACTGCAATATTTAAAGACTAGACTTTCAACCACCAAGAAGCTGCTCTCTTTTGTAGACAATCTATATTAGGCACATTATTTCAGAAAAAAAATCCAATACTATAATTACCAGTGCTTATATATTTAAGATTTTGTTATTTATGTACTTTGTATATGGTAGTTAATTTTTCATATCTTGGCAACAAACAGCAAAATGAAATCTATCTTTTTGCTCCCACTTCCTTTTTTTTCTGTTTTCTTTTTCCTAATAATGTGCTTGCAACTGCCTCTAGAAATTTGGTCAATATTTTATCATATTATTCATGCATTAAGTTGCATAAAATTCCCAAAAGCTCAAGCTTATATCCAATATCAGTTTTTGTTTTGTTTTGTTTTGTTTTGTTTTGTTTTGAGAGGTTGTTGTTTTAGGGCATGTGGGCTCACCAGAAAGACAGAGAGACAGAGAGACAGAAAGCAAGAAATCACCCCTCCAGGGGGGACGGCCATGCCGCAATCCCTTCTCCTCCATTCTCCTCTCAGGATCTTGGGCACGCACGCTCACATACCCAGCATGAGTTTTAGGCACTGGGTTCGGGACTTGAACCACGGTCGACTACATGGGGATCCAGCAACATAGTCATCATACCAACTTCTGGTCCCTCCAATATCAGTTTTATGACATCTGAAACTATATTCCTTACGAGAGCCTTGTTAATTTTTATAACTGAAATATAACTTTTCCAAATAAAAAAGAATTATGAAAGTATTTATTTATATACTTCATCCCTCTATATTTGAAAATATTTAAAATAGCTAGACATCTACCCAATTAATATTAATATTATATTTATTTGACAGAAAAAAGGCATCAATTTTTAAGACTATGTTTAAACTAAAAGTAAAAGAAAATGAAAGGTGGTATATCTTAAAATAAATTTATGTTGCTAAAAGAAGAAAAATAAATGTATTTTCCTCTCACTTTTCCAAAATATGATTTTTGGTTTTTTGTTGTTTTTTTTTTTATTTTGAGGACACTTGCTAAAAAGATTTTTTTGGGGGGCAGAGGGAGGAGAGAAATGTTTTATGATCAAATAATGTTGAGGAATGTCTCATACTTTACAAAGCACATTAGCATACAAAAATACAACCATACTGTCAAAAACAAATCTCTTCATATTTGTTTGACCCATGGTTTTATAAAAGTGTATGATCCCAGGGACCAGCAGTTAGCTTAATGGCTATGTCACTGAACTCCATGTAGCCGACTGTGGTTCAAGACCCAGTGGCTTAAACTCACACCAAGCGCATGTGCGTGCATGCCCAAGATCCCGAGAGGAGAATGGAGGAGAAGAGATTGCGGTGTGGCCATTCACCCAGGGGGTGATTTCTCGCTTTCTATCTCTCTGTCTCTCTCTGTCTTTCTGGCGAGCGCACACACCCTATAGCGAAAACCTCTCAAAAAAACAAACAAACAAAAAAAAAAAACGGGGGTATGATCCCAAAAACACTTTTTCTTTTTGTCTTCTTGTTTTTTGCTTTTTGAGAGGTTTCTACTCTAGGGCACGTGTGCTGGCCAGAAAGAGAGACAGAGAGATAGAAAATGAGAACTCACCCCTCGGGGGGATGGCCACAACACAATCCCTTCTCCTCCATTCTCCTCTCGGGATCTTGGGCATGCAAGCACATGCGCCTGGCATGAGTTTAAGCCACCAGGTCTGGGACTTGAACCGCAGTTGGCTACATGGGAGTCCAGCGACAAAGCCATTACGCTAACTGCTGGCCCCCATTTTTCCATTTTTAAAGGTGGATCTTGTTCTATAGTCAGGTGGAGAGGCATACTTTGTAAATGCAGTCACAAAAACCTTATTAGTGGTCTTTGAAATCTTATAGGATATCTAGGTATGTCACTTGATTTATAGGAACAGTACAAAGTTTAGGACATTTTCTTTGGAATAAAGAAAATGGAATCTTGCTTGGCTGACTAGTTATCTTAAAGCAATTTGTGGTTTCTTAGAGAAACATTTGCAAATAGCTTTCTGCAGGAAACTGTGTATGTGTGTTCATATGTGTGTGTACGTGCATGTGTGTATTTGAAGCCAGCTTGGCTGGAAAAGTAATCTTTTCCTCTATCATGATGACTCTCTATCCCTAAATATACCCCTACTCTCAAACTTTAAAAATTTAAAAGGAGGTGGGACCAGCAGTTAGCATAATAGCTATGTCGCTGGACTCCCATGTAGTCGACCGCGGTTCGCATTCCTGATCCGGTAGCTTAATACTCACACCGGGCGCGTGTGCGTGCGTGCCCAAGATCTCAAGAGGAGAATGGAGGAGAAGGGATTGCGGCGTGGCCATCCCTGCTGGGGGGTGATTTCTCGCTTTCTGTCTCTCTGTCTCTCTTTGTCTGTCTGGCGAGCGCACATGCCCTATAGCAAAAACCTTTAAAAAAAATTTTTAAAGGGGTGGAATCTGTAACAACTTCAGCAAAATTCTCAACAGAAAATCTTTAATGTTTATATGGTAATTTAGTTGTATATAAAATTATTTTTCTTGATGTTCTTTTACAATAAAGTTATTCATTAGATTATCTAAACAATTTTTAGTCTATTCTAGCCACTTCATCATTCTTTAAGCTGCTTTATATTAGTTAGGGTAACACCAAATAGCCCATAAGTGTGGCATAAACATAGTCGTAAGGCAAGTTCACTGTGCACTGGTTACCAATTTACCTGAGTACAGTGAAACAGAACACGTAAACTTGCAAGAAGTTCCATGAAGCAAGTTTATTACTTACAGGTAGGCATCAAAGGACCAGAAGCCTAGGATTAGTTTTGAGCTGGTCTCTCAAGACTCAGGAAAGCTGAATGGAGCAGAGAGAGACTAAAGTGTGCACACCTCCACTTGCCCTGCAGCTGAGAGATAGTGAAAACAGCCTACCCTGGATTTCATATCTGGAGACCAAAATCCAATACTGGGCTAAAGCACTGGAGGGCATTCTGTTTCCGGGAAGAATAGAACAGAGCCTGGGCTGTACAGCCAAATCCCTCTTATCTTAAGGTGCTGTATTCCCAGTATACCCCACACTACAGTCATTCTTGAGAATGACAAGTGAAAAAGAGGTGAGAATTGAGTTAGCTCAAGACCACTTAGAGATCTTTCCCGCAACAATGTTTATTTCTTGATAATGTAATAGTACCAGGTTCATAGGGAAGTAGGCCCTTTATGTGTGTTCAATCAGGGATCTAACCTGAAGGTCACTGAAAATATAATCTAGTTGATTTCTAAAAAGAAGAGGGAACATAGATGTTGGTGAGCAACTAACGTGGAATTCTCATAAAATATACATATGTGCATTTTTCCTACAGATAGGATGAAATTATTTCCCTCCATAGAGGAGACATTTTTAACTAACAAGTTTTCTTCAGTTCCTTCAACCAGTTAAAGATCCTAGATCTCTTAGTGATGAACATCTTTTTCATCAGGCCAGATATGACTGAATTTAAAAAAAAAAAGAACATCAATATTTCCCTTCCACACTATATATACATAGCCATACACAAACACAGTCATTTGCATAAATGTATATATGAACAAACAATTAATGGTGGGTCAGAAAAAAAATAACATTAATATAAACTCCCTGTTATGAACCAAATTGTGTCCCCCCATTCATAGGTTGAAGTCCTAACCCCCATTTCTCCACAACATGATTACAGAGAAAGGGCCTTTAAAGAGTTAAAGTAAAATGAGGCCATACTGTAGGCCCTAAGCCAATATGACTGCTGTGATAAGAGATTGGACACAGACACAGAGGGAAGACCACCTGAAGACACAGGAAGATGATGATCTACAAGAACGGACATCCCAAAAGAAGCAAACCCTTCTGATATCTTGATCTCTGACTTACAACTTCCAGAACTATAAGAAAATACATTTCTAATATTTTTCATCCAGTCTGTGGTATTTCTTATGGCAGCCTAAGCTGACTAATATTCAACAATTCACCGAATTGTAATGAGGACACTGTGTAGGCAGGAATTATGTCATTCATTACTCTGAGACCCCGGTTCTATCCTGTAGTCCACAAGTAAAATGGTTTTGGACAGTAGGCATGACTCTCAAAGCATTGGGTCTGGGATTTAAACCTTGAAGCTGGCCATGTGGTCCACACTACCCACTAGCCCAACAATCTAGATTCTTCTGACCACCTCCTAGAGTCTAAGGCCACCAGCTTTAGTAGCATTTGATGTTTCTTATAAATTATTGTAGGTGAATGTCTTACCAAATATTTTGCTATGGCCAACCTGGGCTTCCCAGGTTTTTTATTTTATTTTTTCCTTTCTTTCCTTTTCCTTTTTTTTTTTTTTTTCCTAGAGGGCACATGCATTCACCAGAAAGAGACAGAGAAAAGAGGAGAAAATATTCCCACAAAGGGAATGGTCGTGCTGCAATCTCTTCACCATCTCTCTCTTTGGGCTTTTTGGACACATATGCACATGCACCTACCTGCCATGTGTCTCAAACTGCAGGGTCCAGGACCCGTGTCACTTAGTTGATCGTGTGGGATCTAGCTGCCCTAACCATTAGGCCATGGAACCAGCCTTGGGGTCCTCCATATTTCTCATCTATGAATATTTTTCCATATTGCCTGCTTGCTACCTTCTGATTGCAGAGCTAGTGTTCCCACTTCATGTTTCCAATTCCTGTATTAATTGGAGTAATAGAAGCTGCTTTAACAAATAAGTCAAAAATATCTAATGGTTCATAAAGCAGTACTATGTAGTTGGAGAGGTTGGTGAGCTGTTCCTCTTTCATAGCATTCATAATCACAGGCTGAGGAAGACTCTTCCATCTTCATCAGGTGGCTTTCAGTTCCTTCGTAGTGTCTAAGGTTAAAGAGGAGAGCACACATAGAAGGTGTTTATGGATCATGCTTATAAGTGTTGTACTTTCTTCCTATTATAGTCCACTGTGAGAGACCAAAATTCAGTCGTGCAATCAAACTGCTGTAAGAGAAGTAAGGAATGTAATGTAGTTTATGCTAGAGAGAAAAGGAAAATATGAATTTTAGTCAATAGCAAGCAATCTATGACACTCGACTGAATTATTAATCTAAGGTTCAAGAGACAGAATTTTCTAGCTGCTCCCAGATACAAATAAGTAGGATTTTAAAAGAAAATAAACAATGGTAAAATTGCTCACACAAAAATCTACGCTTTCTTTCATCAACTTCGTTTGTATGTCACATGACACTTAAGTCGCACACATGACACTGGATTTGACAGAAGTTCTTGCTTGAAGTTTTCTTGCTGCTACTCAGCAGCTGTGTCATTTGGCTAAACACCTAATATTTCTAGCTTCAGTTATTTTGTAATTAAAATGGGACTAATTTTAAAATTAATGATCCAAGGCATCAATTGGGACAATATAACATAACCATATTGCTATGTTTAAAGCACTATATAATATCTATAAATAAAAATTTGGAGAAATAAAACAATCACAGCACTAATTAAATAAATGTCAGTATGTTCTTCTTTTCAACTAGAATTCAGGCTGTGTCTTATCCATTTTTCTATCTCCTTAGCACCTAACATGGTGCCTGGTACTTATTGAATTATACTGGATTTATCTACTAGGTCACTACTCAGTCTTGATTACCTGCTAGGCTGATATCTCATGGACCTTCCTAGCATATCAGCCAAACATTTAATTTTTCTCTACTCTCTGTTAATGCTATGTAAAGGCTGTATAGAATATTATTTATAAAGACCTATTACCGAATTGTCTTTGCTAGTCACGATATACTCTCTTCAACAATCCTTGCTTATTGTTTTCTGTATCTTTGTTTATTTTGTTCTTTTTCCTGGAATGTCTACTTCTCTCCCTCCTAATTATTCACGCTAGGTCCAATTTAAAACAAATCTCAAATTCTACTCTCCCTGAAAACATCTTCAATTTACTCTAATTGACTCCATCCAAATAACTATGGTTCTTAAGCCTAAATCACAAGACTCAGTGACTTAAATAGCATGCTACCTTTTATTTTTTAATTGCACTTCTCTCTCTCTCTCTCTGGTATTATTACAACTTCCCTAAAAATAATTTTTACATATTTCATAACAACTATTTTTATGACGGTGCTGAGTAAATCTTTACATCACTTTATGTATTTGAAATTAATAAAACCACACTTTATAGATATGTAGATTATAGTCAGGATAATATATAGATTTTATATATATCAAATTCAGTATATGTAGATAATATATAGAAATAAAATTCTTAATCTTAGATATTAATTTATTAATCACTTCAAAGACTTAGCTTTTGAATTCATTAACTTTTGGTATTATTTTCTATTTTCACTCTCATGATTTATTGTGGCAAAAATAAATAACTAAATACACCTTATGAATTTTAAAGTGTATAGTACAATATTGTGAAACCATGCATATTTCTACACAACAGATCTCTGCAACATTTTCATTTTACAGGACTAAAACCCTGTACTCTCCCTGTTTCACTATTCTTTCAACCCTTGCAACCAATATTCTTTTTATTTCCATGAGTTTGTTCTGTATGTCTGCTAAGTCTAACTGGTTCATAGCACTATTCAAATCTTGGTTCTTTTAAACTTTCTGATTGTTCTGTTTATTATTGAAGCACAAGTCCTGCTATCTTTTATTATTATTATGCTTTTCTGGCCTTCTTTTTCTTACGCTTCTGAAACTTCCCCAATGAGTTCAATGAGTTTACTTGTGTGCTGTATGTACATCCCTTAAGCCTTTTTATTACCATTTTTCTTTTTGGTTTTGGCTATAGGGTGCATGCACTTGCTGAAGAGAGACAGAGAGAGAGAAAGTGAGAAATCACTCGATAGGGGTGATGGCCCAGCCACAATCAATACTTTCTCCTCTGTTCTCTTGGGATTTGGGGCATGCATACACATGCACCATATATGATTTTCAATTTGCTGGGTCTGGGACTCAAACTGTAGTCAGCTGGTTGGCTGTGTGGGAGTCCAGTGCCTTAGCCATCATGCCCACCTGCTGGCTACTCTTAGGACTTCTTTACTTTTCTTCATTCTCTAATCTTTTTGTTCCTCTGACTTGATATTTTTATATGGCTTATCTTCAAGTTTGCTGATTTTTTTTTTTTTAAGGTTTTTGCCATAGGGTGCATGTGTTCACCAGAGAAAGAGAGTAAGAGGGAAAGTGAGAAATCGACCTACAGAAGACAGTCATGCAGCAATCCCTTCTTCTCCATTATCCTCCTGGTATTATTTTGGCATGCATACACACACACCCATGTGAATTTCAGGCTGCAAAATTCATGACTCAAATTGCAGTCAGCTATGTGGGAGTCCAGTGCCTTAACCACTACAGAGTTTGCTGATTTTTATTCTGGTTGGACCAAACTTTGATGCTGAACCTCTCTAGTGAATTTCTATAATTCAGTCATTGTATTTTTCAGCTACAGAATTTGCTTAGGTTTTCTTTTTTATTTTTTTCAACAGCTTCTGTCTGTTGATATTCTCATTTTGTTTATGCATAGTTTCCTGATCACTTTGTTTTCTGTGTGCTCTTGTAGATCACTGTACTTAACTGGAGAAAACTTTAAATTCATTGTAAGTCATAGATCTCCCTTTCTTAGGGTTGGTTTTGAAGATTTACTTTGATCCTTTGATCCTTCCATGTTTCCCTGTCTCTTTGTGGGCTTGTAATTTTTTTTTTCTGAGTTTTATTCATTTGAAAAAAGAGCTACCTCTCCCAGTGTTTATAAGATGACTTCATATAGGAAAAGACCTTAACTTATCACCCTGGTGGGATCAGCAGGTGGCGTGGTGGTTAAGGTGTTGGACACTCCCATATGGCCAACCATGGTTTGAGTCCTGGACCTGGTGGTTTGCTTTCTCTCTTTCTCTCCCTCTGTGTGTGTGGGAAGCTGCACACCAGCGTGTCTGCTGAGGTTTCTCAGAGAGCAAACAATTACCATGATTGGTTCCCTTCCAAAAACCTGACCTTCAAAACCTTGCTCTGATTGGCCACTAGAATCCCTCAAATTTGCATATCCGGCACCTCATGATTGGTCCAAAAGCAACCAATCACAGCCCATTGTTTACAACCAATCAGGGCCCACCGTTTACAACCGATCACGGTCCACCGTTTACAACCCACCAGAGTGTATATAACCACGATGCCTGGCCCACAGTAGCCAGACGACGACGACGACGACCAGGAAGACGACAACTGAAGAGCCTGAAGAGTTGAAACACCGCGCAGTCTCCAGATGACCCTGAAGATCCTGAAGAGCTGACACTGCATCGTCTCCAGATGACCTGGGAGACCCTGAAGA
>NW_006199558.1:1327383-1335220 GCF_000334495.1 Tupaia belangeri chinensis
TGTAACACTACATCATCTCCGGACGACCCTGAAGAGTTGTGACACCACGTCGTCTCCGTGCTGCTCACAGTAGACGACGCGACCCTTAAGAGCTGTGACACTGCGTCGTCTCTGTGCTGTACCGTGCTGCCCACAATAAACGGACGACACTGTCGTCTCCGTGCTGTAACACTACGCCGCTTGTCCCGGCTCTCACTCCTTCATTCAGGAAACCTGTTCGGCAGACTCGCTGGTGTGCAGCTTCCCACGTGCATGTGTGTGTGTGTGTGTGTGTGTGTGTGTGTGTGTCTGATCAAATTAAAAGAAATGAATGAATAAAATATAATAAATAATTACATATTAAAAGACAAAAACAAAAATAAAAAAACCTTATCACCCTGGCTAGAGATTCAAGGGGCTTCTGAACCCTCATTTAGATTATGTGATTTTTCTGGGCTTGTGCATTTAATTTCCCAATTAGAGAGTTTTGCCAGTTACTTTTCAGAAGATTATAACCAATTTTTCCCTTTGGACTCTTTCTCCAGTACTGCAAACTGTGTGGTGCTGCAGCAGCAAGCCATTCCTCTGTTCTCAGCACCACTTATGCATCCTAAAACTATACCAGCATCCTGTTGACACTCCCAGTCAGATGAGACAAAAACTTGTCCCTCAGACAGCAGTCCCAAAAGCAAGAATGCTACATACTCTCCCCCCCCCCAATCTTCTATTTCCCTCCTCGAGGAGAAATCAAGATTTGGGCACTTTTTGCCCACTATGCTAAGCCATATCAGCCTCTGTCTGTGAAACTGTAGACCCAATGGTGCTACAATAAGTTTCCCCTATTCTCTTTTGCTTTCACAAGCCCCCAGGAATCTAGTATGATTCTGTTAGAGTTTTGAGTCATATGAAAATAAGAACAGCCCTCCAAAAATCTTTTCTTCCCTCCCCATCTCCCAGAGAAAACCCACACATAAGAAATCTCTCCCAGTGGTTCCCGTTTGTGTGTGTGTGTGTGTGTGTGTGTGTGTATTGAGAAAGGGGGTAATCACAAGTAAAGTTAATGGTTCCTTTTGCCCTTGTTAGTGTGACTGTTCCTATTTTTGCACTTGCTTAATTGGCTTCTGAAGTTCTTATAAGTGTATTTCACTATATGTGTTGTTAAATTGGTATTTCTATGGGGAATTTAGTGCTAGACACTGCTGCTGTGTAATCTGAGACCACATGGGAGGCCCAAGTTTAATGCCCAGTCACCCTAAAAAGCTGTACACAGTGACATGTATATGCATGTGTCCCCTATGTATTATGTAACTCAGATTATTTACATGTATTTCAAAATTTTATAGATGCTCTCACTAGGACAACTACCTAGATTTGCAATAATATTCCTATTCTATACTACAATCCTATACTACTACATTCTTTTCTTTTATTACCTGGGGATAAGCAGGAAATACAAGCAAGGATGATCATGATATAACCAGCAAATATCATGCTAGGCCATAGATGCTAATCAACAGCATGCTATTGGGAATACTTTCCTATGATTTGGGAAAGGAAGGGTCCTGTTTTTCTTTCTTTCTTATAAAAATGAAAGAAAGTTAAGAAAAAGAAAGGTGCTATTATATGTCATGGTTCTGGCTTGTAAAGAAAGAAATACGTAAGAAGTTATATCAGAAGGTAAGTTGAGAGAATGTATTGCTTGCATCACAGCTTTGAATTGGCAGTCAGCTCATCTATATCCAACCCTTCTGCAATAATGTTTCATTAGTCAGTAAAGTCCCACTTAAGAGTTCGAGTTGTATGCCTACTACTCAAGGTAAAAATTGTTCTAAAATATTGATGTTAAAATACTGAAATACATTTTCTAGAAGAATATCTGACCAAAATTTTAAGAATGTAATTTTTCCTATTTTTATAATAGAAAAATAGAACATATGACTGTAGATATAGTTTTACTTCCTTATGAGACAAGTTGAATTATCAGTTAACAATAAAAGCATTGTAACAATACACTTTTATCATCAGAATATATTTTGGTAATGCTCCTATGAGTCTCTCCCATTAGTCTACATGTTTATGTACTGATAGAAAATGGTTTGCATTGGCTCAAAATAAATTAAATTTCAACTTCAATAATGTTTTTTGAACTCAATGTGAGTGTAGTCAGGCACTAAAATTTTTAAATAGTAATGAAAATCTATATAGTTTACAAATAAAAAGATTTTTTTCTTGGATAAAATTTAAAAAGTCGATATAAAAGTAAATGGAAATACAGGACACGATAGCATAATTGAATCTTGAAATCAAAGGTGAAATGTGATAAAAAGCCCTGGAAAATATGGTTAAGCCTGAATTTAACAAACTTCAAGAGATCAAACAAAATATCTTTATTAAATAATATTTTTTCCTCTGGTTTTCAATTTCTTCTTCTTCTCTCAGATAATCATTAACTAATAGTGTCTATCTAGTGTACGTTTCAGTCATTTTTCTCTTATGATATGGTCATTTTATTTTTGTGGATAAATGGAAATCAAATAATTTCATAGACATTAATTTCTTATAATGACTGTGTAAAGTACTACAGATAGCATTGTACAGACCAGTAATTTCAACATGCTCAAATGTTTGCTTTTAAAGTGTTTATACTGCCAGTAATACGACTTAAAGATTGTATATCTTCTGGTTAGCAGAAGAAACTACAAATTTTAACAAGTTAGAAGGAAGTATGGAGAGTTGAGGGAAAAAAGACCCATATTCTCAAAATAACCCACATTGTCTTCCCCCAAATAGTTCTCATATGTGAAACTCCTTAAATTATATTGTAACCCTTCCCTCTGGAGTCTTGACCTGCAGTTTAAGAAGTACTGGCATTGATATATGAAATACACAGATAATGCAAAAAACTCATTTTACCAAATAGTTTCACCTTCTGCCCCCATCAATCATATTACAAAATCTGTCAACAGGAAGCAAATTGCCTGGTTTAAATTTCACCTCTACTCCCTTCACATGGTCATTCTAGAAGAAATGTTAATGGCCAATGTAAATGCCAAGAGTGAATAGGAATAAAGACATGGAGACACCAGTCTAATTAAGGAGCCTCTAAATTGAAATACTAAGCAGTACTGCAATGCTCGTGTTGAAGGAAAGAAATAAGCCCTCTAGATTTTATTTTATTTTGGAGAAGAAAATATTATTCTCTAATATTGGTGACCTAAAATATCTCCTTGTTTTCATTTTCAGTATGTTTCTCTTTCATTTTTCCTTTGCTTTCCTACTCGACAGTTCTTCAGTCAATCTTTGTCTCCAATGTTCTCTTCTTTACCTAACCACTATCCTGACAAAACTCAACATAAATAAGAGATAGAAATAAACCTGAAATAAAATATTTTAGGGATACGAAACTATATAAAAATTCTAAATTACTGTATTTATCAGTTGGCGAATATTTATGTCTATTACTTAACAGACAATGTCATGTTTTCAAAATTACTTTGTTCATCAGTTAATGAATAAGTATATAGTTTATATCTATTACCTAACAGAAAATATCATGTTTTCAGGTTGTTAATGAAATAATAGTACCTTTCCTCATGGAATTTATACTAACAAATTAACAAAGAAGAAAACTGTTATAATAGCATTTACTAGTTATAGAGAAAGTGTTATGTGTAAAATGCTGGAAATGGATTTTGTGGTGTTATGAACATGTATAGTATGTGGATCCAATTTAATTAAGCACATTGGGAAAAGTTTTCCAGGGTAGTAATATTTGGACTAAGATTTGAAGGATGACTGCCATTTGGACAAGGCAAACAGGAAAAATAGAACACTCCAGCAAGAGAGAAAGGGTCACAAAGGCTGTGAGGCAGAAGAAAATACAGTATGTTCAAAGAATTGAGAGAAAGCCAGAGTGGCTGGAATAAAGTGAATAGATAGCAGAATTGTGCCTTCAGGAAATAATAAAAGGTTTAAGTCATTACTTTCATCCACCCTTTCTGCCACCATAATTTTCAATTTTGGCTGATACTCTCTATAAAATAAGCTGTAATTTACGTCTTTCCCAGACATACAAACACAAAAGCTGCTAGCTACCTACCCCAAACTATTCTTAATATCCAGTCTATAAAACAAAGTCCAATTTTATTACCTCAGAATTTAACCATACTAACCATAGGTTTTTGTCTAGTAACCCAAAATAATTTATTTATTCAAGGTCAATGCAGCACCTATTTTGAGCAAGGTAGTTTGCTAAGTGTTGAGTTAATATCTCCCAATGCTTGGAGTCTTGCTTGCCTGATATCAGAATACTTTCTATAATCTTATAAAGATTAGACAAGTTATCAGCACCAAATTTTAAATTAACTTAGTAATACATTATCATTAAACATTTCTAAATAGACTATAAGAATGACTTATGACTTGCACATAAAGACTTCCACAGTTGTCTTTTCCAGTAATATAGGGAGAAAGATCAGATAGAGTCAAAGAGGAGTAAACTTAGCTTCCTAATTTAGTAGAGAAGTGGAAAAATTGCATTAACTGATTTGATACAGAACCTAATCACAAGATTTTTTTAACATTCAAATACTTATAAACAGATCAACTAATTTACCAATTACACTTGAAATGTTTCCTCACCATCATCATCTTCTCTCCCTGCTAAAGTTTCAATTATCACTAGATCTAAGATGCATGGCAACATTAGTAATATAAGGGAGAGGAACATTATATTTTTCCCAAACAAGAATACCATTCTGTCTTGCCTAACATGAAAATTGTTTTCCAGGGATTATCTAGTTTAATTCAGACTTCAGAACTATATTAAATCTACATTCATATTATTGGGGCATCAGAAAAGTCAAGACAGACCTTTTTTTTTGCATAGAAAACTACATCATGACTTTTTCAACCACCCAACATAAAAGCTGGCATCTTTTCAACAATAAACAAAAGTGTGATTAAAAGCCTTATGACACACTCACGTATTATATATTCCTTGTTGCTTCTATGATGTATTTCCTGGCTTGATGTTTGCTGTTAATTTGAGTTATGCTATTTCATAATGCTAACATGGGCTTCTAGTTCAAAAGAACAAATTTATCATAAACTTTTTCCTTTCTTATTTATTAGTTTAGAAAATCTTTCAGTTTTATAAGACTATTGTATGCCAGAACAAATGAAATTAGAATCTTGGGTAAAAAATTAAAATTTATTTAGTAAAGTAATAGTCCAAGTACAAAGTGAAGTGTTTATATGACAATAAGAAGTTGGCAGGCTGAGGTAAGAATTATGGAATGGATGCTAACAAATAAACAGAATGAATGAAATACTGAACTTAAAGAAAAGATGGTGAGATACTATTGTATGCCAGAACAAATGAAATTAGAATCTTGGGTAAAAAATTAAAATTTATTTAGTAAAGTAATAGTCCAAGTACAAAGTGAAGTGTTTATATGACAATAAGAAGTTGGCAGGCTGAGGTAAGAATTATGGAATGGATGCTAACAAATAAACAGAATGAATGAAATACTGAACTTAAAGAAAAGATGGTGAGATGGGAAACATCTCTTTTCGAAAATAAAGAAACATGAAAGCAGAAAAGAAAAATATAACAAAGTTAAAACAATATATGATTTTTAGAAGTCATTATACAGTATGTATATATATTCCTCTCTACATCTATTAGCCAGAATTGTTGTGGCAAGCTGTAGTAATGACTGAGAGACTTATATTATTACAAAAGAAGAATGAAGGAAGGAAAGAAGGTAGGAAGGAAAGAAAGAAAAGTTTAGTGAGTAACTACCTCACTTTTTACACAGTTGTTATGGAATAGTAATAACTTAAACTCTGAATCTTTTTATTTGATCATTCACAGACATGATTTTTTTTAACTCCTCACTTTGAAAGATGACAGTATTTTCCATTTCTCCATCTCTCATTTTCATCACTCTTCCTACAATCTACTTTCTGCCACATGCAAAATAAAATATAATTTTATTACCTTTTACAAGATTCAAAAATTTGTATTCTAGCCCACAAGTACAATAAAATTTGCTGGTTTTGGAACATCAATCAGTTATAAAGTTTAAAATGTGTATCAGATTAAAGAGTGAGAGGCAGGGAGCTGGATGAAGCTGCAGTGAGAATGTAGCTCATCTCCACCCACACACCTCTAAACTCTCAGGTGTGTTAACCTGGACCTGGAGAGTCTCATCCCTTCTCTCCCCACACCTTTGAACATCTCCACTAAAACTAGGATGGGCCAGATTGCAGAGTGAACAGCAGGGAGAAGGATGGAGCTTCAGTGAGAGCACTTGCTCATCTCCACCCACATGCCTCTAAACTCTCAGAAACGGGGAGGCCTTTGGATATCCAGTTTCAATGATGAAAATGCAGGTTTCAGGGTAAGCGTCAGGGAGACTGACCTGCAGAGAAAGAGTGGGCCACCTTCTCTTGCACTCCTCTAAACACTCAGAATTAATTCCAAGAAATTAGGAAGAGATGTATAATCCATCAGATAAGCAGAAGCCACCACAGAGGGACAAGAAAAATGAGAAAATATGTCTCTTCCCCCCAAGGAAAAAGAACAACTTCTCATCATTCACAGACAGTAGAATGGAACTTGTGGAAATGTCAGATATACAATTCAGAACATTCATAGTGACAAAACTAAACAAGATGCAAGAGAAAAGAGACAGCGAGCTCCGGGAGATGAGGAAGTCCTTCATGATTTGAAAGAAAAAATAGGAACCATAAAAAAGATTCAAACAAAACTGTTATACATGAAGACTATAATACAGGAAGTCAAAACCTCACTCAAAAGTATTAAAAGCAGATTAGATCATACAGAATACTGAATCTCAAATGTAGAAGGCAAAACCTCTGACCTAGAAAAAAGACACTGAGAAAGTAACCTTCAAAATGAGAATAATATCTGAGAAGTACTAGATACCATTAAACACCCAAACATTAAGAAAATTGGTATCCCAGAGGTGAAAAAACAAATTTGGGCATTGATAATCTAGTTCACAAAATTATGGAAGAAATCTTTCCAAATCTAGAGAAGCATTCAAACATCCAGATCCAAGAAATAAAAAGGACACATGGCACATCATAGCCAGATTGATCAAAACCACAGATAAAGGCAAGATACTAAAATTGGCAAGAGAGAAATGTCAAGTTACCTACAAAGGTTTCCCCATCAGGCTAACTTTGGACTTCTCACTGGAAACAATGCAAGCAAGGAAAAAATGAGAAATATATTCAAAGTCTTAAATGAAAAACAATTTCAACCAAGATTATTGTATCCAGAAAGATTACCCTTCAAATGGGAAGAAAAGATAAAAAACATTCTCAGAAAAACAAAACCGGAAAGAATTGACCAACACCAGACCAGCTTTTCTTCAAGAAGTTCTGAAGGGAGTATTATACCAGGAAAACTGAAGATAGACAGACAAATAGAAGAGGAAAAAAAAAAAAAAAAGAACAAGAAAATGACCAACTTAATAGTAGGAATAAGTCCAGAAATATCAATAATAATGTTGAATATTAATGGTTCAAATTCTCCAATCAAAAGACACAGACTGACTCACTGAATGGAAAAAACAAACAAACAAAAAAACTGCCCGGAATATCTCTCTATCTCTCTCTGCTGCCGGCAAAAAACAGGCCTCATGTGGGACCAGCATTTAGCATAATGGCTATGTCGCTGGACTCCCATGTAGTCGACTGTGGTTTGAGTCCCAGACCCAGTCGCTTAAACTCATGCCAGGCATGTGTGTATGCACGCCCAAGATCCTGAGAGGAGAATGGAGGAGAAGAAATTGTGGCATGGCCATCCCCCCTGGGGGGGGGG
>NW_006199558.1:1335259-1335654 GCF_000334495.1 Tupaia belangeri chinensis
CTCGCACACGGGATCGCCACAAAAAAAAAAAAAAAAAAAAAAAAAAAAAAAAAAAAAAAAAAAAAACCTCATGGATAAAAACATACGCAGTTAAAAATGAATGGTTGAAAAATACTATTCCACGCAAACAGAAACCAAAAAAGGGCTGAAGTCGTGAAGTCATGATCTCAGACAAAATAGACTTTAGGACAAAAACTGTAAGAAAAGAACTTTATGTAGTAATAAAAGAGCTAATTCATCAAGAAGATATAATGCTTATAATAATTTATGCACCCAACTCAGGATCACCCAAATACGTAAAGGAAAGACTGCTAGATCTAAAAGGAGAGATAGGGGAACCAGCAGTTAGTGTAATGGCTATGTCGCTGGACTCCCACATAGTCAACCGCAGTTCG
>NW_006199558.1:1336020-1340815 GCF_000334495.1 Tupaia belangeri chinensis
CCAGTTTTGTCGGCTCCGCACGTTGGCAAGGCTACTGCTGTAAGTCCCCACCGCACCACCACCCCCACCCCCACCCCCCGAACCTATGAGCAAAGCTTGGGTCAACTCAACATGTTGGCGAGGCTGCTTGTTGTATGCTCCAGAGACTGTGGTAGCCTTGCTGGGAAGCAACTCCTGACTCCCTGATATACTACTTTAAAAGAATTACATAGCTCTCTTATACATCCTGAGTATATGATAAGATTTCCCAAAAGTCTCCTGACCACTCCCCTTTGCCCTGATCACCTACTGTTAATTACAATGTTTCATCCCTGCAGTCACAATAGAGGGTGTGCTGAAGTTCAATCTAGGCAGAAATAATCTTCTTGACCTTTGGAAGGCCCTTCAAGATACATTTAACATAAGCTTAAAAATAATCTTTTCTTTACATAAAATAGGATTAGGCCCAAACTGGCCCAGGACACCCCCGCTCTTACCAAGTGAAATAGATAAATATATTAGGATCCCTTAAATTAAGTTTTAGATCCCTATAAAACTATATAAGTATCATTCTTTATTGAGCTTCATAAGAACTAATACCTATACTTGAGATTTTCTTTTTAGCATCATATTCAGTAATCACAAGATGATTGCTGCCCGGCTAATAATTAACTCTGCTTGCTGGAGGCTGTTTCCCAAAATGATATTCCATGAAGTTTCTGAAGACCTGCCTACATCAAACAAACAATTGTTGAACTGTAATAGACCCACCCTTAATCCAACCCTGAATAGAATCTATGTTCCCTATTGTTAAAACTTTATGAACTGATAATTAGAACACATAGCCCCTCACCCGTTTACTTGAATGTATCACATTTTCAATAAAAAGGCACAATAATTCCTAGCAGTTGTCACTCTACAGAGAGTGATCTCTGGGGAGGTGTCTGACTGAGGACGTGCACAAAAACGGCACCAAGGCCTCAGTCTTTCCTTCCTGCGCCGCCTCTAATGGGATAACCCATCCCTGCAGAGGCTGGACCCCGACAATTAAACATGGTATTAATTTCAGGGGGAAAAAAAAAGCTCAAAAATACACAAACACGTGGAAACTAAACAACCTACTCCTGCATGATTTCACAACTACTAAAGAAATCAAGACTGAAATCAATAGATTTATGGAAACCAATGACAATGAGTACACAAGTTTCTTATGCACAACCAGTGCACATAAGAAAAAGATGGAGAGGTGGCAAATGGATAACCTAACAACATGCCTCAGGGAATTGGAATAATGACAGCAACAAAAATCCAGAAATGCCAGGGGAAAATAAATAATAAAGAGTCAAGCAGAAATAAATGAAATAGAAAATGAATGAACCATACAGAAAATAAATTAAAACAAAAGCTGGTTCTTTGAAAAGATAAGAAAGATTGACACACCATTAGCTAGACTAATTAAGAAGAAAGGAACCAGATAAATCAAATTCATAAAGAAACAGGCAATATTACAACAGACATAATAGAAATAGAAAATATCATTAGAGAATACTATAAGTGACTATATGCCAACAAACAAAAATCCTGGATGAGATGGGCAAATTCCTAGACACATATAATCTACCAAGATTGAATCAGGTGGATATAGAAAGCCTGAATAGATCCATAACAAGCAACAAGATTGAATCATTAATAAACTACCTCTCAATGACGAAAAGCCCAGGTCCTGATGGATTCATTTCTGAATTCTCCAAAACTTTTAAAGAACACTTAACCCTCATTCTACTCAAATTATTTCTAAAGATCCAAAAGGAAGGAACCCTTCTAAATTCATTTTATGAAGCCTCCATCACCCTCATCCCCCAAGCAGATAAGGACACTACAAGGAAGGAAAACTACAAACCAATATCTCTGATGAATATAGATGCAAAAATTCTCAATATGATACTACCAAATTATATCCAACAACAAATAAAAAAGATTATTCATAATGACCAGGTAGGTTTTATTCCAGGGATGCAAGAGTGGTTCAACATACACAAAACCATAAATGTAACTCACCACATTAATAGAAAGAAAATAAAAAACATATGATCATTTCAATCAATGCAGAAAAAGCATATGACAAAATACAACATCCCTTCATGATTAAGACTGTCAACAAAATAGGCATAGAAGGGTCATTTCTCAACACAGTAAAAGCCATTTATCAAAAACCTATATCTAGGGACCAGCAGGTGGTGGAATTGTTACATCACTGGACTCCCACATAATTGACTGCGGTTCATGTCATGACCACTGGCTTAAAACTCATGCCAGGTGCATATGTGTGTGTGTGCTGAAAATCCTGAGAGGATGATGGAGGAGAAGAGATGTGGCATGGCCATCTTCCCTGAGGGAGTAATTTCTCACTTTCTGTCTCTTTGTTTCTGTCTCTCTAGCAAGTGCATGCTCCCTTTAGCAAAAATCTCTCTAAAAACAAAACAAAACCCTATAGCTAACATTATACTGAAAGGGGAAAAGCTCAAAACTTTTCCACTAAAAACTGGTACTAGACAAGGCTGTGCATTTTCTCCACTTTGTTTCAAAATAGTGCTGAAAGTCCTAGCCAGTGCAACCAGAAAAGAAATAAAATAAAGGAAATTAATATAGAGAAGGAAGAGGTGACATTATCTCTATTTACAGAAGACATGATTGTAAATATAGAAAACTCAAAGGTATCCATGAAAAAACTACTGGATGTAATAAATGGATACAGTAAAGTGGCAGGATACAAAATGAACATACAAAACTCTATAGCATTTCTATATACAAACAACAAGCAGACTAAGGTAGAACTGAATAAAGTAATTCCATTTATCATAGCCATCAAAAGTATAAGGGACCAGCAGTTAGCGTAATGGCTATGTCGCTGGACTCCCACGTAAATAGACTGCAGTTCGAGTCCCGGACCCAGTGGCTTAAACTCACGCTGGGTGCATGTGCATGCGTGCCCAAGATCCCAAGAGGAGAATGGAGGAGAAGGGACTGTGGTGTGGTCATCCTCACTGGGGGGTAATTTCTCGCTTTCTGTCTCTCTGTCTCTCTCTAACTGGTGAGCACACGCACCCTAGAGCAAACAAACAAACAAACAAAAAACAAAACAAAACCTCTCCAAAAATAAAAATATAAGATATCTAGAAATAAATCTAACCAAAGAAATCAAAGACCTCTATAAGGAAAACTATAAAAACCTAAAAAATTTTAAAACATTAAAAAGACACACAGAAAGGGAAAAGACAGCCCACGTTCCTGGATCAGAAGAATTAATATAACCAAAATGACAATTCTACCCCAATAAATCTACATATTTACTCCAATTCCAGACAAAACAGAGATAGTCTTAACAGATTTAGAAAAGACAATTATTGACTTTGTCTGGAATCATAAAAGACCCCATATTGCCAAAGCAATCCTGTGCAAGAAAAGTGGAGTAGACAGCATCTCAATCTCTGACCCTAAAACATATTACAAAACTGTGATAATCAAAATGACATGGTATTGGCACAAAAACAGATAAATGGAACAATGGGAAAAAATAGAGGCCCCAGAAATAAATCCCCAAACTTACAGCCAGCTGATTTTTCACTAAGGGTAGCAGTCAATCCAGTGGGAAAAAGAAAACCTTTTTGACAAACAGTGCTGGAAAACAAGGGAATCTTCCTGTGGAAAGATTAATCTGGACCCCTCTCTCTCACCATTAACAACAATCAGCTCAAGGTGGATCATGGATCTAAACCTAAGGCCTCAAATTATAAAACCACTGGTGGAAAAAGCTGGAGAAACTCCGGGAGACAATGTGGTAGCCAAAGACTTCTTAAATAAGACTCCTAACATACAGGCAATAATCCCGAAAATAAACAAGTCGCATTACATCAGATTAAGGAGTTTCTGCACAGCAAAAGACACAGTAATTAGTGTGAACTGATGACCCTTGAAATGGAAGAAGATTTTTGTAAACTATGCCTCACATAAGGGACTGATAGCCAAAATACATAGGGAACTCAAGTGACTTACAAAAATAAAAATAAAAAGGGTCAAGCTAGTTAAAGGATGGGAAAATTAACTGAATAAACAACTGTCTAAGGAACACATATGAATAGCCAAAAAGCACAGGAAAAAATTCTCAACATCCCTCATCATATGGGAAGTGCAGATCAAAACCACAATGAGATACTATGTTCCTACTGTGAGAATGGCAAAGATTAAAAATAAATAAATAAATAAAAGATAAATGATAGCAGAGTTGTGGTGAAATGGGAACTCTCCTACACTGTTGGTGGGAATGTAAATTGGTCCAGCCTCTGTGGAGAACAATATGGAGATTCCTCAAAAATCTGCAGACAAAACTAACATATGATCAAGCAATTCCCCTCTTGGGTATCTACCCAAAGGAGAGGAGAATGCTCAGTCAGAAAAGTGCTTGCACATCTATGTTTATTGTGGTATTATTCACAATTGATAAGACATGGAACCAACCCAAATGTTCATGAATGGATTAAAAAATTGTAGCACATATACTCAATGGAATACTACTCAGTCATAAAAAAAAAATCAAGATCCTAGCATTTCATATAAAGTGGATGAACATGGAAGATTTACTTCTGAGTGAAGCAAGACAGGCTATGAAAGAGACACGTTTTACATCTCCTTAACATATACCAACTGTCCACACACTATGGCAGGAATTGAATGACTAGAAAATACAAAGGCACTGGGAACCAGCAGTTAGCGTAATGGCTATGTCGCTGGACTCCCACGTAGTCGACCGCGGTTCGTG
>NW_006199558.1:1341150-1360566 GCF_000334495.1 Tupaia belangeri chinensis
GCCCAAGATCCCAAGAGGAGAATGGAGGAGAAGGGATTGCGGCGTGACCATCCCCTCTGGGGGGTGATTTCTCGCTTTCTGTCTCTCTCTGTTTGTCTGGCGAGTGCACGCGCCCTATAGTGAAAACCTCTCAAAAAAAAAAAAAAAGGCATTGAAAATAGCTAGGGACTGGACCACCAGTTAACGTAATGGCTGTGTCGCTGGACTCCCATGTAGTCCACTGCGGTTCAAGTTCTGGACCTGGTGGCTTAAACTCACACCGAGTACATGTGCATGGGTGCCCAAGATCCCAAGAGGAGATTGGAAGAGAAGGGATTATGGCATGGCCATATCCCCTGAGGGGTGATTTCTTGCTTTCTGTCTGTCTGTCTCTATCTGTCTTTCTGGGGAGTGCATGTGCCCTATAGCAAAAATGGCTAGGGAAACTGGAGACAGTGTGGGAAGAGGGTGGGAGAAGGGAAAGTGCTGGAAGCCGTGCTCCAGCTGGGGTGGGTGCACAGGAAGGCAACACGGGTGAACAGGAATCAGACTAAGACCTCATGCCCTTTAGCATGTTCTTAGCCGACTACAGCCACAGTAAACTCCAGACTGCAGCCCTGATGGCCAGAAGTCATGCATATTTATTATAGAAGGAGTTTCACAGGGGAAGGATGGGTGAGGGGAAATAAGTGAAAAATTTTACTCCAAAGGTAAGGCATTCAAAGTATAGGAACAATAATCATAAAACATGACATCTGTTTTGTTTAGGTATAAACAGTCATAATTCTTAGAACGAGGAAGTCCATTTTTCGGGTGCATTTTCTTCTTTGATCTTGATTACCAGGGAGGGTCTTTGGATGAGAGGGTTTCCAGGAATTTTCAGTCCCAGACTGGCTTGATCACTTTAGTCCCAGATTGGCTTGAGAACTTTGAGCCCCAGGTCAGCTTTTGAGAACTTCAGCCTCAGGCTAGGGTGGCAGCAATTACAAGAGCCTAGAAATAAATCCTGTCTGGTTTAGTAAAGACAAGCTTAGTATATACTAAAGTGGAATACCTATGTTATCTTTGGGGTAGTCTACAGCTAAGAGGGTGAGTCTACATAGGAAAGGAATGTGGTCTTGTGAGTAGCTAAATGACTGACCTAAAGGTTACTGTGTACATGGGACCCTCTACATGCTGCTATATACAATGACTGTGGCTTGGAGAATGGCAATCCTCCCTTGTCCTGAGAGTAAGGGTGGCTTATGGTCTTTGGGGTAACAGCACCTCATGGATGAGTCCCTGAGCCCCTCCCAGCTACTGAGATCCTTCGCCCATTAGTAGCTTTACCTAAACCTTTCTAATGCTTATCTATGTAATCCCCAGTAGGAGAAGTGAATGTAGCATTCTTTATTGACATTTTCCAGTAGGGAGGGATTGAGTCTAATGGGAGTAACTCCTGTTCGCAGCCACCGCCCTATGCAGCTGCGGCCTTCGTGGATCTGCATTCTTTCAGGATTATTGTAAAAGTTATAGTAAGGCTGGGGGTGCCTTTATGGGGTACCGGGGTATCGCAATAAGGCCCATAGCAGAGAAATTGAGTGCAGGCTAGTACAGCGACACAATAGAGGTGAGGTCTAGAACTCATAAAACTGTTTACCTTGCAAACAGTTCTCCTCAGCCGAGTCCTTGCTCTAGGGCATGAGGGGCAGTTCTTTCATACTCAGCTTATGTTAACTGCATGGTCCCAGCAGGAAAGAATATGAGGATAGATATTAAGGAGAAAGTGAGAAGCAAGACATTTATGGGGCACAGAAATGAATCTGTCAGTGATAATGTTTATAAGTATCCTGAAACTAGACTGGCATGAAGTATACTCATGTTTAGTAAATTCCCTTTACAAACTAAGTGATGTATACTGATTGAATGTATATAATAAATTAAAATCAAATAGTATAACAGCATTTATCACTACAGAGCCACTAGTGGTTTTTTTTATTATAACTTTATAGCCCTATTTGTACTTCACAGAAGAAAATATTTAATAGACTTCTGGGTTTTTTTTTTTTGTTTTTTGTTTTTTTTTTTCTGCTAAAGGGCATATGCGCTTACCAGAGAAAGAAAGACAGAGAGAGAGAGCAAGAGCGAGCGAGAGAGACTTCGCTCTGCCCCCAAAGGGGCATGCTCATGCTACAATCCTGTCTGTATTTCTGCATCCATTTGAGATTTTGAACACACATGCACATGTACTTGTAAAGTTTTTCACATTGCTGGAATCAGACTGTGAACCACATTCTGTGATGTGAGATTCAGCTCCCTTAACTAGTAGGCCAATGGGGGCCAGAACAATTTAATTGATTTCCTTACCTTACTTTTAACCAATCTGAACAACAAAGAAAAAATGCACAAAAAAATGAATAGGCTTTCAAGGATCCAAGGGACTATAACAAAAGAACTAATATTCTTGTCATCAGAATCCTAGGAGAAAATAAAAATGATGACTCTAAGATAGAACTGGAAGAAATCATGGCTATATACTTTCCCATATAGCAAGAAACAAAAATCTTTATATTCAAGAAGACAGAATAAACCCAAAACAAACTATCCCAAAACTAAGACAAAGAAAACTCTAGAAAACAACTAGAGACAAAAGACTACTACTTTACCACATAGATGGAAGTGGTTGGATATTTTTCAAGTGCCAAAACAAACAAAAAGTCCATTAAGTATTCTATACAGAATGAAAACATCCTTCTACAATGAGAATTCAAGACATAGTAAAATGAAGGAAAAGTATTTTTACAAAAGCCCCCTGCTCAGATTCGGGTGTTGGAGGAGAGGTTGCCTCAATCTTTAGAACCACCATTCTAGTACCACCAGTCACAGAGTTAGAAGGTAGGAGGGGCCACCTTTCTTGAGCTAACATTGTTCTATCCTCTACCTTATCAGGGAGCAGATAGTAAGCAGTGCTGCTCAGCCTCATCTCATCACTAAAGCCCCCTTCCAGCCTAGCATGTGAGTGAAGGGGCTGTCTTACCCTGTGAGCCATGCTGAGCATAACATGCAATTTTATATATCACTGTACATTTTGCTTCCCAGCTCAGTCCCCAGTCACATAGGGATCAGAGAGGTTTGAATATATAAGAGCCAAACATATGAAAGCTGTGAGATTCAAAAGGAATTCTCTCCCCATATTCATCTCAGCAGAAAAGAGATAGAAACTTTTCTCTCTGCAAATCTGATTCAAAACTCCCACTGTGGATACCACAGGAAAAGTACATCACCAGATGACTAAAAATCTCAAAACTCCCACTGTGGATACCACAGGAAAAGTACATCACCAGATGACTAAAAATCACAACAGAGCCTCAAGAAATATGAGAAAACAAAGATTTCCCCTCCAAAGGAAAACAGCAATTCCTCACCAACAGTGGATAAAACACAAAAATCACCAACATGTCAGAAAAATAATTTAGAATATTTATCATAACTAAACTCAAAAGAAACCAAATGCAAAAGAAACCAACCAGTTCCAGGATATAAGAAAATCTTTCCAGGATTTGAAGGAGGAACTCCATAGACATGGAAATCCAAACAGAACTTCAGGAGATAAAGAATACAATGGAGGATAGCAAAACCTCTCAAAGTATTAACAGCAGATTAGACCATGCAGAAGAATCTCTGACCTTGAAGACAAAACTTACATCTTGGTTTAAGCAACTGAGAAAAATGGAAAAAAATAAAATCATTAAAAGTGAAAACGAGGGGGGAACCAGCAGTTAGCGTAATGGCTATGTCGCTGGACTCCCACGTAGTCAACCGCGGTTCGTGTCCCGGACCCGGTGGCTTAAAACTCACGCCGGGCGCGTGTGCGTGCGTGCCCAAGATCCCGAGAGGAGAATGGAGGAGAAGGGATTGCGGCGTGACCATCCCCCCTGGGGGGTGATTTCTCGCTTTCTGTCTCTATGTCTCTCTCTGTCTGGCAAGCGCACGCGCCCTACAGTGAAAATCTCTCAAAAAAAAAAAAAAAAATGAAAACAAGGGAACCAGCGTGTAATGGCTATGTCGCTGGACTCCCACGTAGTCGACCGTGGTTCATGTCCCGGACTCGGTGGCTTAAAACTCATGCAGGGCGCATGTGCGTACGTGCCCAAGATCCCGAGAGGAGAATGGAGGAGAAGGGATTGCGGCATGACCATCCCCCCTGGGGGGTGATTTCTCGTTTTCTGTCTCTCTGTCTCTGTCTGTCTGGCGAGCGCACGCACCCTATAGCGAAAACCTCTCAAAAAAAAAAAAAAAAAGTGAAGACAAGCAATTGCACAGCAGTTTTTCCCAAAACCACATACATTTTACGTAAGGCAGTTGTGGTCATGTGACATATGGATTGTATTAGGTTGTTAAATAATTAGGTTGGTTAAATAACAAAAACTTGAACTTAGCCTCAATCCTCCCCCCTCTTTCTGCAGAAAGTCTCCTTTTAGTGGCTTTTTAAAATTGAGTCAAATTTTATAAAGAAATTAAATATAAAATCATAATTTGCTTCTTGAGCTATTTTTGGAATTTATGCTCAAACGAGTGACTTAGGAAAACTAAATTGTCTAAAAAAAAGGAAAGAAAGAAATAGAAGATTTCTCTTCTATCTTATCTGAAAACAAGTGACAGAAGTCCTTCTCCAGAAGTAATTAATCAGAGTAAAGCACGAGGACCCTTTACAAAAACTCACTGTAATGCATTACTATTTTTATCAGGAGGCAGAGAACTGCAGAGATATATTCCCTGATAGGCATTTGTGTCAGCCCCATGGTATGAGTGACAGGGAGCCCAGTGAAGTGGAGCTCTGTGTGCTGCCTACATATGGACAGTCTATGATGTGTATCACATTGGATAATATTCCACTTTCAGAATTATAGTATCTGTATATAGGAAATGGGTTTAATAACTCACTGTGGTTCTGATTTGTCTTATATTAATTTCTCAAAATTCTAATGTGTGTGCTTTTTTATAAGAGGTTTTTTGCTACAGAGGTGTGAGCTCACCAAAAAGACAGAGAGAGACATAGAGACAGAAAGCAAAAAAATCACCACCCAGGAGTAATGGCCACTCCGCAATCCGTTCTCCAGTCTCCTCTTGTAATTTTGAGCACGCACGCATAAACACCTGGCATGAGTTTCAAGCCAGCAGGTCCAGAACTTGAACTGCAGTCAACTACGTGGGAGTCCAGCAATGTAACCATTACACCATCTGCTGGTCCCTCTTATATGTGTTTTTATAATAAAAAATAAAAGTGATACATATGTTGTTCTGACTATTAAAAAAATGAGGACAACATATGAGAAATCCTAGATACCATTAAATGGTGTCTTACTGACAATTGTCGATGTGAGTTATTTTACTCAATAACATTTCAATTTAATGTTAATACAATATCATGTATAAGAAAATGGTTAAGTTATGTGTTCACTAACATTATAACATGGTTGCCAAAATCACAGACTTTGTAGTGGATGGAAGAGAACTGAAATGGAATGTCTAACATTTCAAAATTTTTAAACTTATTTGTCCTCTCTTACCTTCAGTTTCCCATTCTGGAAAATCTGGATAGTAAAAACCATAGCACTAAGTACTAAAATAAAAATAAAATGACAACAAAATAGATAGCATCTAATGTTTAATGAACACTTACCAAGGAATTTGATATTAATCATATATTTTCATCCTTAAAGGGGATTAATATTACTGTAGCAATGTGATATGCATAAGAAAACATTTAAATGTATGTAAATGCATTTATTTACAAATATATGTAATGCATGTAATGCTCTTAGAATAGTGGCAATGACATTGTAAATATTGGTTATTATTACTAAGTTTAAAATCGTACAATTACAAGGTAACTCATGAATATTGTATTCCCAATAATATATATTTTTAAAAGGCAAAATTAGAAGAAGTAAACGGAAAGAAAGACTGCATCAGCCTAAACTGATCACTAAAGCCCTGTGCCAAGTCTAGAGTGGGGGCCTAAGGGCTATGTCAGCTGACATGAGGTTACCACCTTATATTCTTGCTTCCAAGTACAGCTCCCAGCCCTACTGAGACTAGAGAGGTTTCGGTGTATAGGAGTAAAATACTTGAACATAACTCCAGAGGAATTCTCTCCCCACACTCACTTTAGCAGAAAAAAGAAAGAAACTCTTCTCTGTAAATCTTAACCCCAAACTCTTACTGCCGATAGCATGCTGCTACTCAACGAGGAAGTAAAACTGGTGCAGAGCTAATTCACAGCATAGTAAAGCACACAAGAACAGAACTACAGAAATCTACTCCAAAGAAATAGCAAGAAGTGAGTATATCACCAGGTGGACTAAAATCAGAGCAGAACCTCAATAAATATGAGAAAATCAGGAATTACCTTCCCCCAAAAGGAACACAATAACTCCTCACTAATAATATACAAAATACAAGAAATTACAGAAATATTAGAGAAATAATTGAGAATACTTACCATACCAAAACTCAATGAGATGCAAGAGAAAACAACCAACCAATTCCAGGAGATGAGAAAATTTTCCCATGACTTGAAGGAAGAACTCTATGAAGATATAGAAACACTGAAAGAGAATCAAACAGAATTTCTAGAGTTAAGGACATGATGCAGGAAATCAAAACCTCCTTTGTAAGCAATAACAGCAGATTAGATCATGCAAAAGAAAGAACCTCTGATCTTGAAGCTAACACTTCTGACTTGTTCCAAGCAATGGAGAAGAATGGAAAAATAGTCATTAAAATGATAACATACTGGAAATCCTAAAACCATTAAATGGCTGAATATTTACATGATGGGTATTCCAGAAGGTGAAGAGATAGGTAAATGCTCAGAAAATGTTTCATGATATAATAGCTGAAAACTTTCAAAATTTAGAGAAGTATACAGAAATCTAAATCCAAGAAATACAAAGTACACCAAGTAGATATAGCATAAGATCCTCTCCAAGGTACAGCATAGCCAAACAAAGACAATATTCTAAAAATTATAAAAGAGAAATGACAAATTACTTACACAGGTTACTCCATTAGACAGTCTCAGACCTCTCAACTGAAATAATGCAGACAAGGAAAAAATGGGAAGACATATTTAAACCTCTGAAAGAAAAACAATTTCAGCCAAAAATACCAGCAAGATATTCCTTTAAATGCAAAGGAAAAATAAAATCATTCCTAAGTAAACAAAATCTGAAAAAATCACCAAAAAGTAGACAAATATAATATACCTAAAGGGATATGAATAGAAGCAACAGAATACAAAACAACTAGAACAACAAACAAAAGACAATAACCAAACGACAGGGATAAATTCACACATATCAATAATAACCTTGAATGTTAACGTATTAAAATCCCCAAACGTAAGGCACCAATTGACTCAATTGGGTGGGTGGGGGGAAGGAGCCTTCTATTTATGGCTTACAAGAAACATAACTCATTAACAAAGATATACGTAGACTGAAAGTGAAGGACTTGGAAAAAAAGTCATTTCATGCAAATAGAAATGAAAAAGTAGGTTTTTGCCACATTGATATTAAACAAAATAGACTTTAGACAAAAAGAGTAAAAAGAGAAATGATACTACATGGTTCTAAAAGAATTAATTCACCAAGAAGATACAACAATCATAAATATTTATGTACCCAATGCCAAGGCACCCAAATATATAAAAACAAAACAAAAACTGCTAGATCTAAAGTGAGATACAGACTACAATACACTAATTATTATGAATTTCCATACCCTACTCTCACCACTGGACAAGTCATCTAGACAACACACACACCACACAAAACAAAGAGACAAGGGGTTAATTGATACCATAAACTAAATGGACCTGACAGACATATGTACATACATACATATATATATATATATATATATATATATATAGAGAGAGAGAGAGAGAGAGAGAGAGAGAGAGAACATTCTATTCAGCAACCACAAAATACACTTTTCTAATCTCCACATGGAACGTTTTCAAAGAGTGACCACATAACAGGCCACAAGATAAGCTTTTACAAATTTAAAAGTACAGAAACTTTATTGAGCATTTTCACTAATCACAATGAAATTAAACTTGAAACCAACCACATAGAAAACCTCAAACATATACTAAAAAAAAGACCCCAAAAACCAAATAAACCATGAAATCTAATCAACCTACTCCTGAATGACTATCACACTAACAAAGAAATAAAGACAGAAATCAAAAGATTTACTGAAACAAATGATAATGAATACAACACTCTCCATAACCTTTGGGACACAGCAAAAGCAGTAATTAGAGGGAAGTTCATAGACATTAATGTTCACAAGAAAAAAACAGAAAGGTGGCAAATAAGTAAATAAGTAACATCACATTTTAAAAAACTAAAAAAAGCAAAAAAAAAACTCAGAAGAAAAGAAATATGAAATATTAGCATAGAAAAAATGAAACAGAATAAAAGAACTACACAAAAAATAATTAAATGAAAGGCTTTTTTTTTCAAAAGGATAAAGAAAATTTACAAAATATTAGCTAGACTAATCAAGAAAAACAGAAAAAGGACCAGATAGATAAAACGAGTAATAAAGCTAGTAATATTATAACTAGTATGTAAGAAATACAAAAAATTATAAGAGAATACTATGAGCAACTACATGCAAACAAACTAGAAAATCTAGATGATATGGATGGATTTCTGGACATGTACAAGTTACCTATGCTGAATAAGGATGAAGTAGAAAGTCTGAATAGACCAAAAACTAATGAGATGGAATCAGTAATAAACACTTCCCAGGGAAAAAAAAAAATGTCCAGATGGCTTCACTTTTGAATTCTAAAACATATTTAAAGAGGAACTAACTCCAATGCTTTTCAAACCATTTTTTGTTCTTTAGGGTACATGCACTCATCAGAAAGATACAGAGCAGGGAAAGGCAGAGAGTGAGAAGCCACCCCACACACACCCGGGGGGATGGTCACACTGCAATCCCTTCTCTTCTATTCTTCTCTTGGATTTTGGTCATGCAAGCAAATGTGCCTGGCATGATTTTCAAATTGCCAGGTCTGGAACTTGAACCATGGAGTTGGTTATGTAGGATTCAACACCTTAACATCTATACCTCTTGTTGGCTCAAACTATTTATGAAGATTCAGATGGAAGGAACCCTTCCAAACTCATTCAAGGAAGTGTCCAATACCTTGATACCAAATCAGACAAGGACATAACAACAAAAGTAAACTACAGACCAATATCTGATAAATATTCATGCAAAAGTTACCACCAAGATACTAGCAAACTGGATCCAACAGCACATTAAAAAAAATTATACACCATGTCCAAGGTAGGCTTTTTTTTTTTGAAGAGGTTTTTGCTATAAGGCACATGTGCTCACCAGACAGACAGAGAGACAGAAAGGGAGAAATCACCCCCCAGGGGGGATTTTGGGCATGTCACAATCCCTTCTCCTCCATTCTCCTCTCGGGATCTTGGGCATGCACGCACATGTGCCTGGCGTGAGTTTTAAGCCACCGGGTCCGGGACTCGAACCATGGTTGACTACATGGGAGTCCAGCGACATAGCCATTACGCTAACTGCTGGTCCCTCCAAGGTAGGCTTTTATACCAGAGATGCAAGAATGGTACACATATACAAAAAACTAAAAGTAATTTATCACATAACAGAAAGAAAGATTTAAAAAAAGCTTTTTGATTAAATGCAGAAAAAGCATTTAATAAAATACAGTATCCCTCATGATCAAGAATCTCAGGAAAATATAGGGATAGAAGGAAATTCCTTAAAACAATAAAGCCATATACATGAGACTTACTGCTTACATCATACTGAATGGGGAAAAGTTGAAGTTTCCCACTCAAAATTGGAACAAGACAAGGCTGCCCACTTTCTCCACACTTATTGAATGTAGTCCTGAAAGCTGAAGTCAATGCAATCAGACAAAAGAGCAAAATAAAAGCAATTCAAGTAGGAAAAGAGGAAGCTATACTATCCCTAGTTGCAGATGATACAATTATATAAAAGAAAATCCAAAGGAATTCATGGGAAAAAAACAAACACTAGAAGTGATAAAAGAATTCTTTAAAGTAGTGGGATACCAATCAATAAAAAAAAATTTTAACATTTTTATACACCAACAATGAACAGTCTGAGATACAATTGAAGAAATCAATCCCATTTACAATAGCCACACACATGCACACAAACAAGATATTTAGGAATAAACCTAACCAAAGAGGTAAAAGACGTCTACGAGGAAAAGTATAAAAAATTGAAAAAAGAAATTGAGTATTATACCAAACAATGAAAAGATTTCCCATGTTCTTGCAGTGGAATAATCAATATAATTAAAATGTCAGTTCTACCCAAACTAATTTACATATTTATTGCAATTTCAATCAAATTTCTGGTAACATTCGTCACAGAAGTAGAAAAAAGTCACAAAATTTGTAGGGAGTCATAAAAGACCTAATATTTCCAAGGCAATACTGTATAATAAGAACAAAGTAAGAGGCATCTCAGTACTCAACTCCAAAATATATTACAAAGTAATGATAATCAAAATAGCATGCTACTGGCACAAAAATAGACACATGGACTAGTGGAACAGAATAGAGATTTCAGAAATAAACCCTAAATTATACAGTCAACTCATCTTTGACAAAGGGTTTAAGACAATAGTGTGGTCAAGCCAGGTCCAGAACTGAAATTGCATGGTTAGCCATGTGGGATCCAGTGTCTTAACCACTAGGCCATTGGCTGGCCCTAAATCTTACCTTGTAAAGCTAGATCAGTGTGTACTTTGAGAACACCTACAGCCATCTGTTTTTTAATGGAATCTTTCTTTCTTTTTTTTTTTTTTTCATATTTTGGAGAGGTTTTTGTTATAGGGCACGTGTGCTCGCCAGAAAGACAGAGAGAGACAGAGAGACAGAAAGCGAGAAATCATCCCCCAGGTGGGATGGCCACGCTGCAATCCCTTCTCCTCCATTATCCTCTCGGGATCTTGGGCACGCACACACACGCGCCCAGCGTGAGTTTAAGGCACCGGGTCCAGGACTTGAAACGTGGTCAACTACATGGGAGTCCAGTTATAGCCACTATACTAACTGCTGGTCCCTTTAATGGAATCTTTCTGAAAATCAGGCCCAAGCATAGGAATCTTTAACTGAAGACTCAGATCAAGAAGAAAAGTTATTTGAGTTGCACAAGCCTTAAAATAGTCACTACTCTTCTGTGTAGCCTATCTAAAAGATAATTCCTGTTTAGAGACATTTTCTCACCTTTGGGATGAGTTCCTTACTGCTCCTACAAGGTCCTGCTACAAAGCCTCAAATGCCTGCCTGCATCAGTGCTCAGACTTACCAGATCTCCTGATTAAGTACAGTGGTCTTGTGAATACCCAAGGATAATGTATTTTATGGAAAAAAAAAAAAAAAAAAAAAAAACTATGCATTAGTTTCAAAATAATTTGCACCAAAATAAATTCATATTTTCATTAAAGAAAAAAGACAATGTTATGGGGAAAAGAAAGTATTTTTTAGCAAATGGTGCTGGAAAAACTGGATATCTAACTGCAGAAAAAGAAAGTGGAATCCCTCTCTGACCACCGACAAGAATCAACTAAAAATGTATTAAAGATTTAATGAGAAACCTAAGGTGATAAAACTACCGTACTAAATTTAGGGAAAACTCTTAAAACATTGGAGCAGGTAAAGATTTCTTTTTTTTGTAAGAATTACTTTTTTATTATCATCATTATTTTTAAAATTTTGAACATAGAGAAACAGACAGAGACAGACTGAGAGAGAGAGAGAAGCAAACCACCAGGTCTGGAACTAGATCTGCAGTCTGCCATGTGAGAGTCCAGTGCTTTAACCACCATGCCACCTGTCAGCTCCATAAAGATTTCTTAAATAAGACTCCTAAAGCACAGGCAATAATCTCCCAAATAGACAAGTGGGACTGCATCAAGCTAAATAGCTTCTTCACAGTAAAGGAAACAACTAGATTGAAAAGATAACCCTCAGAATGGGAGAAAATATTTGTACATTTTCCTGAGACAAGGGATTGAAAAGTAGAATACACAGAGAACTCAAGCAGCTCACCCATAAAACATAATCTAATGTTAAAAAAAAATATCAAGTGAACTAAATAGGCAACTATCCAAAGACTTACAAATGGACAAAAGGCATAAGAGAAAACATTCCAAGTCTCCTGTCTTAAGAGAAATGCAAATTAAAACCAATGAGACACATTTAACCCTATTAGAACAGCTAGGATCAAAAAAAATAAATAAATAAAGAATGAAAAGTACTGGTGAGGCTGTGCTGAAAAGGAAACACTTTCACTATTGGTAAAAAAGTCAATTAGTACAACCTCTGTGGAAAACTGTGTGGAGGTTTTTAAAAAACCTACAATAGAACTACCATATGACCCAGTAATCCCACTCCATGGTATTTACCCAAAGGAAAGAAAAACGGTCAGAAAGATACTTGTCCATCCATGTTTTTTGCAGCATTATTCACAATTGCTAAGACCTGGAATTAACATAAAGTGTCCAAGAACTGATGACTAGGTTAGGAAACTGTGACACATATATACTATGGAATATTACTCAGACATTAAAAACAATTAGATCCTATCATTTGATTCAATGTGGATGAATACAGAGGACTCAGTGCTGAATGAAATGAGCCAGACTTTGAAAGAGATACACTGTGAATCCCTACTTAATATGTATCTGATGTCTTCACTCTATGGCAGAAATTGAAAATTCCAAAGTTGAGAGGATAAGGGAAGATACTAGAGACTACAAGAGGGAGAATGGGGGAGTGGTATAAGTTGGGTAGTAGAGGGTGAATGGGAGGGGCAAAGGCAGAAAACATTTAACAGATAAAGCAGTGTTTAAAAATATGTAATTTTTGTTTTATAAAAACAAAAATTTAGGGATCAGAAGATGGCGTAATGGTTACATTACTGGAATCTCATGTAGTTAACTACAGTTCGAGTAACAAACTCGGTGGCTTAAAACACATGCTGGCCATGTGTGTGTGTGTGTGTGTGTGTGTGTGTGTGTGTATGTGCGTACCCAAAACCCCAAGAGGAAAATGGAGAAGAAGGGACTGCAGTGTGGCCATCCAAAGCGCCCCCCCCCAGCCCCATGTGATTTTTGTCTCTCTGTATCTCTCTATTTCTGTCTCTTTCTGTGTCTCTATAGGGCCCATGAACCTTACAGCAAAAATCTCTCAAAAATAAATATTTTTTAAATGAGATAAAATTAAGAGAATTTGTTGTCAAAGAACAGAGCAACCATAATCATTGATGAAAACATAAACTTTCCGCTTCTCTTGAATTTTAAATATTATGGTTGATGTTGAAGCAAAAATTGTAATACTATAGTGATTTTTAATATATGAAGAAGAAACAGTTAAGAAACTTATATAGGAGGGGCCAGACAACGGACAGCAGTAATACAATGTTTTGTGAGGCCAACCCATATGGGAAGGTTTTGGGTTTGTATCTAAGACTTCTCTGAACATGGTGGGCATGGGCATGTCCATGATCTGGGGCTGGCTGAATCTGAGAAGTGATCATAATATGAGGATGCTATTGGGTTTGTCCCCCAGTCTCACTTTCCCTATCTCCTAATCACTCATGGAAGAAAGAAAGAAACTATTTTAAAAAGTATAAATGGCCAGGATGAAGGCATATAAAGGGAAGTAATTCTCTACATTTCACTCAAACTGCTAAAATTATGACACTAGTATAAGGTGATAAATATAGCATATTATTGATATAAATGTATAAAGCATACACATACATATATGTGTGTACATAGTATAATAATTAGAACAATGACTAAAAAGCTATGCAGAAAGCTGCATTAAAAAATACAGATAAATCGAAATGCAACTCCAAAAATGAAAATAAACACATCAAAATCTATAGTAAACAGCTCATGCAGTACTCAGAAGAAAATTTATAGCACTAAACATATATGTATGTGTGTGTACAGTTAGGAAAACTAAACCTGAGTCATTCAGTTCTTAAGGCTAGAGTACTTGTAGTATAAATTGATGCCTCGGCTCTTACTGCTTTATGAGCATTTGAAATAGCCTCAGTCATGCCACTGTCACTACAATAATGGAGATAAATTAACAGTTGGTAGTTCAGGCATTAAAAAGAGTTCATCTCCAAAAAACAATCCAAACAAACAACATTTTCTATAGTTTTATGGTCATTATTCTCTCCCCTACCATTATATCCAATGACTTCTATGGATCGCTCCAAGAACACTCATTCGACAAACTGAACACTGCAACCAATAAGCTCAGAAAGTTCAAGTTAATGTGTTATTGGGCCAGCCTATAGAAAGACAGTTGAGGCAACTGGATTCCACATGGCAGACTATGGAGTTCAAATCCTAGATTCCACAACTTGAGAAAAATGTTGGGTGTGCTCATGCTCAAAAATTCTGAAAGGAGGGAGAAATGTAGAAAGATTGTGGAGTGACCTTTCCCCATGAGAGTAATTTCTCTGTCTCACTCCAGTAAGCACATCTGTCCTCTGGCAAAATTTTAAAAAACAAAAAACAAACAAACAAACAAAAAACAAAAACATTAGTATGCTATTGACTAAAGATTCTCAGAATTGTCCAGCAAGCTCAATTAGAGTCTAAAGGAGGAAGGTAATGGATAGATGAAATTCCAGTGATGACAAACTAACATTGATTACATGCACTGCAATATTTGGCACAGAGAGTTGATTCTTAAACAGAAAAGGGACCTCTGTGGAAAGAAAATGAGATATCTGAATCAAGGCTGAACTTCTGCTCACCATAAAATATCAATGCTATGATTTTTAGAAAAATATCAACTCGCGATTCACTAACTTCTAAAAAAAAGTATTTATTTATTTCTTCCATGAGAGAGGGACAAAGAGAAAAGAGAGAAACAGACACCCCAACAGGGTCTTTACATTGTAATCCATCCATCCCCAGCCTCAGCTGACCTGAATCACTGGTGCTCCTTCTCACCCCAGCCATACACAATGTGACTGGAACTTCCAACTTCCTGCATGAGTTCAGCACTGTAGAGCATTATGTTACCATCACATCAGCATCTGGACTACTAATTTTCACTTTTGACAAATTTTCCATGATTATGTAAAGTGTTAACATTAAGGAAAAATGTATGAAGGCCATCTGAGAATTATGTACTTTCTTTTTTTTTTTTTTAACAAATCTAAAAATGTATCCCACAGTGTAAAGTTTATTTTTTAAAAATTGACATTGATCCTGAATTTATAAGTACATGCACCTGGCATGCTGCCACTGGGGCAGGGATTCAAACCCCAGTTGGCCATGTGGGATCCAGTTTCCTCTGCACAGCATTTAACCTTTGCACCATGGGGCTAGCCAAACAATTGATATCTTTTGAATTGTACATATTTAACAGTGTAATAAACTTTTCTGGCAAATTGCATTAAGCATTTCTGTACTACCTTGAAGTTTCACGAATGGAAGACTACTTATATTTTCATTTGTACATTTTAGGCATTCTTGTTAGTTACATGAAAAATAGATAATTCTCTGATGTATCTGGTTGATAAATATTAATCTTTTAAACTTTTCATGTTCTTTTCTATTTTGAGTGCCATTACAGATTCATGAATAAAGTCATCAGAGAGAAAAATAAAATCGACATTGAAATCTCTGTGAGCAAAGACAAGGACCTGACAGCAAGAATGTTGAAGCATGAAGCTGCATTCTCATAGCAAGGCCTACTTGTTAGAGCAAAGACTCAGAATACCTGGGTCAAGAGTAATGTGAAACACTGGGGCCAGTAGTCAGCGTAATTTACGGCTATGTCGCTGGACTCCCATGTAGTCGACCATGGTTCAAGTCTCGGACCTAGTGGGTTAAACTCATGCCGGGTGCGTGTGCATGCATGCCCAAGATCCCGAAAGGAAAATGGAGGAGAAGGCATTGTGGTGTGGCCATCCCCCCTGGGGGATGATTTCTCACTTTCTGTCTCTCTGTCTCTCTCTGTCTTTCTGGCAAGCGCATGCGCCCTGTAGCGAAAACCTCCCCCCGACCCCCAAAAAAAAGAATAATGTGAAACTTAAAAGAAACTTGCCAGAACAAATTGCAAAAACCTTTTAAGTCACACTGGTTGAAGATTATCACCCCTTTCTAAGTGATAAATGGAGAATAAAATCAGTACATACCACATATATTAAATAATTTCACATACATAACTATGTATTAACTAATTTTAGAACAGCTATATTTTGGAGTTGTCTATCCTTGCTATATGTGTTAGAAATGAGCACAAAGAATCTTCAGAGTTCCTACAAAAACGATATCTTATTTGTATGCAAACATGAAAAAGGTCAAGGAAAATTCTATAGAATTCTTTGGCTAAGTGAAGACTGTCTGTCATCTCTGAAGGGATGTATAAAGCCCCGTGGCAGGCCTAGTAGTTTGGATCCTTAGCTTCACTTGCAATATAAATTCAATCTTCCCTCCAGGTTGAAGATTTAAAGTCTTATGAAGGTAAAATCTCTTCAAGCCCTTCACAATATTTCCTCCTTTAAACAGAAATTATCATTCTTTTAAGGAAAAAAAAAAAATCACAAGTCCAGAAAACGGAGCCTGTTTTTTTTTTTCCCTGATGTTTCCTAGGAAGCACAACAATGTGAGCTGGCTGATCATTATCTAGGCACTATTTGTAAACCTGTTATTGCTTCTGTGTCTTCAGGACATTGTTAGGAAGTATGTACAAATTGATGCCAAGTAGTACTTAGTGTTATTCTGTTCCTTCAGGGAATTGAAAGGTGAGGGAAATCATTAACTTGAAATATCCCTGCCTGAATACAGTGCAAATCTGTGGAGGACTGTTTCCTGTGTATTTCAGGGGCCAGTTTTCAGGTGTGCAGTTCTTGAAATTAAGTTAACTTATTTTTTAAAGGTTTGGTAGCAGTATTATAAAGAATAATAATAAAAAAAGATTAACTATAATTTTAATAACCAGAATTAAATATTAAATCCAGCTCTCTTTATATAATACATAATAAGATGTACTAAGAAACTTCTGATTAATCCTATAAGACATTAGAATTAACTGGATTAGGCAAATGTACAAATTGAGATCTTATAAAGGCTATAATTTTTCTCATCTTAATTACGGAGGATTCTGTTACATAAAAAAATGAGTAAAACAAACTTGAGTGAGAATGCATTTCATCACTAACATTTACTAGTACACTTATTATTTAGAAGCCTTCTTGAGAATAGTCAATCCTATACATTAAACATGTGTCTTTAGATCAAGTAACTATTATTAACAAGTTTTAGCAGTTCAACAATAACTTTTATATGACTTATAGAATATATTTATTTATTAAACTATGAGTCAAGTTCTGCACTAATTCTAAATTAGACATTATTCATGAAGTATTACATAGCATTTATTTTATAACTCTGACACAAAAATGATCTGCAGATACCTAGATTCATTCAAAACATCAGAAACTTAAGACTAATAAATTTGAATTTGCATTGCAAACTACTTTCGATGGCTCTAAACTTTATTTTCCCTCAGATTATTTTTGACTAAAGGAAACCAAAACAAAAAATATTTTAGGGACTTTATCATCTCAAATTATTGTATTAGGATAATTTTTCTGTTTTCTTAACTTTTTTTTATGTCTATTCATAATAGAGTATGTGCATTGCATAAGAGAGAGAAAGAGAGGAAGATGAACAGTCTCCACTCAGGGTCTATTCATGCCAAGATCTCCTTCCTCCAGTCTTCAGCCCATTAGGTCTTGGGCACTACAGATGTGCCCATCATGTTTCAGGCTGACTAGGCCAGGCCAGGAATTTGAAGTGTTGCCAACTAGGCTCTGAATTATCTAAGGCAGTACATTACTGCTGCACCACATAGCTGACAGTAGAGTAATTCTTTTTTTTTTTTTGAGAGATTTTCGCTATAGGGCACATGCGCTCACTAGACAGACAGAGAGAGACATAGAGACAGAAAGTGAGAAATCACCCCCCAGGGGGGATGGCCATGCCGCAATCCCCTCTCCTCCATTCTCCTCGTGGGATCTTGGGCACGCACGCACATGCGCCCGGCACGAGTTTTAAGCCACCATATCTGGGACGCGAACCACGGTTTACTACATGGGAGTCCAGCAACATAGCCATTACGCTAACTGCTGGTTCCCAGTAGAGTAATTATTAAATTAATAGAATTTAGTCTGAATTATTCATCTATTTCTATTTAGACACAAGTCCAAAGTTTAAAAAGCTTATGCGTTCATATATGGAAAGTTGTCATGGATTAATGAGATCTTTGTATGGGAAGAAATCTTAGAATTTTAACTTAATCTCATTTTACATTAGCTCTAAGGTAGAATATGATAAAAATTCTAATAGCTACATTAAGAAACAAATGGAAGAAAACATTAATATCAAACACACAACATTAACTAAACCCTGTATCGATTTGCCATATAAATGTATTTTTTAATATATAAAGCTTTACATTATAGCATTCCCACATAAAAACGTAGTACTTTCTGCCTTTTCTTTCAATTTTATGAAGCACTCCAGGTTTCATGTATACCTTCTTTCCTACAGATACAGAAAGAAAAGGTGATGTGGAGAAGCATGAGGCTACTTGCTTATTCATCATGTGCAATGCTTTCTTAAGAGCATGCATTTTTGCACCAAAGCACAGAAAATATTAAATATAGAAACCCACTGATGTTCCTACAGCAAAATTAAATGCTTTCAGATGCAGTAAATGTATTCAACAAATATGTATAATAAATATGCAAAGTCACAGTACAAATCAAAATATAACATGCATGCAGTTGTCCCATCTCAATAGGTATGTTTTACTTGTGCGATCTTTTTAAAATTGAATCACATAATGAAATTATATAATATGTACCACAATCTGCAGTGTGATAATCTCTACAGAAATAAAAATAACAAGAATTGCAGAAGTAGCATGAAGTGCCTACTTTTTATCCTTATGTTACTTGTTCATAATGTGTTCAAACTAAATTGAAATTTGCTTTTGTCAATCTAGTCTTTAATAGCTAAGATTTCTTTCTTTTTTTTTCTTGTGTGTGTGTGTGTGTGTGTGTGTGTGTGTAGTGTTTTTGACAGGGTCTCACTATGATCCTTCTGCCTAAGCCTCCTGAGTAGCTGAGACCACAGGTGTATATCACTGCACTTGGCATTTTTAAGATAGCCTGGGAATTTAACTGTGGGTCTTCCTTGTGCCCTCACCCTGCCAAGGAGCAGCATCCAGTAGCACTACCTTGGCTGAGCAAAGATTTCTTATTCATGGAGTTCTGAGTAGCTTATTTTGATATTTTATATCTATTCTT
>NW_006199558.1:1360577-1402198 GCF_000334495.1 Tupaia belangeri chinensis
TGTCGATGTATTTTAATAAAGATCAAAACCCTTTCTTACCAAGAGCCCAACAGTTTCTACCTAACATGCACCTCCCCAACTACCAGCACATCCCCTGCTCATTTACCCTCTTCTTCCCTTCCCTCACTCTGTCCAGTCCCACAAACCAGTCTGCTATTTCTCCAATATTACCATACTAGTGTCTTCACTTTACTTCTTCTCAGGCTCTGAAACCCTCTTTCCCAAGACGGACTCTTGGCTAACTCCTGCATCTCCTTCAGGTCTTCACTCAAGTCTCACTATTTTTTTTTAATGAGACCCATCCTTGTCTCCCTACTTGTTACATCCTCTGTATTCTTGCCCCTGATCCCTTTTAGGGATCTACTTGTGCTTTTTCAAGATTATTGATCAACTTTATTTACACACACTCGAGGGGATTCCCCCCCCCAAATTGGGTCTGGTCATGCCACAATCCTCTTTTTTCTCCATTTCTCCATTTCATCAGGACCCTGGGCGCATACACACACACCCTACAAGGCTTTTATTTAGACTACTGGAATGAGATTTGATCCACCATATCAGCCATGTGGAATGAGGCTCTCTCTATGCTTAACTGCTACTCTTTGGGGCCAATTCAGCATGGGTCACTTGTTTATTGTGTCCAGTATTTATTGGGTGCTTCCTCACACTAGAATATGAGCACTGTATGGTCAGGGATCTTCATCTGGTCATTCAACAGTATATTCTAAAAACATGGCAGGGCTATAAAATATATGCCTTAATTTCTATTTTATGTCTAAAATCTAAAAAATAATCATTGATCAAAAATAAAAATTATAAGTATTTAGGGAACCAGCAGTTAGCGTAATGGCTATGTCGCTGGACTCCCACGTAGTCGACCGCGGTTCGCGTCCCAGACCCGGTGGCTTAAAACTCACGTCGGGTGCGTGTGCATGCATGCCCAAGATCCTGAGAGGAGAATAGAGGAGAAGGGATTGCGGCGTGACCATCCCCCCTGGGGGGTGATTTCTTGCTTTCTGTCTCTATGTCTCTCTCTGTCTCTCTGGCAAGCACATGTGCCCTATAGTGAAAATCTCTCCAAATAAAATAAAATAAAATAAAAATTATAAGTGTTTTAAAATAAGGCTTCCATTTCTCTTTCTCTTGTTAAGATAAACCATATAGACTTAAAAAAATGACTATTACTGGGGAAAGGCAACAAAAAGGATGAATTATAGTTTCAGATGGACAATGTGCAATACTTTTTCTTAATAATAACAATGTGATCGCCTCTAAAGTCAAACCATCTGGTTTCTATTCCCAGATCTGAGAATTTGCCATGTGACCTTAGACAAGTCACTAACTCCTCTGTGCCTTCATTTCCTCATCTGTATTATGTAAATAGTAAAAGTACCTATTTTCACATTGTGAGAAATAGTAACTACTATATATATCAGTGAGTGTTAGCTAGTAGTAGCCATTTAGCTGTAACAGCAACAGCAGCAACAGTAGTATTTTTAAACACATACTCAGAGTGGTTGGGTATTTTTTAGATGTGGACATCCCTAATCAAGGCAAAATGCACTAAGAATACATTTTTGGGGCCAGCAAGTGGCATGGAGGTTAAGGCAGCTGGATCCTACATGGTTGAATAAATGGTTTGCGATCTAGACCTGGTGGCTTGGAAAATACACTGCATATATACATATATATATATATATATATATACACACACACACAATGCATATATATACACATATATATATATACACACACACACACACACATACACATACACATATATATATACACATATATATGTATTTATATATATGTGTGTGTGTGCACAAAATAGAAGAGAAGGCATTTCAACATGGTCATCTCCCCTAGGTGGTGATTTCTCATTTTCTCTCTATCTCCCCTCTCTCTCTTTTCAGGAAGCATACTCACTCTATAGCAAACTAAAAAAGAAAGAAAGAAAGAAAGAAAGACAGACAGACAGAAAGAAAGAAAGAAAGAAAAACAGACAGACAGAAAGAAAGAAAGAAAGAAAGAAAGAAAGAAAGACAGACTTTTGCTTCACAGATGAAATATAAACATAATAATCCCTAAAATTTCTAATAGTTTTTATATTTATAAACTTTAATAATCTTTCAATAGCCCTATCCACACATAAAAATATAAAACTTAATGGCTGGAAAATTACCTTTAAAACTCCTATGCCTGGGGACCAGCAGATGGCATAATGGCTACATCACTGGACTCCCATGTAGTTGACCACAGTTCAAGTCCAGACCTGGTAGATTAAATTCATGCTGGGTGCGTATGCATGCATGCCCAAGATCCTGAGAGGAGAATGGAGAAGGGATTGCAGCACAGCCATCCCTCTGTGGGGGTAATTTCTCACTTTCCATCTCTCTGTCTCTGTCTTTCTGGAGAGCTCATGTGCCCAATAGCAAAAACCTAAAAAACAACAATAACAACAAAACTCCTATGCCTGTAGCTAAAATCACAAGTGAACAACCCTAACCACATGTGTTTGTTTAACATGCAATTAAATATAAATTAATATTATACTGATCATAAATATATACTTTCATTCCAATGATACAGTTTTTTGATAAATATTTATTACATATTGTTCATAGATTATTGTTATGGTAATACCATTAGTCTCTTTTGGGGTTTATTTATGTCCAATCATCTTGATTCATATAAAAAGAATAAAAAATGATTCATAGGTCAATAATGTATAGGAATCTATAGCAAATTTAACTATTATAAAAATAAATTAAATGGCAATGTAGTTAGTGTGAAAGATACAGTAAACATGAAGGCATTGATTTCAATTGCCTAAGCTGAATTCAATATCTCACAGAAACTTTTTAAATTGTGATTTACAAACATATTCAAACATTCATAAAAGGGTCTGTGATTTTCTATATAGTTATATATTACAGATTGAATAGGGTACCCCAAAATGGTATGTTGACATCCTAACTTCCAATATCCCAGGATGTGACCTTATTTGGAAATAGAATCTTTATAAAAATAATCAAGTTAAAAATTAGGTCATTAGGGTAGGTTTTCATACAGTTTTAAAAAGGGACATTTGGGCACAGAGACAGACACAAACTGAAGAAAAATTACATAAAGACATACAGGAAGAATGTGATATGAAGACAGAAATTTGGAATGATTCAGCTACCAGCCCAGGAATGACTGAGGCTACAAGAGAGAACCCCAAGAGAAAGGTATGACCTGCACAGTTCCTTCCCCACAGCCTTCAGAGGGACTGAGGTTTTGATAACAACCTGACTTCAGACTTCTGGCCTCTAGAAACTGAGACAGTAACATCGTGTTGTTATAAGCCACCTAGTTAGTGGTAGTTAGTTACTGCAGCTCTAAGAAACAGTACAGTATACATGACTTTCTTGATAAGGAAGAGCATGCCTAGAGAAACAAGCCCAAAAAAATGCTACCTCCCAAATAAAAAACGCAAATTTTTCAAGAACTAGAGATGCTGTTACTGCCTGATGTTTAGGGATATTCTTCCATAATCTTAATTCTAGTTGATTCAGCCTGAACCTTTTCTGCAAGGATGTCAACTGCTTCTAGAAATATTATTAAATCTGAAGAATATAATGACAGGGTAAAAGCAAATTTTTGTACCAGTATTTTTTATTGTGCTCTCTTACATTCTATAAAATACTTTCTTTTACAGTAAAATTTAATTAGGGTTTTCTATAGGAAAGGTTAATGTTTTCAGAGTTCTTTTTTTTAAAATTAGCCTAATTTATTTTATCTTGATTTATTTTTTCAAAGAGAAAAGGGATTTTCTGTGTTCTGGATACCTTGATTTTAAAGTGTAATAGAAACATACTTGATGATAATACTGGGTCAAGGATAACAAAGAGATAAACTAAGCCATATCCCACAAGTAATTTGAACCATGGTAAAGGAATGCATTGTAAAATGTGTATCAATTATATCCATTCACCAGGAACTAAGTACAAAATAACAAAGAGAAATCAACCAAAATTTCTTTTTTTATTTAAAATTTTTAACTATTTTATTTAATTTTATTTACTCATTCATTTATTTTAATTTGACCAGAAAGAGACAGAGAGAGAGAGAGAGAGAGAGAGAGAAAGGAAGCCACCAAGTCTGGGACTTGAACCATGCATGGTTGGCCATGTGGGAGTGTCCAGCACCTTAACCACCATGCCACCTGCTGGCCCCAAAATCAACCAAAATATCTAACATAAAATATTTTACTATAATTAAGAACAGTTTGTATTATATCATCCTTATTTAATATTTGAGAAATTAAATTCATTCTGAGTTCTAATTCCTAGCTTATTCTTATATGTAATGCACAGAACCAACTTGAATAATAATTGTGAGAATGAAGACATATTTACTCCTTTCTCTCCTACTCAAAAGTTCCTTCCTTTTTTCCTCTTGGAATGTCTCCTTCTTTTAGGTTCACACAGATTTTTTTCTGATTCCTTTCTGTGCACTAACTTAATTCATGTTTTAAATCCCTTAGATATTTTAGTCTTTAGTGAAAATACGAAGTTTGTAAAAGATTATGTGTATTACATAATATTGTAGCAATGAAGGCCTGCTCCCCAAAAGAAAGGAAGTGAATTGATATAACCTGCATGGAGGACAAGAGGAGTTGGATTTCAAAGAATGGCAAAACCATGGAGGTACAAAGAATACCAATCACTGATCAGAAGTGGGAATCTGGAGTCACCAACCCAGGCAAGCTGGCCACAAGGGGAGGCACATAAAGGATGTGGTTAAGTGCACAGATTATGGAGTCACACTACATCCATTAGCCGAGTGGCTTAGCAACTACGTGATCTTGAACACTAGTTTTTTTGTTTTGTTTTGTTTTAAGAGGTTTTCACTTATAGGGCACGTGCACTCGCCAGACAGACAGAGAGAGACAGAGAGACAGAAAATGAGACATAAAATGAGGGGGGATGGCCACGTTGCAGTCCCTTCTCCTCCGTTCTCCTCTCAGGATCTTGGGCACGCACGCACACGCGCCCAGCGTGAGTTTTAAGCCACCGGGTCCAGGACGCAAACCGCAGTCTACTACGTGGGAGTTCAGTGACATAGCCATTACGCTAACTGCTAGTCCCCTTGAACACTAGTTTTCTCATCAGTTAGGAAAAGATATATTGGGTTGTTGGAAAAGTTATGACGTATTTTTCTATGAAAAAAATGCATCATGACTTTTCCGATGACCTAATAATAAACCTCATTATTTTATTATTGGGATAAAGTGCAATGATTTCTTTAAAGATCTTAGCACAGTATTTGGGTGACACATTCTGATCACCTGATACTAACCAGCAATTAGTAAAGAGGGATAGCTATGGTCAAGAGGGTAAGAATGACCCATTAAGTATCAAAGCTGATCCTAGAGTAATTTTCTGCATTCTTATTCTTATTCTTTTTTATTAATCTAGCAGAGTAGGATATTCTCTGTCTATGTCAGGTAGAAAAAAATAGCCTCCATTTCCAAGTCTTCATATTTTCATTTGGACCCAGGGCTTTAAAAATACCAATGGCAGGGCCAGCAGGTGGCATGGTGGTTAAGGACTCTGGACTCCCACACGGCCAACCATGGTTTGAGTCCTGGACGTAGCGGCTTGCTTGCTCTCTCTCTCTCTCTCTCTCTGTCGTCCCTCTCTGGTCAAACTAAATTAAGTTAAAAAATATACCAGTACCTTGTTATGTCTAAAATTTTTGTCTTCAGCCTTTCAGCTTCTTCAGAATTGCATTATTTCACAGTCTATTTAGTGCATCCACTTCAGTGTCCATAGACTTTTAAGTTGTCCCTGTGATACTCATCCTGGTTTTCATGCCCTTGTGGAATCCCTTCCCCTGAGTGTGGTCTGGTCAAGAACTGACACTTAAATATAAACAAGACTCCATCTTGCTAGGTGACATGCTCTAGAGCTTTGCCCTCCCTGGAGGCTTTAAAGAAGCAACCTTCCATAAACCATAAAGCAGCAAGACAAAGAAAATTCCTGATGGCTTGCAAGGACTTAGAAACAGACACTATTCCCACCAAGCCTCTAGATGAGAACCCACTGACTGAGACCTCATTTGCAGATTTGCAGAGAACCCAACTAAGCTATGTCCAGACTCCAACCACATAGACATTGCAAGATATTAAGTCTGCACTGTTTTAAACCAGTAAATTTGAGATAATTTGTTATACAGCATAGAAACCAAGCACCAGGAACTAATAGACATTTTCTCACAAATTCATCACATCAAAAATAAGAGTACTGATCCCTCTCACGGCCAAATCTGTATCTTTTATGTGTTTTTCTGTCTAAGTTAATGGTCCCACCATTCACCCAGCTGATTAGGCAAAACACCTCAGAACCATTTGGAGAGTGGAGGTCCAAATGTTCTGGCCCAAGGCTAACTCTTACCTCATGTTCTACCTCTGTTCTACTTGTTCATTTTTGCCTAGTCACACTGATTTCCTTACTGTTTCTTAATCATCCAGAGCAAATTCCCTACAATAGTCATTTACTTTACTGTCCTTTCTGTCGGGAATGATTTTCTCTTAAATATTCTCAAGACTTGCTTTATTTTTCTTTTATTCACATCTCTGTTCTTATGTTGTATCCTGATGAGGCCTTTCAGGAATGATCTACTAAAGCAGAAAACTATGATTGCCATTTCATTAATCTTGTCTTAATTTTTTTCTTATAGCACTTATTAAAATGATCATTATTATCATTATTATTGTTTGTCCATTTATATTTTGTTGTCACACTAGAACATAAGCTACTAAATGCTAGATAACTTACAGGTTTTGTTCATTTCTATATTTTAAAACAAAATAAGGTGCAAAGGAACCATTTGATCAATTAGGCATAAAATTGCATTTGAAATCATTTTGGAAATATTCTAGAAAAGACATTCTGTCACAATGCTTATAGAGATCAAGTCATCTCAGGGACAAGTGCAAGAGTATACTTCAAACTATTATTGAATCTTCAGTGATAACTAATAATGAGACAATATTGTCTTCAGCTTTTTACATTGTTTTAAGAAATGATTTAAATGAATTATCCTTACAAAGTAAAGAGGATCCCTAACTACAGCTCTTGACCTCTCTGCCAGCAATCATTTTTTTACCTTTCCATTATGTAATTAGCACAAAGAAATAAATTGTGTGGCCAAAAAGTTAGACAACTTATTCCCCAAGTATTTTAATGGTGAGCATTAAAGTCAGGCCTGTAATATTATTCGACAGAGGGCAGAGACTGTGTTCACAGGAGGTTTGCTTAGGGTGACTCTATCCATCATACTGCCACTGTTTGACAGTCACAGACAAGAATACCTAGAAACTGCAAATGAATTTTCTCACTAACAATTCATGGTAATTTGAAGAATGCTGTATTTGGCAAACTTCTCTTACACTGCTCCATATGCTACAATATAAGGACGCTGCTTTTTATGCAGCCCAAGTTCTGTACAATACGGTATTTTGCTAACAGAGTGAAGTAATGTGCTAAATCAATTCAATCAAGTAATTCTCCCCTCTCTTGTCTGAGTCAGGGCTTTGCTTCTGGAGAACTGGGTAGCTCAGATGATTGATAACAAAATACATAACCTTTCACCTCCAAGTCACCAGTTTGAACACAAGCTAGTTGAGTAACGAGAGACATTTGTTTCCATCAGCTGCTCATCAGAGGTTTGCACGAAATGAATGGCTAGTCTCTATTTGCTTACTGGACCTGAAATAATAGTTACTTGCAATGAAAAATATATCATGCTGTGAGTAGAGGCCTAGAGTATCATTATCCTAATTTCCTTATCCAAGGCCCTAAAGATTTGCGATTGGCTGGCACTTATCAACATCAAAAAATTATCATTTTAGATTTTGAATAATTAAAATAAAAATAAATGCATGCAGTTTAGAAACAAAACAAGTATGCATGTAATAATTACAGTTTTGTCTTAGACTTGTTTTCATTTCTCAGAAATTGAGATGTCATATCTTGAAAATTTTAAAAAGATTTTATAATTTGTTTATGTTGATAAGGTAACAAATTTAAAAGTAAACTGACAGAAGGATGTTTGTTTCTGATCTTTCAAGATGAAGAAAATTATATCTTCCTATGTTCAACTGGCCTTAGATACAGTGAGTTATATTTATTGGGGCCCTCATATTTCCTATAAGCTATCAGAGTGTAAGTAATAAAAGAAACAAGCATTTTCACAGAGTATTTTAAAATATATGCTATTTGGCCAACCATGGAACTACAGCAGTTACACAATACTCTGTGATGCCTAGGCCATATTAAAAGGTATATTCACACACACACACACCCTTATATGTAGGTTATTTGCAATAGTCTTCTTTATGTTCAGTAGTGGGTACCTATACTCACCGTAATGGTTAAAAGTCATCATTTATAGCTATTCAAAAATATATGATTTGTGCTTCCTAGAACAAATTACTATATTATACCTTTCTGCCCCTATTAAAGTTAGGTAACTAAATGTAACTTGCTTTTTCTAATGAAATGTGCATGGAAATGACGTGCCACTCATCTCATTGCCATAATCATAAAAACATGAATGAACATTGTACTGATCCCACTTATGTATGAGTCAGATGTATTTTTGCTGTATTAAACACATGAGATTTAAGAGCTATTCATTACCAGAAGATTACTTAGTCTATCCTGACTGATACAAATCTATTTTAAACATGACATTGATAGCAAAATTTGTCTCCAAGGATGCAAAAGTAGAAAAGTCTGAAAAGAAGTAGTATATCTATATATATAGCATAAGAAAGGATAATAGAAAAGCCATAATGAAAGAATTAGAGAAAGATTTATGCATGGGGAATTATATAAATTATTGAAGGGGAGGGGAAATAGATTTTTGCTATTAGTACCTGAGATGTGGGAACTACTACTCAGGGAGATTTCTGAAAACCTGAAAATACTGGAGACAGAAGGTAGCTTATGTTTAAGGTGCTGGATTCCCACATGGCTGTTTTAAGATTATTCATCAAGGGAAAAACCAAACTTACCAATGAGAGAAAATCAACATGATTTCTTTACCAGAAGGTAAACCAAGGTATATTTTATGTGGATAGAAAATTTCCAACATTTTCTTGTGAATAACATGTAAGTATCTATAATCCCTGGAAATACTATACTGATTCAACCAACAGTGATATGTTTAGAATTATAGTAAAAGGGAAAGCGTGCGTAAGTATCAAAAGGGGAGCAGTGAAAGAGGAGAAATAACATCGTACCTTCATCTTCCAAGAAATTCATCATAACTAAAAATCAGCAAATATCAGTATATACCTGTTATTTAGAAATATGAACTAAAATACTAGAAGAAGCAGTTAAATTAGTTCAAAGTGACTGTCTCTGGGTAATGGAACTTAAACATACAGGAGAGGTAGATGAGAAAAGTATGAAAAAATGATATTTCAAAAAGGTATGTTTAATATCTAACAAAAATTAAATGTCTAAGTAAAACTAAAGAAACAAAAACATAGGCATGTCATTTTTATCATCTGAATTTCTGTTTTGGTATCATGAAGATTAAAACAGATTTAGTATTATAATGTAATTATCAAAGAAAATATATGTTCATTTTATAAAACTTATAAAATATTGAAAATAATTTCCTTAGACATACTCCTCCAGACAATGTCCAGAGTTGTTCAATCTCAGATGGAAAATGACATTCTAAAATGAAATAAGGAAGCCAGCCGATGAATCTGCTTTGCTGTATGTATTTCTGCAGGAATTTAGAAAAAGCTGGCAATAGTAAAGCCATGTTATGAGCCTTAAGTCATTAAGTTCCAAAAATGGCTACAACGAATTGCAATGGTGGGAAGCATTTCATTAGACATAGTTCATCATTACAGTTTCACTGAAACTGATGCTAAGAACTTAGTGAAATTTTAAATACTAATGAGAAAAAAATTTAAAAATAAAATGAAGGAACCACTTAACCAGAAATCAGAATTTTATTTCAATACTGAGGCTGTCTGCTATCTCAGTATACACAGGTAACAACGAAATGCCAGTTCAATAAGTAACCGTAGATTTAAAGTTTCCACCTGATAACTGAACATAAGAAAATAATCAATGCAGATTATTAGCACACAAGTAATGCACAATATTCAAAAGAGCTTTGAAATGATAAAGGAAATCATTACTTGTGATGGTTCACACAATTATATTATTGTGAAAAACACAAGAACACTCAACTAATCTATCTCATTGAAGGCTTTTGATCATTGAGTGAAGTAAAGAAATAACCAAAGAGGAAAATAGACAATGGTAGAGCTTTTTTCTCCTTCCTCCCTCCCTCCCTTTTCCTTCCTTTACTGTAAAAAGCAAGTGAAAGAAAGGTTAATTTATAGTAAGTAAAATGTTTCTCCTTGGGAAATAGTTGTCTTGGCTTAGGATTCAGCATGAATCAATCTTAGCTGAGGAGTAGGAGGAGGAAAACAGGATTTACCAGCCACATTTTGATGGTTGTGACCTCCAGGGCTTACCATTCTTGTAGATGTTGTTTTTTGACTCGTAGTTTTCTAATGTCTCTCACTAAATTGATTATTGCCTTTAGAAGTAATTTCATGGCTTTTGGAGTACTATAGCTTTATCTTTCTAACCTTCATGGCGCTGTGAAAGATTGGTCTCATTTCTTGTTAATTCTGATTCTTCTTTGAGGTTATTCTCACTCTCCAAGGGAATCATCAGGTACAGTGTTTATTAGTCTTACACATCATGCCACCTCTGGAGAATTTATACTGACTAATTCATCTTCCTTGACAATTGCCAAAATAAATGCTAGCCCGAGCAGTAGCTTTATTTCTGTGAACTTATTTTATTGTGTGCCACCTTTCATAGCAGAAAGCGGTCATAAAGACCAAATAGACAAGGACTTCCTATTTCCAATATTACATGTAGTAGTCAGTTTTAAATCATTTTAGCTCCAAAACTTCTTTTGAAATAGTTTCACCCTACTTTTGTTATCTGACATATTCATTTCTTCTTGTAAATGGCAGCAAAGAGAAGTGGAAGAAACAATTCACTAGTTTTAGAGTCTAGATTCTTGTCTCAGCTGTATGTATGATCTTATACAACTTACTTAAGTTCTTGAAACTTCTGTCCTATCATCTACAAAATGTAAAACCTTACCTCTAAATTTGGCTCAAGTTTGAAGTCTTCATGGCCAGTAAGAGATAGTATCTTACCTGTCAAATCTTCAAACACTAAGTTCACCCAAAAGCATAGTTTACTCTCCATTTATTAAAATGCATCTAGAATGTAATGCCCCAAATCTCTCAATAAAAAAAAAAAAGTCTTACTATAAAGTGCTCTTTTACATTACACAAATAAAAGACCAGTAGATGCCAAAATCACAAAAGTATGGAACCAGGTCTTAAAGCAAGTTAGTAGAGTAGTAGTATTCTTGATTTTTTTCCTCAAAAATTCCATATTCCGAGTCCAAAATCTGGCCTTTATCAGAAAGAGAATTTCCAATTTCTGGGTTTAAATAAACAGGAGAAAGAGGACAAATCTTCCTTACAGAATAATTCTGTTAAATGTAGAAAAAGTGATAGAAATAGAAAATCACCATTAGAATCCAACATCAATAATTGCTACAGATGAAGTTCACTGATGCATGTTAAAATTAGCAGACAAAATTTCAAAGGGAAATAGGATACTTGCATTTCCCCAAACTCTCTCCTTCTCAAATATGTAGTAACTATTGTGGTGATTTTATCATACAAGCACCAAAATTTTGATACACTTCACTCCAAAACATGGAGCTTAGCTCTCCTTTGAGTGTGGGACGAATGTAATAAAATAGTTTACATGCAAAGAAAAGAACATGTAAAGGGAAAAGCAGTGGCTTTATAGTGGAGAAACCTGGCAGACACAACCTTTAAAAGTGATTCAGGTTAAGCTCATCAGTGATAATGCATGTTGGTATGATGTACCTCTGCAAGGATACAATGAGGAGGAAACATTACCTCTGTAGAATTCTTTCATAACACCCAGAATAACCACGAGAGGAAAAAAACAAAAACAAAAACAGGTAAACCCAAACTGAAAGACATTCTATGAAACACCTGATCCATAATCTTTGAAACTCTCAAGGTCATGAAAACCAAGAAAATACTGAGAAAAGGCTATAAACGGAGGAAACTAAGAACAGAAGTCATATAACCACATTATAGTACTCTGGATTGGATCTAAAAAAAGACAAAAAAAAAACCCACTAATAGAAAACTGTATATCAGAAAAATATCTGTTTTGCAAGATCTAGAGAATATTTTTTTTTGGGTGCAATATTTCTTTTTTTTATTACACTAGATTACATATAACTTTACATTGACTTCCATTGCTTTTTCAAAAGGGAATGCCATGCATGTCAGTCAATACAGAGATATCAATCTCCCCGCTTTATCATTCAATATCTTTTCCATGCTTTTCCCAATAATTATTGTTATAATTTTTTTTAAACAGTCAATCACTATTTCTCATTTTGCTTATTAAAAAGACTTCACCCATCATGAAATACTTCCCAGACCGGTTCATTTGAGAATACTATACATGTCATCATCAACAGGTAATAAACCATATCTATTTCTCATTAACATCCTGCCTCTCTATTGTTCACTGCTGTCTTTATCCTCTTCTCTCTCCTTTTTTTTTTTATACTTTGTTTTTTATTATAAAATTTTTTTTTTCTCATCACAACACACATATGAATTTTCCATCCAAAATACACTGTGCATTGGCTCAATCAAGCACATCAACATATATGTTCTCAGCAAATGATTTCCCAATTTTTGTGTCCTGCATACCTTGCCTTTTGTTTTGCCATCCTAGATTCCCCATCCCCACCCTCTGCCATGTCCCATCTTCCTCCTCCATTGTCCCTAACATTCATGATTGCCCTCAATGCCTTCCGCCCCCCCCATTCAATTGTTCTACCAATGAACTCAATTAGTCTAAGTATATCCACTAGCTAGCACAGCTGACATATCCTTACACATGTATCCAAATCTGATCCTAGGCATAAACCCCAGGGAGTAGAATGAACATACTATAAAGTAGACCCCAGTTGTGTCCATACAACTCTCTTCAGTCATCAAATGTGCATTTTTTTTTCCTCCTGCTTATTATTATTTTATTTTATATTAAATTATATTGCCTAACACTCATTCCCTGAGTATCATCACAACACACCAAGTGTAGTTTCCCATCTAGGATAAACTACATAGTGTCTTAATCAAGCATGTCGTCACCAATACTGTTCCATTTCTACTTTCATACATATAAATATGTTTTTTATCCTATGTTTGACCCTCAGCCCTTTCCCCCTCTCCCAATTACTCTATCTCTGCTATAGACAGCTATCCTCCAGAGGGGTCATTGAAAATGCGATACCTGCGAGTAGAGGGAGAGGGGTCACGAGTCCAAAGTTTTTAACAATAGGGAAAATAGATTCCATTCAAGGTTGGATCAAGTGTGGGTCTCATAGAGAATATTTAAAATTCTACAATAAGAAGTCAAACAATTCCACTGAAGATAAGTAACAAATTACATATAGCAACCAAAATGGTTAATTTAAAAAAAAAAAAACTGACAGCATCAAATATTGAAGATGTATAGCAAATGTAACTCTTGAACATTGACAGTGGAAATATAAAATGATACAACCACTGTATTAAAAGTGTCTCATTGGGACCAGCAGTTGGTGTAATGGCTATGTCGTGTGACTCTCATGTAGCCAACACTGGTTCAAGTCCCGGACCCAGTGGATTTTAAACTCATGCCAGGCGCGTGTGCGTGCGTGCCCAAGATCCTGAGAGGAGAATGGGGGAGAAGAGATTACGGCATGGCCATTCACCCTGGGGGGTGATTTCTCACTTTCTGTCTCTCTGTCTCTCTCTGTCTTTCTGGTGAGCGCATGCGCCCTATAGCAAAAATCTCTCTTAAAAAAAAAAAGTGTTTCATATACAAACTCACGTTTACCATATGACCTAAAGATCCCATTACTAGATAGTTACTCCAAAAAATTAAAACATACATCCATAAAGAGAACAATCAAACGTTAATAACAGCTCTATTAGCTATAGCTACAAATTGAAAATGACTCAAATATTCAACTTGGACACAGATAAATAAATTTTTGGTTATATATACAAGATGTTACAGTTTTTAAACAAGACAAATACTGACACATACAAAGGCATGGGTGGATGTCAAAAATATCATGTAATAAAAAAAGTCAGACATAAAAGACTGCATAGTATATTAGTCAATTTCTATTAAAAAGCCAAATAAAATAAATTTATAATAAGAGAAAACTGATCAGTAGTGCTAGACCCAGGAGTGGTGAGAGAGAATTCACTGCTAAGGGGTACAGAGAACTATGTAATGTAATGGAAAAGTTTTATATTATGAATATTGTCAAATTACATCAAACTGCACATTGACTGGTGAATTTTATTGTATGTAACTTATATCTCAAAAAAGATCATCAAAAACAATTTTTAAAATGCTGAAAATAGATCCTCAGATAAGTACATAATATCTGACAAATTAGAGGGGTAGCCTTGGAATACCAACCTAAATGTTTAGGACCATTCAAACATGTTTTCTACTTTAGACATTCATAGGCATCATATTGTTTGTGAAAATGGATGAATATAAGTAGTAGTTGAAATGCCAAGACATCAAATTAAGGCTTGATAATATTACACGATTATGGAGGAGCCAAGTTAATATGTCTGTCTGAGCTGAAAACAGTACACTTAAGCCTTGGGACAAATTTCAAGGTAATCTATGTATAGTATATCATCGGCAAGGGGACATGTGTGTATCAGACACCACAGTCTCTGAGGGGACTGAAAGAATACTCCGCATCTAAGATTTGATGGAAGTTAAGTAACTTGGTAAATAATTGAACCAGAAGGACTGAGTAAACCCTGCTTTGCCCAATCCCTTCTGTGTTTTGTTCCATAGCTCTCTCTATATGAGGCTAATGATAATATTGATCCCAATATATAACCATTGATTATTTTAATATCACCTTAAATACATAAAAGTGCATGAAATAATCTTAAAGAAACCTCTGAAAAATGTAAGATCTTAATAAAAGACTCAATGTACAAAGATAATAAATATATTAATATTCAAAAATAACTATAGATGATTATTCCTCTTAAAATATGGCATGAATTATGAACATTTTTCTGCTTTATTAAGTTATAATTGACAAAGTTGGATATATTTAACGTATACAATGTGATCATTATATATATATATATGTATTTTGTGAAATGATTACTACAATTAAGTTAATTAGCATATCCATCATCTCACAATCCGTTTTTTTAATGATAATGCTTAAGAACTACTCTCTCAGCAAATTTCAAATATACAATACAGTATTATTAACTATAGTCACTATGCTGCACATTAGATCTTCAGAATTTATTCATCTTATAACTGAAATTTCATACCCTTTGACCAACATCTCTCCATTCTCCTCCCCCTACAGCCTCTGGCAACCAACATTATTCTCTCTGATATAGTGTACCTACATCAACTTGAATTCTACATTACAAAGAAGGAAGCTATAAAGATTGGAACCTTTTTCTAATTTTTCTGCTTTTTCCTTGGACTATGTATATTGTATTTTCTTTGAAATACATATAAGAAAATGAAGAAAACATATGGAAGAAACATTATATGATAATCTGCTTTACATGATAATAATTCTTTACACAGTGGTGATGTGTCCCAATGCTATGAAGTTAAAAGAATCTTGAAATAAACAGTTTTTATAGGAAAGAAAATTTTAATTAAAATTTTAAAATATATTTTATTGTATGTTTGTACATTCAATCACTGCATATCATTACAACATGCAAAGTAAATTTTCCCATCATGATTTTTAAAAAATTTGCCGAAAGGCATATGTGCTCACTGGAGAGAGAAACACACATACAGAGAGAGGAGTGAGAAAGCAACCTCCATGGGTGATGGTCACACGGCAATCCCTTCTCTATTCCTCCCTCCTTTCAGGATTTCCAGCACACACACAGCTACCTGGCATTTTATTTAAGCAACTGGGTCTGGGACTTGTGAGATCTAGTCACATTAACCACTGAACCATCTGCTAGCCTCCTGAAATACACATTTATGTTTCATTATAATTACATGCATTAGTAAAACTGTTCTTCCCAACCTCATAGTTAGAAGAGGTGGCCCTTCCTCTTTTTGTTCTGTCTTAAAGAAAAAAGAGGCCATAAACATTACTAAAAACTATTCAGGTTTGTGTTAATTTCAATAAAATTTGAATTTCACAAGAATGAAGGATGAGTTGTACCTTTAGACTTTAACAGTTAGCCTTTGTGTACTAGAGCAAATTATGCCATTTAGGATGTTTATCCTCGAAGTCCCTACTCAAACTCAGTAATGAGTACCCGCCTGCCTTCATCCCTCCATGCCTGCTTTGTTTACTGAATTACATGTTCATTAATGAGTAACACCAGAATAGAGCCAGAATTTGGCCCCAGCCTAACTCCATCTCCATGACCACTCTGCACTTCAGTCAAACCCTATTAATTGGTTCTCCTTTCACACTGTGACCTCCTTGAAAACAGATGAGGAGAGGATCCCTCTATGCCAGGCTTCTAGCATAATGTCTGGCTCATTTTCAGTACACAGTAACAGGTTAATAAATATTTTTATCTGCTATGCTTTTTTGTCATCTCTCCTTCTGTTCCATTACCCCCAAGTGTACTTCTTTCGCACCCCAAATCTTTTCATTTCCAAGGCCAAGACTGCATGCTCTACCATAGGAACTGTAGTTTTTAAAGGTTTAAATAAATCAGTGCCTGTCCATTGTTCATCTAGAAACTATAGCCCTCTCTCTGCCAAAAAGTGTTCAAAGAGAATAGAGATGTGATGATAGAAAGATGAAAGGACAGCCAAAAGCAGCACAGGTCAAGCAAGGATACAGGGAACTGTAGGAGAAGGATGCCCCCAGCTGTGCATCCTGAACACTGCTGAGGGAATATATTTCTTCAAATAAATGTATCATTTAAAACACAAAACAAAACAAAACTTGTTTATAATGAGAGGTACGCAGGCAGGCTATGAGAGAGTCTCTAATACTTCATTTGGTACAAAGCCTAAAGAAACTGGGAAGGAAAGGATGAATGGAAAAAAAACACGAATAAAATAATTTTTGAAATGGGTAGTTCACTGGTGAGGTTGTAGAAAGAGAGATTCAGTCTTGAGGGCCGTTGAATTGGACAAAATTGCATCTAGAGCAGTCTCTATAAGAAAGCACATTAATGAAAGGGAGAAAAAATTGAATGATAAAAATGATCAATCCCAAAGGAAAGGGGGAAGCACAAAATAGGCAGGAAAAACAAAAAGCAAATTGTAAAATGGCAGCTTTAAATATGTCAACAATCACATTATGTATAAATGTACTAAATGGTTAAATTAACAGCAAAAGATTGTTAGGTAAAATTAAAAATTTTGTGAGATAAATCTAAAATAAAAATACAGAAAGTAGATGACAAAATCATCACATAGAAACAATAAAAACAAAGCCTAAAGAAAATGAAAAGAAGAGAGTAATAAACATTAGAGCAAAAATTTCAGAAATTGAATGCAAATGTACACAAGAATGGATACAGTCCAAAAAAGATCCTTTGAAAAGGCTAGTAAAATGGGGACCAGCAGTTGGCATAATGGCTCTGTTGCTGGACTCCCATGTAGATGATGGCAGTTCAAGTCACGGACCTGGTGGCTTAAACCCACACCAAGCATATGTGCATGCGTGCCCAAGATCCTGAGAAGAGAATGGAGGAGAAGGGATTGTGGCATGGCCATATGAACATTTTTCTGCTTTATTAAGTTATAATTGACAAAGTTGGATATATTTAACGTATACAATGTGATCATTATATATATATATATGTATTTTGTGAAATGATTACTACAATTAAGTTAATTAGCATATCCATCATCTCACAATCCGTTTTTTTAATGATAATGCTTAAGAACTACTCTCTCAGCAAATTTCAAATATACAATACAGTATTATTAACTATAGTCACTATGCTGCACATTAGATCTTCAGAATTTATTCATCTTATAACTGAAATTTCATACCCTTTGACCAACATCTCTCCATTCTCCTCCCCCTACAGCCTCTGGCAACCAACATTATTCTCTCTGATATAGTGTACCTACATCAACTTGAATTCTACATTACAAAGAAGGAAGCTATAAAGATTGGAACCTTTTTCTAATTTTTCTGCTTTTTCCTTGGACTATGTATATTGTATTTTCTTTGAAATACATATAAGAAAATGAAGAAAACATATGGAAGAAACATTATATGATAATCTGCTTTACATGATAATAATTCTTTACACAGTGGTGATGTGTCCCAATGCTATGAAGTTAAAAGAATCTTGAAATAAACAGTTTTTATAGGAAAGAAAATTTTAATTAAAATTTTAAAATATATTTTATTGTATGTTTGTACATTCAATCACTGCATATCATTACAACATGCAAAGTAAATTTTCCCATCATGATTTTTAAAAAATTTGCCGAAAGGCATATGTGCTCACTGGAGAGAGAAACACACATACAGAGAGAGGAGTGAGAAAGCAACCTCCATGGGTGATGGTCACACGGCAATCCCTTCTCTATTCCTCCCTCCTTTCAGGATTTCCAGCACACACACAGCTACCTGGCATTTTATTTAAGCAACTGGGTCTGGGACTTGTGAGATCTAGTCACATTAACCACTGAACCATCTGCTAGCCTCCTGAAATACACATTTATGTTTCATTATAATTACATGCATTAGTAAAACTGTTCTTCCCAACCTCATAGTTAGAAGAGGTGGCCCTTCCTCTTTTTGTTCTGTCTTAAAGAAAAAAGAGGCCATAAACATTACTAAAAACTATTCAGGTTTGTGTTAATTTCAATAAAATTTGAATTTCACAAGAATGAAGGATGAGTTGTACCTTTAGACTTTAACAGTTAGCCTTTGTGTACTAGAGCAAATTATGCCATTTAGGATGTTTATCCTCGAAGTCCCTACTCAAACTCAGTAATGAGTACCCGCCTGCCTTCATCCCTCCATGCCTGCTTTGTTTACTGAATTACATGTTCATTAATGAGTAACACCAGAATAGAGCCAGAATTTGGCCCCAGCCTAACTCCATCTCCATGACCACTCTGCACTTCAGTCAAACCCTATTAATTGGTTCTCCTTTCACACTGTGACCTCCTTGAAAACAGATGAGGAGAGGATCCCTCTATGCCAGGCTTCTAGCATAATGTCTGGCTCATTTTCAGTACACAGTAACAGGTTAATAAATATTTTTATCTGCTATGCTTTTTTGTCATCTCTCCTTCTGTTCCATTACCCCCAAGTGTACTTCTTTCGCACCCCAAATCTTTTCATTTCCAAGGCCAAGACTGCATGCTCTACCATAGGAACTGTAGTTTTTAAAGGTTTAAATAAATCAGTGCCTGTCCATTGTTCATCTAGAAACTATAGCCCTCTCTCTGCCAAAAAGTGTTCAAAGAGAATAGAGATGTGATGATAGAAAGATGAAAGGACAGCCAAAAGCAGCACAGGTCAAGCAAGGATACAGGGAACTGTAGGAGAAGGATGCCCCCAGCTGTGCATCCTGAACACTGCTGAGGGAATATATTTCTTCAAATAAATGTATCATTTAAAACACAAAACAAAACAAAACTTGTTTATAATGAGAGGTACGCAGGCAGGCTATGAGAGAGTCTCTAATACTTCATTTGGTACAAAGCCTAAAGAAACTGGGAAGGAAAGGATGAATGGAAAAAAAACACGAATAAAATAATTTTTGAAATGGGTAGTTCACTGGTGAGGTTGTAGAAAGAGAGATTCAGTCTTGAGGGCCGTTGAATTGGACAAAATTGCATCTAGAGCAGTCTCTATAAGAAAGCACATTAATGAAAGGGAGAAAAAATTGAATGATAAAAATGATCAATCCCAAAGGAAAGGGGGAAGCACAAAATAGGCAGGAAAAACAAAAAGCAAATTGTAAAATGGCAGCTTTAAATATGTCAACAATCACATTATGTATAAATGTACTAAATGGTTAAATTAACAGCAAAAGATTGTTAGGTAAAATTAAAAATTTTGTGAGATAAATCTAAAATAAAAATACAGAAAGTAGATGACAAAATCATCACATAGAAACAATAAAAACAAAGCCTAAAGAAAATGAAAAGAAGAGAGTAATAAACATTAGAGCAAAAATTTCAGAAATTGAATGCAAATGTACACAAGAATGGATACAGTCCAAAAAAGATCCTTTGAAAAGGCTAGTAAAATGGGGACCAGCAGTTGGCATAATGGCTCTGTTGCTGGACTCCCATGTAGATGATGGCAGTTCAAGTCACGGACCTGGTGGCTTAAACCCACACCAAGCATATGTGCATGCGTGCCCAAGATCCTGAGAAGAGAATGGAGGAGAAGGGATTGTGGCATGGCCATCCCCCCAGGGGATGTCGCTTTCTGTCTCTCTGTCTCTCTCCTTCTGGCAAGTGCACATGCGTGTAGTGAAAGCCTCTCAAAAAAATATATATATATATTTATTTATAAAAAAAATATATATATATATAAAATGACCTGATCAGACTGAGTAAGAAAAAAATGGGGAAGGAAAAATATCAGAAACAAAAAAGGGGGAAAGTAGATTCTGTAGTAAGTAAAAGATGTTAGAATTTATATAATTAACATGATACTGAGAAAAGTGAGATAACAGACAAATTCCTAAGAAAAATAAAAAAGAGAAAAATTTGAATGGCCCTGTATCAAAGAATGGCAAATAGGGTGCTGGATGGTAGTGCAAAAATAAAACTCAATGCTCGTGAAGCTGACCAACACGGGAAGGTTCTGGTTTCTGTTCTGAGACCCCACCCACTCCCCAAAATATGGGGACTGCCCGAGGCTAAGGGTGGATCATGATGTCTAGACACTGTTGGGGTGCTGTCTCTCTCTCTCTCTCTCTCGTTCAATGAAGAAATAAATAGACATGTTTTTTAAAAATGAAAATAATAACTATCAAACAAACACAAAGAAGGAAACTGAAGCTGACCCCCTGGCCCAATGGTTAATAGAGCCAGATACCACATGGCTGAATACATAGTTTGAATCCTGGCCCTGACAACTTGAAAAGCACACTTGTGCATATGCATGCATGTCCAAAGCACTGATGGGACATGTGGAATAAAGATAGGAAAAGTGGAGGAAGGCAATCTCTCTCGCTTTCTCTTGCAGTTTCTCTTTTTCTCTGGTGACCACATAAGTCCTCTGGCAACTAAAAGAAAAAAATATTAGAGAGAGAGAGAGAAAGAGAAATATGTATATAGGTAAATATCATGAAAGGAAATATTTTAATACCATTAAAAAGTATTAATATGAAAAAAATAAGGGAGAAAAGTAGACTACATGAAAACTTAAAGCATTTTATCAAAAGACCCCAGAAAAAGAATGAAAAGAAAAGCTACAGCAAGACAAGACAGTAGTACTAAATATAGTTGTACAAGGGTTCATAAATAGAATGTAGAAGGGGTTTACATAAACCAATAAGAAAATGGCAAGCAACACAAAAGAAAAATGGGCAAAAGACTGAAAGTTACATTTTAGAAAAGAAAATATTTAAAAATTACTCCAAACAACTATTTATCTTGATAGATTCTGAAGTCAGTAATTCAGACAGAGTATAACAGGAATGTATGTTCTCTGCTCCATGATGTTTGAATTCTCAGGTGGAAGGCTCCAAATGTGGGGAGCTGGACTAATCTAAAGATCTGTTCGCTTATATGTTAGGCAATTGTTGCTGGCTGATGGCTGTCGGCTGTCATCCAAATTGAGATTATTGGCCAGAACAACTCCCTGTGGCCATTTCAGGATGGCTGGGTCCCAACAGCAAACACCTGGAGAAATTGCCAGATACAAGTCATATTCCTTTTAAAACCTAGCTTCAGAAATCATGTGTCATTTCTGCCACATTCTAATCATAAAAGCAGTTATAAAGTTCAGCCCAATTTCAAAGGAAGTAGAAACAAAATCTACCTCTTGATATGAAGGAACAAGTTTTTAGAAATATCATCATTACTACTTTTGGAAAACACAGTCTGCCTAATCTCTCTATGAAGTGTCTATGAAACATTCCACCAGAGTGACCATACATTTTTTCCTTCACAAAGAAAGTCTCTCATAAATTCTAAATGGCAAGAATAACTGAAAGATATTTCTGATCACAATATGATATTAAAAAAATGAAAAAAAAAAACAGAAAGCAATTGTTTTATAAATCAATGGGGCCTAGCCTGTGGTACAGTTGGTAGAAAAGTGAACTAAAATACTTGAAGCCAAATGGCTGTCTGTGAGTTCATATCCCCAGGTCAGCCCAAAAACCTGCCCAGCTCATGTGTGCATGCCCAAGACCCTGACATGCTAGAGGCTAGGGAGAGGGGATCGCAGCATAATGAGACCCTGCTGAGGGATTTATCCCCTCCATGCACATGAATGTACTCTCTATCATAACTAAAATAAAATAAACTTTAAAAAGTCAATTTCAGGGCCAGCTGGTAACACTGTGGTTAAGGCAGCCGGATTCCACATGGTCAACTGTGTAGTTTGAATCCCAAACCCAGCAACATAAAAAAAGCAACAGACATGTGTGCCCAAATCACAAGAGAATGGAATTGAAGGGACTGCGGTGTGGACATCCCCCGAAGAGGTGACTTGTCACTTCCCCTCCCTCTCTCTCTGTCTCTCTGTCTCTCTTCAGTGAGCACACATGCCCTATGGCAAACTAAATTAACAAAAACAGGCAAAAGCATTATTTCAGAGAAGGTAACAGGGATATAGACGAAAATAGAACAAATAATAAGAAAATACATTGCTAAATTTAATTTAAATAAGTTGAGAAATTAGATAAGATGGATGATTCTCTAGGAAAATACAAGTTATTAAAGTGAATCCCAAAGAGAAAATCTAAATAGATCAATTGCTAAAAAATTATTAAAGATGTAGAAACATAACAATATCACCTATTGGGAGTCATATTTAGGTGAGTTCCAAAAATCTGTTTTGTTTGTTTTATATCTGCCAGAGAGCATGTGAGCTGATCAGAGAGAGGTAGAAAGAGAAGGAAAGTGAGAAAACACTTCCCACGGGGTCACGCTGCAATCTTTTCTCCTCCATTCTTTCCTTTACTTGGATTTAGCGCACACACACTCATGCACTCACTGTGCTTTTCGAATCACTGGGTCCAGGATTCAAACTACTCCAGCCACCTACCACCAGGCCATCAGCTGGTCCTCCCCAAACCTTTAAGATCTAAGGCAATGTAAAAATATTTCCAAGTATTAGGACCAGCAGTTGGTGTAATGGCTATGTCACTGGACTTCCAACTAGTCAACCACGGCTCGAGTCCCAAACCCAGTGGCTTAAACTCACACTGGGTGCATGTATGTACATACCCAAGATCCTGAGAAGAGAATGGAGGAGAAGGTATTGTAGCGTGACCACCCCCCACCCTGAGGGGAGTGATTTCTCACTTTCTGTCTTTCTGTCTCTCTCTGTCTTTCTGGCGAGTACACATGCCCTATAACAAAATCTTCTCCAAAAAAACAATAATAAAATATTTCCAAGTATTGAAAAACAATAAAATTTCCAAATATTTTTAATGAGTATAACATTGTTAACAATCCTACAAGGGAGCAAAGAAAAGGGAAAATTATAGAGCAATGTTATTTTTAAATATTTATACAAAAATCCTAAGTATTAGCAAACTGAACACTAGAATAATGTATGACATAAAGTACTCAATAAATATCAAATGAATGAGTTGACTAAGTCAAAGTAATTCTGAAAATTAGTATATCATTTAAGAAATGAAATGGTATGCTTGCATAATACAGAGATAGCAATGATCAGAATAGACCAGAAGGACTAGAAGTTGGCCAAAAAAAAAAAAAATTAAAAATAAAAGAGAGAAAATATTTAAAATTAGAGAAAAAGTTGGCTCATAACAACTCAATTGTTTTAACTAAATGACTGCTAGAACAAGAAATAAAATGTAGACGGATCCTTACACTTTATAACAAAATAAATTTCAGATGAATTAATATTTAAATACAAAAAGGTAGCCCCCAAAGCACTAGAAAACTCTTGGTAGAATTTTTCAAATTGTCTCAGAAATGGGATATTTTATAAATATGAAAGAAACCTCAGAAATTGTTTCAAAATGTCAAAAAAATTTGACTACAAAATTCTTTTTTACAATTTTTAAAAAAATAAAACACAAAACCAAAGGAGAATGCATTTGCAATTTGTATCACATGCAAATGGTTATTTTTCTCAGTATATAGAAGTTCCTAAAAATAAATGGAAAAACAACCGACAACCCAGTAGAAACATTAATAAAGTATATAAACAAGCCAAACTGAATTAAATAATTTTAAGCATATGAAAATATACTCAATTTCACTAATAGGAGAATGCAAATCAACTGACAATTACGTGTTCTTATTTACCTATTTCATTAAAGCATAAAAAACAATGATAGCACACTGCATTCGAAAGGGTAGATACAGGTTATGAGGCACTCTTACACCCTACTGCTGGAAGTATAAACTGGAGGGAGCAACTTCTTTGAAGAATATATCAGTTATCCATTATCAGCATAACAAATTACCCCCCAAACCTAGCAGCTTAAACAAGTGTTTATTTTCTCCAACAATTTTTCTGGGTTAGAAATTTAGGAACAGCTTAGGTTGGGCAGTTTCAGATCTAGGACACTTATGAGGTAGCCAAGATAGTGGGCAGGGATGCAGTTATCTGAAGGGGCTCATGCACATGGCTAGCAGATGGCACTGACTGCTGGTGGAAATCCTCGTTTCCTTTCCATGAATGTTTCTCCCAGGACTGCTAGAGAGTCCTTGTAACATCGCAGCTGAATTTCCCCAGAGCAAGAGATCCAAAAGAAAGTAAGGAAAAGCTTTGATGCTTTTATATAATCTAAACTCTGCAGTCACCATTATTTTCTCAGTTGATGCAATAGATCTGCACAATTTAATGTGGAAAGGGACTACAAAGGGGCATATATTTTAGGAAGAAAGGATACTAAGGATTATCTTGGAAGCTGGCCACCACACAGAAAAGTACTTTTCACAATAAAGCTTGCACATAAAAACTAAAACAGAAATTTCATTTATAGTTACTTATCCTTTAGAGCTACACTCAGATGTATGAACCCGTATATTCTTCTCAGCATAGAAACAATAGCAAAAAATGTGAATTATCTAAATGTTTATTAAGGATCTGAGTAAATTAATTATAAATAACACTTCCATACAATGTGATATATATGTATTTAAAAGGAATTGGATACCTCTACTGGGATCCACAAGAAATTAGAAATGATATTGCTTTTGAGAAAAGGAAGTAGTGACCAGGCTGACAAGAGAAGAGAGTAAAGCTAACTTTTCAATGACTACATTTTGCATTTCGTAACCATTTATTTACATGAATAACCAACTTTGTGATAGTGAAAAAATATGTAAGTGCTGTAATGTTGGAGAATTTCAATTTATTCCCCAAGCAATAATATAATTAAGAAAAACAGTGGGGAGAAAAGAAAAATCAGATGAAACAATTATTTGACAGTTCTGTCCTTGAAGATCCAATGAATGGATCTGTATGTTGATTTTTTTTTCTCAGAAAAAATATAAATTATAATTACTAAGCAAACCTTAGACTAATTGTGACTTGGGCTCCATGAGCATTTGCAGCTTTTTGTCTTTGTGTGATATATTAATCAATTAGCTATCATCATCATCAATGCCATTTGGACTTCCAACTCAATTCATCACTGAGATTTCAAGCGCCTTGAGTGTACTGATTATCTGTCTTATTTTGAATCCCCAAATGTTCCTAAGTACAATGTCAAGCTCATAGGAAGTGTTCAATATATATTTGTTTTAACCAAGGTTTCTCAACCTCAGCAGTGCTAATGTTTAAGACCAGATACTTCTTTGTTATAGGGAGCAGTCCTACATGTCATAGCATATTTAGCAGCATTTCTGATCTTTTCCTACTAATTAGAGGTGATTAGCACATCCTAAGTCATGACAAATAAAAATATCTCCAGACATTGCCCAAAGTGCATTGGAAGGGAAATACACTCCCTGTTAAGAGTCATTAGCTTAAAGTACTGACAAAAACAATCTTTAAAAAAATAATAATTTTATTTAATTTTATTTATCATTTTTTTGTATTTGACCAGAGGAAGAGACAGGGAAAATGAAAAAGCAAGCTACCAGGTCCAGGATTGAACCCATAGTCAACCAAGCGAGAGTCCAACACCTTAATCACAATGCCACCTGCCAGCCCTCAGAAACAATCTTGAGGAGCAGATACATAATATTAAAACAGATTTTAAACAAGATTTAATATATGTATTATATATTTAATACATATACTATATAAATATATATTATATTGTAGTTATATGTATTATATGTTATTAGTTCTATATATTATATGTATGTTATATGATATATATATAACTATAATACAATAGTTACTGTATACCGTTAGTGTAGGTGAATAAAAAGTTGAAATATGTTTTACAGTATAATCTAAACAAAGCTTAATTTTTAATATTTCTGTCATTATTCCTTTATTATTCTTAATTGTTTCTATTATTTTATATGCAGAATTGACCTTGCATAGGAAAGTGAAGATTCAGAATTCTTCATTTAGTGAAATTGTATGATTTGCAACTTGATGAATGATAGCCTATATGTGAGATACATCATTCTTTTCTCTTCCTTCTAAATGACTATAATGATAGTAAAAATTGATTATCAGAATACCAAGGGTATGATCTGGAATAAATACTCCATTCTTTGATGCAGATCACTTAATCAAATAGGGATTAGACTATATAAAGATTAATTACACTAGCCAAAGAGTTAGTTCTGGATGATTTCTTTTAATTGATAACCAATGGTTTACAAACTAAAAGTTATCATCTGTGAAATTGGATAAAGAGTCTTACAGTGAGAGTGATAGCAGAGTAACACTAAGGATATCTAAGATAGATCATTGTCATTTCACAAACAGCATTAATGGGGAGAAAAGCCTCGATAATACAAGGCTGAAGGAATTAACAAATCTTTCGCTATTTTTAAAATTTTCATTAAAAGTCTTTGATGTATTAAGATGATTTTTCATGTCTCATGTACAATCCACTTTTCCCCTTTGTGTTAATTCCACTAAAGGGGAAAAGAAAGAAGAACAGAATTAAGGATGAGATGTACACAGAGCCAAAGAAAGGAGAGAGGGGGGAAAAGTAATAATGGAAGGAAGTTTTCTGTGACAGAATAAAACTGTCATGGATCTCTAGCCTACAAAATAAAATTAACCTATAGCCTATTTTTATTTCTTCTTTCCTTTAATCCAACCAAAATAAAACTGTGCTAATATCTATAAGGCTCATTCTGAAAAATACATAAGAAATTTACTTACTTATTTATAAACAAACTTTTTAGGTATATATTTTCTTTTTTTTTTTTTTTGGAGAGGTTTTTGCCATAGTGCATGTGCGCTGGCTAGAAAGACAGAGAGACGACAGAGAGACAGGGAGACAGAAGGCGAGAAATCACTCCCCGGGAGGGGATGGTCATGCCGCAATCCCTTCTCCTCCATTCTCTTCTCAGGATCTTGGACACGCACACATGCCCAGTGTGAGTTTAAGCCACCGGGTCTGGGACTCAAACCACAGCTGACTACATGGGAGTCCAGCGACATAGCCATTACACCAACTGCTGGTCCTGCTATATATTTTTTCAATAATTACCAGAGAGCACATGTGTTCACCAGAAAGACAGAGAGAGAGAGAAAAAGTACCTGCTCCCATCAAGTGGGGTGAAATCACAACGTCAATCCTTCCTCCATTCCTCCTTCTCATCAGAATTTTGAGCCCACTCCTCACATTTTTTCCAAATCACCAGGGCTAGAATTTGAACTGTAAGTGGCCCTGTGAGATATAGCTTCCAATGCACTGCACCTAACCACTGTACTACTAAGCCAACCATTAAGAAATTTAATTAATTAAAGCTACCATGTTCATTCTATTTTCATATCGCTATTTAAATAGTACATTACAAACGACCACTATAGATAGACTTTGTAGTGGTCAGCCTAATTCCAAACAACAATTTCCTAAAACTTAAAAATTTCTGTTTCTTTTTATTCTAAAATTATTTGTATTATTTTATTTTATTTATCTTGATACTTGAACATTTGTCATCAAATGCCATGTGACCTTATACATATGCCAAACACTATAGCACTTAAAAAGACTAAAGACATTTTCAATTTTTAAAAAATTTCTCTTAGTCCTAACTTGACCGAAGTACAAGGTAAAAAATTAGGTATAGCTTTTAATACCAACTGCCATTATTTTTGCACCATCACTATATAGACCAACTATTGGGTATTTGGGAAAGTTATGACACATTTTTGCACAGAAAAACAGAAAAATATGTCATGACTTTCCTGATGACCTAGTAGTTAAAAATAAAATATAAAAAAAGAATGAATCAGTAGGTACCTAAGTATTCATTAGTTTATGTTAACATAAAACATTTATGTTACAGTTCATTATTCTACATTATTTACTTATTTAAAAGATGACCAATTTTACAGCCTATTAATAAAGCTAGAAGACATAGGATCACCTAATCAAGGTAAGCTAGTTTTACAATATCAGAATCCATAATTAGACATTTGTCAAGCTTTATAAATAAAATAATTGCTCGAGAAGAAATATGTTGAAGATTCTAATCAAACCATTATGTATATTAAGAATGGAGATAATTTAAATGTCAGTAAGAGAACCGTTAGTAAACTGTGGCTTATTATCCAATGATTAAAGCATTTTTTAAAAGAATGAATATGCTCTGTACGCATTTCAAAATATTACATCTTCTTTGTAAGATAAATGTTATTTCATAGTAAATAATGTCTACAACATGATTAATCTCATATGAATTGATCTCAAAATCTTGATAAAGATACCTATAATGTTTATTTGATGAAGCTAAATCTAAGGTTTGTCTAGTACTTCCAATTTACCTTTATTTCCAAGCCAAGAAAAAGGACAGTATTATTTACTGGCTGTTCAAAGACAAATACTCTAAATATCATAAGCATTAATTCATTGCTTATCGTAATTTCATTTGAGCCAAATAAAAGATACTGTAGAAATTATGACTTCATATGGTTTAGGTCTCCTTGTATGATCAAGAACACTTAGGAACTGCAATAAGAGAGGAAAAGAAATAAAATATAAAGGAGAATGTTGGTTTAGTAAAGACAGATAAGCCTTTGTATTTGTGCTACATTCAAACAAATTGAAAAATAAAAAAGTATTAACATCCAAATGGTTCTGTCACTTTAAAAAACTTGTAAAAAGCATTGTGAAGTTAAACAACCAATGTACATGGACACTCAAATTTTACTTTAATCAATGAGGTAAGGTATGAGAGGTATATTAATATATTAAAATATTCAAATCAGTACTATAGAGTTATGCGTTTTTAAAATATGATATAGCAGAATTTTGTTAGGCTTTTTTGACTTATATTTAAGTATGAGATTGTGGGACCTAACAGGTAGAACAGGTGACCTGTTAAAATTTACACCTGAAAGTGACCTACCACAAAATCTAAGGAGCAATATGCCATAGGCTTATTAAGAATGTTAATCCCCAGGGGGGATGGTCACACCACAATCCCTTCTCCTCCATTCTCCTCTTGGGATCTTGGGCACGCATGCACACGCGCCCGGCGTGAGTTTTAAGCCACCTGGTTCGGGAGTCCAGTGACATAGCCATTACGCCAACTGCTGGTTCCCTCCCCTCTTTTTATATTATTTATTTTGCTTCATTCATCTGAGAGAGGAGGAAATAGTCATCCTTGACAGGGTCACTGTCCTCCTCAGGCCCCATCCTTTCAGCCAGCCAGGATTATAGGTATGTAGTATTCTTGGAGTGTTTCAGGTTGACCCAGGATTTGAACCACAGTCTTCCAAGGGGCTCCAGTAATACAGAGCAGCAACTTACCACCTACACTCCTTAGCTGAACCTGATCACACTTTTTCTACTTGAAAGTGAAGTTGGGGTATTCTTCTGGGAGCATAATTACTCTGTAGTTATTGTTGTAAAAATGACTGCAGTTTCTTGCTTTGTTTAGTACTATTACATCTTAGCTGTTACTTTTGACTCCTGAGGCGCTCCAAAAAATGTAAAGAAATATTTCATTACATTTTATCTTAACTTCTTCGACTGAACAGGTACACTAAGGAAATCAATGATCCTTATATTTGAATATTTTCACATAACTTTTAAAATATTAAACATACTGCTTTTTCAGGACTTCTTTTATAATTGCCACAAGGTACATACACTCATCAGAAACAGAGAGAGAGAGAGAGAGAGAGAGAGAGAAGGAGCATGCATACTGCAATGGGACATGGTCATGCCATAGTCCCATCTCTTCCATTTCTCTAACCTGTTTAAATTTAGAGCATACACTCACCTGTCCTTGGCAAGTTTCTCAAGATGCTGGGGTTGAGATTCAAACTATAGTTGGCCATGAGGGATCTGGCTCCCTTAACCACCAGGTTGTGGGGGCTACCCTCTTAGGTCTTCCATATAAAATGATGTTTGCTTTTCAAGCAGTATTACTTAGAAGATTGGAAAGTATAACAGATTTCAAAATTATAATAATGTAAAAAATAAATAGGGCCATATTATGAAAGTTATAGCCTATAGTGCAATTCATTGTCCAGAACCACATAACATTAGCAAAATTTTTGAATTCTGTAATTATTGATTTATAAGATATTTTCAGTGCTGGTCTTATGCATTCAGTTGTTTTGCTTTGTTTTTGTTTTATAATTTTGCCAGAAGTTACATACATTGCCCAGAGCCAGGAGAGTGAGAGCAAGAGAGAGAGAGTAAAAGTGAGAAAGCACCCCCTCTCCCATAAGGAATGGTCATAATGCAATCCCTTCTCCTTCACTCCATTTTTTCTTTTTTCAGTATATTGGGCTAACTTGCACATGTGCCTAGCATGTTTTCCAATCTGAGAGATACTGCCCATATGGAATCTAGAAGCCTTAGCCATCACACCACAATATTGCCCAACATTACAATAGTTTTAAAATCTTAACTTTTATGTTCCTAGCATGCTTATTGTGTTTAGTTTATTGTAAACACAATGTTAAAACTTATGCAAAGCTAGAAAAATAGAGGAAACAAACCAATATACTATCCTCATATATGGAAAACTTCTGCAAAGTCTTGTTCTATACATTACATTTGCAGTTCTGTTTCTACTTTTTCTCCCTGATTTAATTATTTTCTATATTGCTTTAAATCTTTTGAGTAATTTTCCAGAAGAGAATTGATTAATAATAATTAGCTATCTCTTCTTTGTCCACATACACTTTTTTTAACTTTTTGTGAATTTTCAGATTAATTTCACATTTTACATAAAGTTAACATACAGTATATAATTTTACATATTTTTGACTATTAAATGTTTCTTCCCTTTGTACCTCACACTCACCTTCTACTCCCCACTCACTACAATCCATTCCCTTTATAGGCTCTGGTATCTACATTTATCCTCTCTGCTATCATACCTTCAGATCTTTCCATTTATGCCATAAAGATATTCATTACACATTAAGTGGAGATATACAGTGTATATCTCTTAAAGTCTGGCTCACTTCACTCAACATTGTCTTTTATATTCATCTACTTTGAATCAAAAGATGGGGTCAAATTGTTTCTTATGGCTGAATATTAGATGATATATATGTGTCACAAATTTTCAATCCAGTAATCAGTTTCTGAACACTGAGGTTGAGTCCATGTTTTAATAATTGTGAGAAATGCTATAATAAATACAAGTGTGAATTTTACTGTTTTCCTATCCTTTGCATAAATACCAAAGATTGGGATTACTGGGTCCTAAAGTAGTTCTATTTGCAGGTATTTTAAGAACTTCCATTTGTTTTCCACAGAGGTTGTACTAATTCATATTCCCATAAAAACTGTATGTGGGTTCTTACAGCACTGATCATTCCTTATTTTTTAAAATCCTACTCATTCTAATTAGGGTTAAATGGTATTTCACTGTGGCTTTAATTTACATTACTCTTATGACAAGAGAATTTGAACATTTTTTCATAATCCTTTGGCTATTTGGAAGTCTTCCTTAGGATGTTGTCTATTTAATTAATTTGCCCATTTTCTAATTGGAGTATTCATTTATTTATGCTTGAATTTTTTATATATCCTGGTTATCAATCCCTCATCTGAGGAGTAATTCGTAAATACTTTCTGCCATTCCAAGTATTGTCTTTTCACGCTATTGTTTCCTTTGCTGTGAGGAAGCTTGATGTAATTCTACTTGTCTATTTTTGGAATTACTGCCTGTGTTTTAGGAGTCTTATTTAAGAAATCTTTGCCTACTCCAATGTTCTCAAGAGTTTCCCCTAAGTTTTCAACTAGTACTTTTATACTTGGAGGCTTTACAGTTAAATCTTTGATGCATTTTTTGTTGATCCTTGTTAATGGTGAGAGATAGGGGTCCAGTTTCATTTGTTTACAGATGGATATCTAGTTCTTCCAGCATTATTTGCTGAAAAGATGTTCTTTTCCCCACTGCATTGTCATATGTTCTTTGTCATAAATCAGTTAACTGTATTATCTGTGGTTTATTTCTAGATTCTCTATTCTGTTCCATTGATCTATGTGTCTATTTTTGTACCAATACCAAGCTGTTTGGGTTATTGTTTTATAATAAATTTTGAAGTAAGGAAGTAATATGCCTCCTATTTTATTCTTTTTGAACAGTAATGCCAGGATGATATAGGGCCTTTTATGATTCTAACCAAATTTTATATATGTTTTTTTCTAAGAGCCAGCAAGTGGCACGGTGGTCAAGGCACTGAACTCTCACATGGTTGATGGGCCTAATTACTTACTTTTAATGTTTCCAGTTAATAGTAAATTTAAAACAATGAAAAATGACTATTCTTGTAATTATTTCAAGCTAGAGATTGTTTTATATTTTTGATTATAAGACTTACTTTTTCATTTCAAAAATTTTGAAACTATAGCAGAGTAAAATGAAAATTTTTAAAGGCATCCATAATCTCACCATTTAAAAACAAATGCTGAAAACATTTTATGCTTAGATTAATTAGAAAATACTGTCTTTACTATATTAAAATGAAAATTTAAGTTGCTAATTTTCTAAAAAATATTATACATAAAGATGAATTAATATATTGCTTCCACTTTGAACAATTTAGAAGTGGACAAAATCTGTCTAGAGACAATGACATTGTTAGTAAACCTGACACAGAGTCACAGTAATTCTCTAAATGATGGTGCTGTGATGATACCAGTCAGCTTGTTTGCTAAGTCCACTATTCCTCCTTTTACCTCTGTAGAGAATCAGGATATTATTGTGATTTATTAATATCTACCATTTTGAAAGATCAAATGTATTTTAAAGGAGCCTGATTATTTTGTTTATGGGTCAAGGAAGAAGAAACATGATTAGCTTCGCATCTGCTTATATGCACAGATATGTACTGAGTCATCAGAGAAGTCATGCATTTTTGACTAGAACAACAGAAAAAATGTCATGACTTTTCTGATGACCCATAGTACTTCAACAAATGTGTAGACCTTATTGTGTGTTTTGTTTTGTTTTGAGAAGTTTTTGCTATACTGGGTATGCACTCACCAGAGAGACAGAGACAGAAAGCAAGAAATCACCCCGCCCCCCCAGGGGAGATGGCCATGCCACAATCCCTTCTCCTCTATTCTCCTCTCAGGATCTTGTGTATGCATGCACACGCACTCAGCAGCAGTACACTCACTCAGTTTTTAAGTTGCGGGGTCCAGATTCAAACCAAGGTCAACTACATGGGAGTCCAGCAACATAACCATTACGCCATCTGCTGGCCCCGAGCATTTTTCTATCATGTAGAGGAAAAGATGTTCTCTAATATTCTGACTGGTACCAACCCTGAGGGAATTAGCCAAGAAATAGGAAAATGAAAGAGAAAGAGTATCATGTTCAGATGGACAGATATAGCAGACAAATGTGAAGGTGTCTGTCAAGTCTACAATTTTCATCTCTGATCACTGCACTTCCTACTCCCACCCACAAACATATAGGCCTTGCCGATGTGTTTATTCTTGTCAGCCTGAATTCTTCCTAATTACATTCATTTAGCTTATGGGTAAACATGAGATTTAAGCTTGGCAAATTATATTTTATTTCCTGAAAACTAGTGTTTAGGCTTCAGAGACAGCAGTTCGGTTTTTGTTTTTTGTTTTTTTTTTAATTAAAAAAAATTACTAAAAAGGGACCTAATTGGCCCAGCCATGGTGGCACAGGCACAGCATATGTATAATACTGGTAAGCTGGAGGAATGAGGTGTAAATACTGCACATGATATCATCGGTCAAGGGGATCTATTTGTCCCTCTGTCTCACTCATAAAAGAAATAAACTTTAAAAATAGGAAGTACTTATAACCAGGTTGGACAGTTGAAAATTACGCTCTAAGTGATTTTTATCTAGTTTGTATACTAAATACCATCTACAATTGATGTCCATTGTATTAGTTGTCTATTATGACATTAAAAATTACTGCAAACTTGGTGGCTTCTGTGCATCTGTGTGCCAAGTATTCAAGCAGACTAAGCTGGCTCGTCTATGTAAGGACTTAAAAGGCTGCAATTTGCATGCCAGCTATGCCATGTTCTTAGCTACGTTCTTGAGCTGTAACTGAACTGAAAAAAAGTCTCTTTCTAAAAACCCCTCCATAGTTTTAGCTTAATTCATTTCCATGGAGCTGTATGACTATATGAGTTTGGCTATTGGCCGGAGACCTCTTTCAGGTCCTAGAGGCCACCAGCTATTTCCTGACATGTGATCCTATCCATGGGTAATTCACAAGATGATTTTGCTTATTCAAAGCCAACAGAATTTCTCTCAAGTGTGTAAAGACAACCATATATAATCAAACATAATCATAAGAGTTGCATCCCATCACCATATCACCATCATCATAGTCTTTTGTCAGAAGCAAGGTGCAGGTCCTGCCACACTCCAGAGGAGGGGATTTCTGATTAGGGGACCACTTGAGGGTATGTATACCATAACAGCCCAATCAAATAGTTAGATGTAATCTCTTCCTTGGGCTCCAGACATCTTACATATTCACTTATAAAAAGGTACATCAAAATGAATGTGTTTTGGGAACCAGCAGTTAGCGTAATGGCTATGTCGCTGGATTCCCACGTAGTCGACCGTGGTTTGCGTCCTGGACCCGGTGGCTTAGAACTCACGCCGGGCGTGTGTGCGTGCGTGCCCAAGATCCCGAGAGGAGAATGGAGGAGAAGGGATTGCGGTGTGACCATCCCCCCCTGGGGGGTGATTTCTCGCTTTCTGTCTCTATGTCTCTCTCTGTCTGGCGAGTCTGGCGAGCCGAAAGGAAAAACCTTCAAAAAAAAAAAAAAAAAAAAAAAAAAGAACGTGTTTTAAAAAAGAGAGAAATTTTATTATCTCTACTCATAACTCTTGCCAAATCTGCCAGTCCATTTCAATTGATGATACAATTTGCATTTTTTTTTAGAGGAAAAAACCTTGGAATATTCTGTGACTTACTTCTCACTTACTACATTCAATCCATCAGTGAGTCCAATTAGTTCAAACTTCAATGTCCCCAGTCAAACCACTTATAATGAGGTCTGTTCATTACCCTAGTTATTAAAAGCCTTCTTTGAGGTTTTCCAACTCTGGTTCCTTAAAGTAAACTTTTGACACAGAAGATATAATTATCTTTAAAATAATGAGAGAGAGCAAGAGAGAAAAAAAATATGCATAAAAAAAGAAAAGGAGGAAGGAAAGCAGAAAAGCCAAAAGAGAAAAGAAGGAAACTGGAGGGGAAAAGAGAAGAGTGCATTAAAGAAAGGAGGCAAGATCATTATGAGAGAAAAAGTGAGAAAGAAAAAAGAAAAGAGAAGAGGGACTAAGGGAAAACTGAGGAGAAAAGAAAAGTAAAAAGAGGAGGGAGCTGAGAAAAAGTGAGAAAGAGAGACACAACCATGTTTGTGGAATCGTTCATGATTTCTTTCTTTTTGCCACCATCCTTATGTGAACTGTCAGCAAAACCTATTGATTAAACTTCAGAATACATCTACAGTTTGTCCATTTACCACCACCTCCATTGCTACCGTTCTAATTCAAAATATTATTTCTTGACTGGACTACTTAAAAGCTGCCAACTAAACAACCTATTTCTGTTCTTTCAATGTTCTGCAGCATATTTGACACACAATAGACAGTGATACTATTAAAACGTAAATCAGATCATATTATTTCTCTAGTTTTAATCCTCTCACGACTTCCCATTATACTGAGCAAATAATAACAGGTCGTGGTGCTCTAACTCCAGGATACCTCTCTGACCTTGGTTCTAATTACTCTTCGCCTCGCTCATTCTTCTACAGGCTCCATTCATTAATACGTCCCAGTTTGAAATGTGCCTCACACTCTCCTACCTCAGAGCCATTGCTATTCCTCTGTCAAATGTCCTTTCTCCAGATAATCTGGCTTTCTTCCTTTAGTCAGATCACTGCTTAAACTCCAGCTTCTCAGTAAGATATACGAATATCAACTCCTTCATTATTCTTTTACTTCTTACATTGTTTTTAACTTTTTTCTTTACTTATGATAGAGCTCATACATGTACATGTGAGAGTGATAGTGAGGGAGGGGGAAGAGAGAGAATATTACTGTTGATTTTTTTTATTCTTAAAAATATATACACAAAATATGCCATTTTTGACATTTAAGTCATAAACCTATTCGATGATCAAAAGTATGGTATATCAGAAAATTTTGTTCTGATCAGCATTCTCTGCTGGTAGGTAGGTATTTTTACTTGTAATACAATAAAATATTTTCTGTTAAGAAAAAATAAGATAATTTACTCATTGAAGATAAACTTTCCCTTTTATGACATTAACATTTAAAAAATAAATAAGCCTTGCTCTGATGAAACAGCTGGGAAATGTATATTGACTCCAAAGCAAAAGATGAGACTGCTATAATCCACATCATATTTGTTCAGATGGTGTCTCAATCTGCTCCCTTCTGCTATCTGTTCCAGCTCGTATAACAAAATACCACACAGTGGGTAATTTATAAAGAATAGAAGTGTATTTTTCACGTTCAGAGTTTGGAAGTCCAAAATCAGGATGCTGGTGGTTTATTTCTGGTAAGGTCTCTCTCTCCGTTACTTTGTTGCTGTGATGGGATGAACAGTGTGTCCTCATATGGCAGAAGGGTTCAAAGGGGTACATTAGTTCCATCAGGCCGTTTCATTAGGCCTAACTATTCCTGTCCATTAGAATGGAGCCCCAATGGCCTAATCAACTTTGAAAGGCTCTACCTCTTACTATTGTTGCATTGAAGGTTATGTTTCAACATGAATTTTAAATGAATACAAACCTTCAAACCACAGCAGACAGTGTTTTGAGAACCAACTAAAACCATATTCTTCCCCTCATACAAACAACCAAGGCAATAAAAAAAAAAAGGGGGGTCAGCAGCATCTATATCCTCCTAACTTAAGTTAATCAAAGCTGACTTCTGTTTCTTGCCACCCACTGGATCTCAGCAACAAAAATTATCAAAGATCAAAATGTAAAAAAAAAAATCAATTCACTACTGAACAAGTGCTGCTGTGCTGTCAACAGAGTAACCACTAATCACATGTGACTAAATTGAAATCGAAATAAATTAAAATGAAATAAAACTTCAAGTTCAGTTCCACTGTCTCACTACCCACATTTTACATGCTCTATCTATATCCATATGTAGCTGGTTAGATGACTAGATAAGACATTTCCACCACTGCAATGTTGTCCCATAGATGATTATGGTCCATGCATTAGATAATTTAAGTGGGGCCCCTGTGGGTATAGTAAAGTCTAAAAGACATTGTACTGATATAAAATTTTATAAATTACACTCCAGGTTCTCCTCTTTGTAGAAACTAACTATTCATAAGGTGCCCATTTCTCCAGGATGCTATGACAATTCTTGATGTCTGATAAGGTCTCACTTTATGCTCCCAAGATCGTGCTTTAGTCCTGGGTTGAGGTTGAATGCTGTGTCCTCACATAACAGCAGGGGTGGAAGGAGTATACATGATTTCTTGCATAGAGTGCTATGTCTGTTTTGTCAGTATGCTGATCCAATCTGTATAGTCATTAGTCATATCAATTTATTATGACATAATAAAATTATATTAAGTATATTAATTTTATTAATATAATCTTAACTTTATTTATATATAAAATTATATTAAGTATATTAATTTTATTTATATATTGAAGAGGTATTGTAAATGGGATTGCTTTTTTCAATTCTGTCTCAGTTTGATCATTGATCATGTATAAAAATACTATAGACCTGGGACTGCAGTTAGCCTAATGGCTATGTCACTGGACTCCCATGTAGTCGACCGCGGTTCGAGTCCCGGACCCGGTGGCTTAAACTCACGCCAGGTGTGTGTGCGTACATGCCCAAGATCCCGAGAGGAGAATGGAGGAGAAGGGATTGCGGCATGGCCATCCCCTCTGGGAGGTGATTTCTCACTTTCTATCTCTCTGTCTCTCTCTGTCTGTCTGGCAAGCGCACGTGCCCTATAGCAAAAACCTCTCCAAAAAAAATAAAAAATACTATAGACCTTGTATATATTAGCTACCTAGAAATAAATCCAATCAAGGAGGTGAAAGACCTCTACAAAGGAAAGTAAAAAAGGAATTGAGCATGATGCAAAAAAAAGGAAGGAAATTTCATGCTTTTGGATTGGAAAAATCAATATAATCAGAATGTCAGTCCTACCCAAGTTTATTTACATATTCATTGTGATTCTAATCCAATTACCTGCAACATTCTTCGCAGAAATAGAAAAAACAATTACAAAATTTGTCTAGAATCAAAAACCACCTCCCATTTCCAAGGCAATACTGTACCAAAAAATAAAACAGGAGCATCTCACTACTTGACTTTAAAGTATCTTATGAAGTAGTGATAATAAAAACAGCATGGTGGGACCAGGAGGTGGTGTAGTGACTAAGATCACATAGTCAACTGTGGTTGAGTCCCAGACCCAGTGGTTTTTTAACTCATGCAAGGTGGGTGTGTGTGCATACTCAAATTCCTGAGAGGAGAATGGAAAAGAAAGGATGGTGGCATGGCCACCCCCCAGGGGGGTGATTTCTCACTTTCTGTCTCTCTGGCAAGTGCACATGCCCTATATAAAAAACAGCATGGTACTGGCACAAAAATAGATACATAGACCAATAGAACAGACTAGAGAATCCAGAAATAAACCCCAGATCATACAGTCAACTGATCTTTGATAAAGATACGCTTTATCAAAGACAGTTCAGTGGAGAAAAGGAAGTCTTTTTAGCAAATTGTGTTGGAAGAACTGGATATCCATCTGTTGAAAATGAAACTGGGCCACTATCTCTCACCATTCATGAGAATTAACTTGAAATGCATCAAAGGTTTAAATATAAAGCATCTAGCTAAAAACCTAATAGTAGAAAATGTAGGAGAAACTTTTGAAGACACTGAAGCAAACAAAGATTTTTAAAATAAGATCCCTAAAGCACAAGCTATGGTCCCTAAAATAGATAAGTGGTATTACAACGAGTTAAAAATTTCCTCACAGCCAAAGGAACTATAACTGGAGTGAAAAGAGAACCTTCAGAATGTGAGAAAATATTTTCAAATTATTACTCAAATGAAGAATTGGTATCTTGAATGTCAGGAAACTCAAGTAGCTTGCTCATTGAAAAAAAGAATAACCTAATTTCAAAATAAACAAATGAATTGAATAGACAACTCTCTAAGGAAGACTAACAAATGGCCAAGAGGCACATGAAAAATGTTCAAAGTTTCTTGTCATAAAAAATGCAAATTAAAACTACAGTGAGATATCATTTAACCTCAATTAGAATGTCTAAGATTAAAAACATAAAGAACAAGTGTCGGCAAGGCTATGGGGAAAAGGGAACTCTCTTATACTGTTGGGGGAAATGTAAATCAGTCCAACCTCTGTGGAAAACAATATGGAGGTTTCTTGACAACCTACAAATAGAACTTCTATGTGACCCAGTAATTCCACTTCTTGGTATTTACTCCAAAGTATAAGAAAACACTCAGCTGGAAAGACACTAGCACATACATGTTTATTAAAACATTGTTTACAATTGCTAAATCATGTAACCAATCTAAACATCCAAAAACTGATGACTGGATTGAAAAATACTGTCTTACATATATACTATAGACTATAATACAGCCATAAGAAACAATGAGATCCTACCATTAGGCTCAAAATGGATCAATTAGAAGACTTAATGATGAGTGAAGTGAGCCAGATTTTTTTTCCTTCTCTTTAAATTTATTTTTTTACATTAATTCACTATACATCATTACAGCATACAAAATGAATTTTTCCATCCAGAATACACTGTATTATTGGCTCAATCAAGCACATCAACATACGTGTTAACAAATAATTTTCCCTATCTTATGTCTTGTATATTTTGCTTTCTTTCTTTCTTTTTTTTTGGGTCATCCTTGATTCCCTATCCCTCACCCTCTGCCATGTCCCACTCTCCTCCCACATTGTCTCTGGTATCCATGGTTGCTTTCTATACCTCCCCCCTCATTTAATTGATTCGCTAATGAAATTAATTAGTCTAAATATTTCCAACAGCAAGCGCAGCTGATATATACATATACATGAACCCAAGTCTGACTTTAGGCATAAACCTCAGTGAGTAGAACGAACATACTATAAAGTAGAACCTAGCTGGTGCTATATAGCTTACTGCAGTCATCAAATACGTATTTTATTTTTATTTTGATAAGAACAGTTTTAGTGTTTTTTCCTCTTGAAACTTTTTTAAAATTAATTTACATTAATTCCCTGAGCATCATCACAACATACTAAATGTGGTTTCCCAACTAGAATAAACTGCATAGAGGCTTAATCATGCATGTTATCATCAATAATATTCCATTTCTAGTTTCATATATATATATATATTTAACCCCATGTCTGACCCTCTGCTCTTTCCCACTCTTATTACACTATCTCTGCTGTCTACAGTTGTCTTCAATTCTTTTTCCCCCAACAGTTTGTTGATCACACAATATCATAAGTAATCTAACTACTTTCAATAGCAAGTTCAGCTAGTAATTTCAAGAAAAGTAGTTTTGAATGGGTAAGGATATTTCCTTGAACTTAAAGCCTAGAAACAGGTTAGTATTCTGTTCAAATAGTAGGTACATG
>NW_006199558.1:1402552-1469843 GCF_000334495.1 Tupaia belangeri chinensis
GGTTGATTCTATTTGGGGTCCTTTGTATTTCTTGGGACTGAATCTTTGAGTGCCTCTCTAGGTTTGGAAAGTTTTCTTGCAGGATTTCATGGAATAGATTACCAATGCTCTGAGTCTCTTCACCTTCTGGGATGCCTACTATCCGGATGTTTGGACATTTGATGGTATCTAGTATTTCTCGTATTTTATTCTCAAATTTTGGGGCCATTTTCTCCGTTTTCATGGTGGATTTTTCTAGGTCAGCAATTTTCTCTTCTACATCTGAGATTCTATTTTCTGTATGATCTAGTCTGCTTTTAATACTTTCAAGGGAGATTTTGACTTCCTGTATTATAGTCTTTATCTCTAACAGTTTCATCTGATTCTTTTGTAAAGTGTGAAATTCCTCTTTTAGATCTTGCATGAATTTCCTTACCTCCTGGAATTCTTCAACTCCTTTCTCCTTCCTCTTCCACAGTTCCTTGTCTCTCTTCTCTTCCATCTCTGTTAGCTTTGCCATTAAGATACACAACATTTATCTTCATTCAGTGCTATAGCAAAAGTTGAAAGTCTTGAAAATGTGGTGGTGAAAAGGATGGGTGTAAGTGCTAGTGACTATATGGGGGGGGATAGTGAAAGGTAAAAAGTGGATGGTGAGGGTGGGTATGAGGTACAAAGGGATGAAACATTTGACAGATGACAATTGTAAAAAAAAATTGAAAAAATAGAACAAGTTCATTATGAAATTAACTAAATTCTATTGGGAAGCAGGTTATTTCACAAATTGGTTTAATCATCATACATATTTTCATTAGGATTAAAGTATGCATGATGACATTTTTATTCATCCTAAAAATTTCAAACTAATTATTGATTTGTTACATATTTTTCATTTCTCTCCTTGATTCTACTTTGACAGAATAAAAAGAGGTAAGTGGAGAGATTATGAAACAGTTTATGTAATGGTGTCCCAGCCTGCAGGACAGTCAAACAGATTTCCTGAAGGAAGGAGTGAGAGATGGAATGAACAGCGCTCTGTCATAGCACGGAGACGACACAGTGTCTCTTCAGGGTTGTCTCTTTATTGTGGGCAGCATGGAGATGACACAGTGTTACAATTCTTCAGGATCATCCGGAGATGAGGCAGTGTCACAGCTCTTCAGGGTCGTCTGGTGATTATGGGCCAGGGATCGTGGTTATATACATGTTGGTGGGCCATGATTGGTTGAATGAAGGATAGTAAAAGGTGGGTTATGATTGGTGGCTTTGTGGACCAATCATGAGGTGCCAGATATGCAAATCTGAGGGATTCTAAGCTCACCGATTTGCTATGGGAAATGGCCAATCAGAGTATGGTTTTGAAGGTGAGGTTTTTGAAGGGGAGCCAATTGTGGCCTTTGTAATTGTTTGCTCTCTGTGCCTAAGATGGCAATAGTAAGAGACTCATGAAAATGGCCTCTTGGACTCGCTGGTGCGCAGCCTCCCATATAATGGAATATTGGGTAGCCATATAAACACTTTTGGGGGGCCAAAAGGTATATTAAATACATAAAATTAATCATATTAAATTATTTTAATTATATTAATTTATATTATAGTAATCAAAAATAGATACTTAAAGTCTCAAATTGGAATTATAAATTAATAAAAGAGAGAAACATCAAAGTATTTGATAACAATAGTAATTAACATGAGTATTCTTATTTAGTAAAATATGCTAAATTATTCATATTATATAAAATATGCTGAAATTAGGCCATTCTCAAAGACATTAAAACAAGTCAGCCTCATAGAGTCAATGCAGACTGATAAAAAGGGGCTCAAAGATCATTTACCATTCATTGATTAGTCAGTGAGACCTTATATTGATAGTCCAAAATACCATCTTTGTATTCTGTCTTATTTAAATCCAAAGCCATATATCCTATTTGCATATTACCGACACAGAGAATAAAATATAGCAGAATTTGTGTTAAAGACTATCATTTACCAACGGATCCCCCTAAAGGACAGGCACTCGTTAAGTGTAGCCTCAACCATATAAAGAAAAGGGGGGATGACCTGAATACATAAATTCATACATACTTGCATACATGCATACATACACCAATCTGGATTTACATTCATAAGTCAAAATCTTAAACTCTTTCTCCCTCTGTGAGAAGGCATAAGAATAAAATAATTACTCTTTTTGGAGTTTCTTATTTTCAAACTCTATTGCATCTAAGAGGAAATAATGAATTCTAATATAAACCTCAATCAACAACAGTAATAACCAAGTTATAGTCTGTAATCCTGATATAAACATGTCATTGTAAGAAAATACAGAATCTTCTGAAGTAAACTTATAGTGACAAGACCCAAAAATATATTGACCATCGAATACATTTTTTTAATAAATAGACCATTTAATAACCATGCTCAATAAAACATGGACAATATATAAAAGAAAAAAACTGACTTTGAAACTTAACTTCTTAAACCTTTGAATAATGCAGAAAAGTGTTTAGGGTATAAATGATAAATTAACTAGTTGATAAGAATAGTATGCTAATGAAACTTTAGGGTTTTTTTGTTTTGTTTTGTTTTGTTTTTGTTTTTGTTTTTGTTTTTTTAAGGGACAGCACGAAATCACCCCATAGGGAGAATGGCCATACCATAATCCCTTCTTCTCCATTCTCCTTTGGGATTTTGGGTGCACACACACACACACACACACACAAACGCCTAGCATGTTTCAAGCCTCTAGGTCCAGGAGTTGAACTGCTATGTGGAAGTCCAGCAACATAAACATTATGTCATCTGCTGGTCCTGAGACTTTAGTTTCTTTCTTTTTTTTTTTTTGAAGAGGTTTTTGCTATAGGGCACGTGCACTTGCCAGACATACAGAGAGAAACAGAGAGACAGAAAGCGAGAAATCACCCCTCAGGGGGTATGGCCACACCACAATTACTTCTCCTCCATTCTCCTCTCGGGATCTTGGGCACGCACGCACACAGGCCCAGCGTGAGTTTAAGCTGAATGGCTATTTTTGTTTATAATCCTCACCCCATCCTCCTGTCTTAGCTCCCCAGGCATGGGGATTACTGCTGTTGAGTCTTCAGATTTTGACATAAATCAATCCTTAGCCTCCCATGTGGTCCCAGCCTGCAAAGCATAGTGTCTTAGCCACACATGACAGTGGCTAGGCTCTGAATGTTATTAATGTGTGTGTTACTATTTAAATAAGTCTTGCTTCTTTCATTTTTATTTTTTTTAGGTTGCTTCTTAAAGTCTTATGGGGTAGTTCAAATTCTTACAAGAACTCAATGCAATGAAATTTTTGATGGAGGCCAAAGAATTGATGTTAGTGAGAAGAGAACAGACAATAAATGAGCCAACACAAATGGAGGTAATTAGTAATAATGAAAAACTAAATAATGACTACAGGATGAATAGAGTTATATGATTAATTAGCTCCATTTCAGGCTTTAGAACCATTTAGCTGGAAAATAATATATAACGTTCAAATGATAGGAAAATATTTTTTCTCACTTAGAGATTTATTTATTAACTCAACAACTGTTTATTGTATACCTATGTTGTTTAAGGCAATATGACCTAGGATAAGCTTTCAAACTTCCTCACAAACATGAATTTAAGTCCCTTGCTTTTAACATGGGCATGTGCACATACACACACATGTGTGAACACACACATGTATGCACATGTACCTTCTGAGTTAAACTTGTGAAAAATGTCTGATAAGTGGATGAAACAACATAATAAAAGAACATCCATGTAACTTAAATGCACACCAGGCAACTTTGAATTCCAGTGTTTTACTCTGGAAAACCAGGCAGAGAGCTACATTTTCAGTTTGGAGGGACACCTTGTCTGTGAGTTTGCCATAACTGAGATGTCTTTAGGTTAACAATTGCACAGACATACATCTGCCATAGTGATCAAAAATTTTTTCCTGAAGTATTTTTTACATGATATTTATTTTTATTATTTCATGAGAAAACATATGTAGTTAAAAGTATTGTCACTTCTCATCTAGATTCTATGTCAGATACCAATATGGAAAGCACATCAGTATAAATTTGGAATGATCTGTGCCAAGAGGAAAAAAAAATCACCTCTGCTATAAAAATTATATAATTAAGTATGCAAATAATTATTATAAACCATATAATTTTTGGCATCTGAGTCTGAATACTTAAGAAGAAACACTTTGGTATTGGGGGGGTGGAAATTGATTACAGTTGTTCTAAAAAGAAAACTAAGCTATATCTGAAGCTATAAAACTGTTACTAAGCATTTTATAAAAAGTATAAGACAGATATCAGCATTTTAAAAGTACAAGTAATAAAGATAATGCTTAAAAATAAACTTAGAATACAGAACAGGAATTACAAAAATTTACAAAACCAACATGGAACATAAATACTCAGAGAAACAAAGAACTAGTGAATTAAGAAATTAACCCAGAACTGAGCAAAAAGAGACATATATTCTTCTATATGGGATATATATTTATATATCTTTAAATTATACATCTATGCATATATATATAAATCCATATATCTTCATATAATATTTTCACATAAAGGATAAATTTTATTGCAACTTTTTGCTGAAAAAAATCTAGAAACCCACTTTTGCACATAATTATGTTTCTTGTTGACTGTATAGTTAAATTTATACAGCTCTCCTTCCACAGTGGTTTGTGCTTCTTAAAATAACATAAAAACTTATAGAGTCTTAATAAAATAATCTTCCCAAGCGTATTTGCAATGATAATCTCAATGTAATTATTCTAGTTAAATTCTGGTACTAGGAGTAGAAAAAACAAATAGAACCTCCTCACAGATGATTGTTTTAATACGTTTATTTTTGTTTGGGTGCCCTACTTATTACATATGCATGCCTGATCTCTTATGAAACTAAAGCCTCAAAAGAATATCAAGGCTTGAAGTGAGGCTCTGTAATTTTCCATTAGTCATAAATTAGTCGATTCAAACAGCAGATTGTATCTTCTGATTGGTTTATTAGCCAATGCCAAACTGTTCAAATGTTCCCTGTGTGTTGTTTCTTTTTGTATTTGTGATTCACAGTATTGATGCCAAGTATTCTACAAGCTCTCCAAAATACTTCAATGAAAATAGATCAGCAAATGTCATAAGAATTCTTTTAGTAAGGAAAAAATTCAAATAATTTACAAGCAAGTGGGAGAAATAGTACTTCCATGTAGATCATCGATTCTTAATAATGAAAATAACAAAAATAAGGCACTGATAATGTTAAAATATTAGATACTTAACATGAGATGGGAAAAATGATTATGAAATAAAAACATACAAAACACCCATAGGAAGGAGATTAACACATCCCAAGCAAAAAGCAGAGCAGAAAGAACCACAGTAGCTGGAAGAACAAGCCAGGAAAAACAGAAGAACAAGGACTGCAGAATCTGTCAGTGTTTGCAGTTGGATTCATCTACAGAAAGCATCAGCCCCTGTGGCCCATCTTAGCAAACACTCTGGCCAATCTGCACAAGGTCAGACTCAGAGGGACTAATAGCTGCAACACATGTGACCAGACAAACAAAATGACATACTTGTGTGAAATTAATCTACCAATTTTGCAGAACACAATTTTCACTTCTTTTTTTTAGAATCTAAAATTTTCTAAAGCTTCTTTAGATTAAGGGGCAAATGGTATATCACTACTATCATTCGATATCAGCTCTTTAAAGTTACTGTCAAATCTGCCTCTTGGTTCAAAGGTTACAGTCCTATTGTCCGGTTCAAAACCTTGAAACTTATATGTGCCTTCTCTTTTAGTCTTTCTCCAACTAGATCTTAAAAGTAAATTAGAAAACAACTAATAGTAAATATGACAGATAGTTTAAAAGCTAATCTACAGCAATTTTTATTGCATTTACAATGCATATTGTATTTAAAGTTTTATCAAAATTATTTATGATCAGGTTAGGCCATGCATGCATATATTAAGAATCAAAGCATCAAATCCCATTTATGACTGATCTTCTTTATTTTAATCCAGTTTTCATAAAGTAATTTCAAATTTGTAATATGAACATTACCAACAAAACCAACAAGTCATTCCTTTATTTCACAGAGCAGCATTGTGTAAATAGTGCGATGAGTGAAAAAAACACATAGACACAACAAGGTACTTTAAAGTTCACACAGGTAGAAATACAGGTGAGAGAAAAGTTGATTAGTGGTCTTATGGACAGAGGAGTCACACAATCTCAGTCATAACTAGTGACTTGACTGGTAAATGGGGTCTCAAGAGAGGCCTTACAACATTTGGACTGTGAACATGTTGACACCTTGCTGAAACAGTTTTTTTGTTGTTGTTGCTCTTGGTTTACTTTTTGCCAGAGCACACATGGGCTGTCCAGAGAAAACAAAGGGAGCAGAAGAGAGAAGGGAGAAAGAATCCTCCAATGGGGCATGGTCACGCTGCAAACTCTTCTCCTACATTCCCCCATCCTGTTAGAACTTTGGGCATGCATACACAATGCCTGCCATGTTTCTCAAGCCATGAGTCCAGGACTCAAACTATATGGTCAGCCATGTGAGATCCAGCTCCCTTAACCACCAAGCTACAGGACCAGCCTGAAACACAGTTGTTTTTTGTTTTTTGTTTTTTGGGTTTTTTTTATATATGCCAGAATGCTCATTCCTCCTGTGCTGTAACATATTAACAAAATTAAACATGTGGATAACCTTTTCACCTCACAAAGTTAGTGTTTGGTCCGTTCTGAACATGACTGCCTCTTTCCAGCAGTCTTATTGAATTCTAATTGTTTTGAAAGGATCGTCCTACCAGAAGTCACAGAACAAGTTCCTTTGGACATTTGGATGAACAGGAAACCTGAACAAGGTAGACCCAGTATACATTAAGGTAAAGGCAAATACCCTGTCCTTCAGATCTCAAAGCATCCTATAAAATTACAGACCAGGGGGACCAGCAGATGGCATAGCGGTTATGTTGCTGGACTCCCACATAATCAACTCCCACGTGCTTGACTGAGGTTCAGGTTCCAGATCTAGCAGCTTGAAAATCAGGGGCTGGTCACATATGCATGTGTATCCAAAATCTCAAGAGGAGAATGGAGAAGGTTTTTTTGGCATAGCTATACTGCCTAAACGGTGATGTCTCACTTTCTCTTTCTCTGTATGTCTGTTTCTCTGGTGAGCATATTGTACCCAAAATCTCTTAAAAAATTTTCTCTTGTTATTATTCTCTAGGTTTAGTTTTCTTTCCATTCATTTTTTTTGAAAATTCAGAGAACACCTTGAACATATTGATATCTTCAATTTTGTAGACTTCTCAGATATCTCTTCAAATATTTCTTCGAACTACTTGTTTAAATAATTCATCCTGTTCAGACAAAATCTACCCTCTCAATTAAATGTAATTGATAATATAAGCTCCCAGCTATTCATGCCACAGTGGTTAATAGTGGAAGCTTTACAATCAGAACTGAGTTCCAGTTCCATCAATTGCCAACTCTATGTCCATGGCCAAGTCATATTATCTTGAATCCTCTATTTCTTTTGTTTAAAAAATATATATGTGGGATAAAAACAGAACCTAATCCATAGTGTTTGCATAAAAATTAAATAAGATGATGTAAACCTCTTCATATAATAACTAACACAAGAAATTCATTCATTGGTAAGCTTTACCAAAACCCCTAAAATTATTGTCACTAGAAACTGTGATTATGACAAAGATCCCACAAAAGATTGAAATAAACATTAAGACATTATTAACTTAATATTATATTTAGGAAAGAAAATTTGAACATATTAGTGAAATTAGTTCCACACAGATGGAAAGCAATCTTTGTGAGAGACTTGCATACAAACACCTGATAAACTATGTACTTCTGAATACTTAAGAGAACAAAATAATTTTAAAATACTTGTCTGTTTGTAATTTTGAACAGGAAATTTCTAATAAAGTAAGTTTTGCAATATAGCTGACTGCTATTATGATTTGGGGGGTTTTCCATGAAAGAAAATTAAAGATAGCAAACAAACAAGATACACGTCTAAGGTTTCAAGATTCATAGGGACAAGTCTGGAGTTGAATACTATATCCCAGAATTTAATCAGGAAAATTGAACCAGAACAGAAGATAAAAGTACATGAGACTGATAGGTTCATGCACCTACCATTCGAACAGAATCCTAACCTGTTTCCGGGCTTTAAGCAAAGTTCCTTGGCGGTTCTTTGATTTAAATTAAAACTGGTTTTCTTAGTAGTAACGAGTGAACTCACCTTTGAAAGTAGTCAGGTTATGTAGGAAATTGTGTGATCAATGCAATGTGGGTGGGAAGGGAATGGAGGACAATTTTGGACACCGGAGGTGGTGTGAGAGGAGGGTGGGAAGGGACAGAGGGTCAGAAAGAGGGGTGGAAATAATTCTAGGAACTAGAATTGGAAATTTATTTTTTCTGTAATGTGCATGAGTCACTATGCAGTGTGTACTGGATGGGAGATCGCATTTTGTGTGCTGTGATGATGCCTAGGGAAGGAATGTAAATTGAGTTACAAAAAAAAGTTTCAGAAAAAAAAATATATCTATTCAATGACTGCAGTAGGATATGTAGCCCCAGTTAGGTGCTACTTTATAGGATGCGTAAAGTTAGACTTGTGCTCATGGAAATGTGTGTGTCACATGTGTTTGCTAGGAGGGTATTTGGATTGATGAGGGTCTTTGGTGATTCAATAAAATGTGGGGGGAAAATGGTATAAAAAGCAAACATAGATAACAGAGACAGTGTGGGAGGAGAACAGGAGGTGGCAGAGGGTAAGAGATAGGGAACCAAGGATGGGGGGAAAAAAGCAAAACATACAGAAAACAAGAAATGGAAGATCATCTGCTAATAATAACATGTTTGTTGATGTGCTTGATTGAGACAATATACAGTGTACTCTGGATGGAAAATCTCATTTTGTATGCTGTAATGATGTACAGTGAATGAATGCAAATAAATAAATTGGAAAAAGAAAAAAAAGATTTAATTTAACACAGAGCAATCCTTTAACATCAGTGTTCAATATAGCCAGAAATTGTTGAAGAATGGTCTATTCAAATTACTGTGTGCTGTTAAAATCACTGCCTTTTTATCTAATAACACATAGCCTGACACTGAATTAATAACGCAGGAAATAATTATCAAATAACTGAAAACTTTTTGAGAAAATTTTCCTTTCAAAATGTCTTTTAATGATTAAAATTCAAAGTATAGAAGCAAATGCACCATTCAACATGTCTTTAAAATATTTCATTATTATACAAAAAAAATCTGTCATAATATTCAATATTTAGAGTGACCTACAGGTGTCAGCTCCTAGATATTATTACTATCTTTTTTTTATCTTGGGGGGGGAGTTGCTATAGGGTGCATGCACTTGCCAGAGAGAGAGAGAGACAAAGAGCAGGAGGGAAAGTGAGAAATCACCCCCTGGGAGTTATGGCTCCACCCCAATCCTTTCTCCTCCATTCTCCTTTCAGGATTTTGGGGACACATGGACATGCACACACACACACACACGGACACACACAGACACACATACACACACGTGTGCCTGCAGTGATTTTTGAGCTACTAGGTTCCAGGACTCGAACCCTGGTCAGCTGTAGGAGTCCAGCACTTCAGCTGCCATACTACCTGCTGGCCCCACTATCTCTATTTTTAATTGCCAGAGGGCACATATGTTCAACAGAGACGGAGAGACAGGGAGAGAGGGAGAGGGAGAAGGAGAAAGCACTCCCCCAGTGGGGCATTTTCCTCAAGACAGTGGGGCCAGGAGTCAAACAAGCTGGCCATGTGGGATCTGGCTCCCTTAACCACTAGGTCAGGGGACTGGCCCATTACTATCTTCACTTTACAGAAATAAAAGGTACAAACAAGCTAAGTACATTGTCCCATCCTTAACACAGACTTTGTATTACATACCTTTGTGAGGCCAGGCTCACCTCAGGCAATCTACCTCCTTTAGACTGTTTCTAACTGCACCATTGACCTGCTTCTGACAAAAAGTTTCTCCTAGAAAGGTTCACTACCATGTGAATTACAGTAATTTAGATAGGGACTGTGCTGTATTACCAGTATGTTTTAAGTTAAATGGTAAGGTTGAAAAAATACTAAGTACTCACTTAGCAACTTTTTTTAAGTAACACTCTTTTCATTAAAAAGCAACTGAGTTATAGAAATATTTGCTAATTTAACAATCTAAAATAAACACAGTCTCAAACTAAAGAGTTTACATTTTGCCTGCTTACATTTTATTTTCTATTTCAAAGTAGGTATATAATATACACATATATCTATATGCTCTGAATGTGACTATTGTTTACATTTAATAGTCTAATATCCTTTTAATTGCATACTGATTATACTCAATGTTTTACTATTATCATCTTTACAACATGATTTTTACTGGCTTTATGGGATCTCATTACATAACTATTCCATAATGTAAGTAATCCAGTAAGTCTAAAAAGAGGAGGGTTAGATCTCTACAGTTAGACTGTCAGAATACATTTGGGAATTTTTTTCCCTCTATGATTCTGATTTGTCTTAATCAAGTGGTTTTTGTTTGTTTGTTTTGAAATTTCAAACAATGTTACTGGAGGCCACTACTTCACCCACTTTGGGAAAATACGGGCTAAATAAAAGGGGTTGAAAAATAATGATTTGATCAATGCCCCATTGTCGGACATTTATTTAAACAAACTTTGTACACACATCTTTTGAGAGTTCTCATTACGTTCAGGTAAATTCCACAGGGTGAACTTGCAAGGCCAAAGGATATAAACATTTTTAACAATCTTGACACATTCTGTCTGGCTGACAGAAAACTTATGTTTTTACCTTTGCCAACACTGTATGAGAAGGCTCATTATCTCACACATGACCATAATCACTGTAAATGTTAAATTGCATATTGTTTAGACTTGTGTTTCTTACTCTTAGGTATCTTCATATTCCATTGCAAAACATGCTGATCCTGCAAAAAAGAAAAAGGAACTACTATCACTTCCTTCCTTGTTACTGTGTATTTTCTAACCCGGGTTGGAAATGTTGAGAAGCCCTAACTCAAGAGTTGAGGCACTGGGATTTGAACTGAGGGCTCTTCTGGCACACTCGTACACAGTGGTTGGTTAGTGGGAGTCAGCACTCTTATGCCATACTGGAACCACATGGGAAGCCAGGGTTGCTCAAGCAAGAAAGAGGCTGGGGTTGGCTCAACCTGGTGGCTCAGGGCTGCCTGGGAGGCTGAAGGGAGAATGGCCTGGTGAGACTTTGTCAAGGGTATCCCCCACACCTCATGAAAGAAATAAACTCTGAACACAAACAAAACAGGGTTCCAAACCATTTGCAGTTTCCTTCTGGTGGGCAAGTGTTTCTAAATTAAAAGTGGGTTATCTTTAGGCTGCCAGAGGCGAGTGTACCGACCGGTTTATCCCACTCCCAGGAGATGAGTAGGCGCAGCGTCAGCACCGCAGCGTGGGTAGCACAGCCGGCGCATCTGAGAACTGAGTCAGAGGCACGTTCTTTACCTCTGAAAAAAGGTTGGAGGGGGGGTAACTATCTTTAAGCCATCCAGGTAAAGGTGGCCAAATCTTCCTTTTAAGTCCGGGAACAGGAAGGAAACGAAACCCACACAAGCCACAAGGACCACAGACTGGCTTTCGACCACAGACTGGCTTCCGGCTTTGGAGCACGGAAGGACAGACGCATGCGTCAAGCGCGCTCCGGGCGAGGAACGCTCTGCGCAGGCGCGGGCACAGGCAGCCCGGGTCTCAGCTGCTGCGGCCGGCCGCCTGCCCCTCCCCCGCCCTGACTGCGCGGCCTCCCGGCGCTCCCGGCCCGCGGCTCCCCCCCCCGCACCGGGACTGCGGACTCCGTGACCCTGTCCTCGGGCCTGTAGGTGCTGGAGCAGCCCAGGACTGCGCAGCGACCCGCATGCGGGTGAGCGATCCCGGACGCGCAACCCCTAGCCCCCCTTCCGGAGCTGGGCCGTGCGGTGGCGCCTGGAGCCGAGCCGCGCCGGAGGAGAAGGTGGTGGAGGAGGGGATGCCGCCGGGAAGCTGGGCTTCCGGAGGACGGGGGCGGCGCGCAGGGCTCCTGGTGGAGGTGTTGTGTCACCTTGCCTTACCCGTGACAGCCTTCTGCTCCGGAGCTCCTGGTTTGGGCCCTAGCCTGGCGCTCCGAGTGGATTCCAGTCCCCTACACGTAGAGAGGCCAGGTGGCCCCTGGTTTTGCTTGTATGTTTGCCTAGATCTTATTTTCACTCTTACAGTGGAGACTGTGTGCTGGGTTTCGTTTATGCAGCCTTGAAAGGAGCTCTTCCCCTGGTTCCCAAGCTCTTCCAGAATTTACCCCAGTGTCTGCACAGAAGATCACGGCCCATTTAAATTGGATGAAATACTGAACCTCCCCCACCCCTCAGACTGAATCTGAGATCTGCGGTGTGTTTTCAGTAAGTTAAGAGACTGTGATAAACATCATTGAGCACAGGAAGGAGAAAGGGGTCTAGCAACTCTTTTTAAACCAAGACCTCTCCGAGAATAAAAGTGGTTAAACTTGGCACTGCTTCGGAGAAAATCTAGTAGGGAAGACAGGGATTCCCAGCACCTAACAAAGTCCGTTGATTGTTCATGGGTTTGACTGAACACCTGCTAAAGCAGAATTAATGAAGGCAGCTTTTGGATTAGATTAGAAAACAGCCCAGGACTGAGAGCCACTTAGCTTCGTCCTGAGCGTTTCCCTCAAGGCCTTCCAGTTGGCTACACCTTACAGCTGCTGTGTTGACAGAGTCCAGAAAGGGTGCCTCTGGGACACTGCTGCAGAGACCACTGTCCCCCATTATTGTAATATACCACATAGGCCCCCAAGATCACTATGTAGGGACAGTGATGTGAATTCATCCTTCAAACCACCTGTGTGTGGCAAGTGTCAGTTTGGATCAAGTTTACTATTATTGAGGCAAATCAAAAGAAGTTAATACTTCCTTAGAAGTCTTAAATCATTTATGTTTTTGAATTTATGTAGGAAATGGGTACTTAGATTTAATCGTGAAAAGAACATTTTTATTCCGTGTTCTACAATTTTATGTCTGTGTACAGTTGTATAGCTTTTTTATCCTGCTTTTTACACTATGTTTAAATAACTGCAACAAACAAATGACTTGCCAATTTTAAAAGCAGTTATTTCTTCACCATATACTATGAATTGAATTTAGAGTCTGCTTTACTAACTCCGATAAATGAGAATTTATAGAAGAAATGCCTGTTTGAATATATCTTTTTAAAACTGATGTGGAATTATATTTTAAGTTTTGCTTTCACCTTTTAGTTTGCTCAAAGATCAGCAGGTTGGATCACATGATTTTTTTAGTTCTTTTTGCCCTTACTGCAATGTTAATTCGTTACCTACCTGCAGAGTTCATTTTTGTATGAATACTAGTATCAATTACATATGCTTATTTGTCTTTTAAATTTATATATAATTTCCCCCACATGTTATTCTGATACTGTTATTCTAAAATTTGGAATGTTATGTTCAAATTTGCTTGCTTTGTATTGGTAAATTACATTTAATATTTTTAAATATTAACTTCATTGTTTTAATTATGCCAGCTATCAAATTAAAGAAAAATCTGCATGGTTTGGAGTTTTTGAGGGTTGTTGTTGCAAATGTCTAAATATTTAATCAAGAGATCTAAGGATGGAAGTGAGGATGGGAAGGATTGTGGGCTTATCACAAAGGGGTGTGCATTTAAAGGCTACAAAGTATTAACTTGAAATTATCCAATGATACACCTAAAATTTAGTTACTGTTTTTCCAAAGCAACTTTTTGCTTTTAGTGCAACTGGCTTAAAGGTAGAATAAATTTTTAAGTCTGAGAAAAAAGAAATCTGTATGTTTCTTTTCAGAGAGTCCTCAGAAGGTACAGACATTTGTTAAATATCAATGTTGTTTGGGGGCCCAGTCTCATCAAAAACATGATAAAATGTTATTTCATAATATTTTGTCAGAAAACTACTTTTAGACTCTAGTAAACGGCTCCTTTATTACAGAAATTATTGTGATTGTATACTTTCTAACCCAAAAAGTAGTTCAAACACTCTCTTCAAGTTTGTTCCAAATTGATGGTTCATTGGAAAAGTCATGATGCATTTTTGCATGGAAAAACACAGAAAAAAATGTCATGACTTTTCCAATGACCCAATAATTAGATTACTATAGATATCCTCTAGAGTCTTAACAATAAATATTCCATAGGATTCTTGAATGTATGCTTTTCCTGAAGTACATTGTAAGATTTTTCTTTTTCTTTAGACATGGGAAAGTCTCTTTCTCATTTGCCTTTGCATTCGAATAAAGAAGATGCTTATGATGGAATCACATCAACTGAAAATATGAGAAATGGATTAGTTAATAATGAAGTCCATAATGAAGATGGGAGAAATGGAGATGTTTCTCAGTTTCCATATGTGGAATTTACAGGAAGAGATAGCGTCACTTGCCCCACTTGTCAAGGAACAGGGCATGGAAAAACACAGAAAAAAATGTCATGACTTTTCCAATGACCCAATAATTAGATTACTATAGATATCCTCTAGAGTCTTAACAATAAATATTCCATAGGATTCTTGAATGTATGCTTTTCCTGAAGTACATTGTAAGATTTTTCTTTTTCTTTAGACATGGGAAAGTCTCTTTCTCATTTGCCTTTGCATTCGAATAAAGAAGATGCTTATGATGGAATCACATCAACTGAAAATATGAGAAATGGATTAGTTAATAATGAAGTCCATAATGAAGATGGGAGAAATGGAGATGTTTCTCAGTTTCCATATGTGGAATTTACAGGAAGAGATAGCGTCACTTGCCCCACTTGTCAAGGAACAGGAAGAATTCCCAGGGGTATGTGTTGTTGCATAGTTTTTCCATTAAAGAATGATGTTATCAAACCCATTGGTCTAAAAAATTTTTAAAAAACCTGTTTTAAAAGACTCTTAGAATTGAAGTTAAAGATTCTTATCAGTATTCTTTGGTCAAAAACACTCAAACATAGAAATGCTATTTATGGTTCCTAGAAAAACAACTTACTACTCAAGTCTGTTTTCTTTACTGCCCTGTTGCTGCAGAAGCGCATGCTGAAAACTTTTATTTGGTACCTATAGAGATCATATCACAGTCACTATGTGACATTGGATGTTAGAAGCAACTTAAGTAATTTGACAATATATTTTTAGCTCATTATCTAAAGAATAATAAGCTATCATGCCCTAATTTATTATTTTTTAAAAACAAAAACAGAAAACTCCATAAAGAGCGATGGTATGTAAAGATGAACTAAAAGAAAACAATAGTTCATGGAATATCACAGGGACATCAGAACGAAATAATCCCCTGTGTGCCATTTATAGGCTACTTTAATGGCAGTGGCATAAGTAGAAATAATAAAGATACCTCATGCTGTTTTCAGTCTCTCCATAAAAGTTGATCTGTGACCTTGGCGAGACCCTGATGGAAAAAGTGATAATATAAAATAAACCAGAGTCTCTGAGAACTGCTTTGGGTTGGAGTTGGCCCTTGACTATAATGGTTTTATTTTTGCAAGAATAGTAGCTTTTGAAATCATAGAATTGTAGTTGAAAGGATTAATGCACCAAGTTTAACAACAACAACAAATATTACTATTTTAGCAGACTGGTTATATTTTTTAAATATGGCTTACCAGCTTTTTGACAGCCAGGTTGGAATATACAAAGTAAGAAATCAAGAATGACTCCAGGGACCAGCAGATGGTACAGTGGTTATGTCACTGGACTCATAATAGGCCAAATGTGGTTTGAATCCCTGACCCAGAGGCTTGAAACTCATGCCAGGTATGTGGCATGCATACCCAAAATCCCAAGAAGATAATAGAGGAGAAGGAATTACAGCATGGCCATCTCCCCTCAGGGATGATTTCTCAATTTCTGTCTCTGTCTCTCTGGCGAGCATATGTGCCGTATGACAAAAATCTCTTAAAAGAAAAGAATGATTCCAAACTTTTTTTCATTTGACTAAATGAAAGAATAGAGTGGCAATTTATTGAAGTGGAGAAAAGATTTGAGTTTGCGTGTGTGTGTGTGTGTGTGTGTGTGTGTGTATGCCAGAGGAAAGCTCAGGAGCTCAATTTTAGACATGAATGTTCTGAGATGCCTATTTGACATTGATGTAGATATGTTTGTCAGGCAGTTTATTATAAGGGTCTAGAATTCAAATATGAGCATAACCTGGAATCATCAATATGTTGATGATACATTGAGCTGGATGAGAGCACTGAGGTCTTCAGTATAGATAAAAAAAAGAGACCCCAGCACTCAGCCTGGGATACTGCAGCATGTTGAAGCCAGTGACATAAGAGAGAATTAGCAAAGGACATTGAAAAATAGTAGCTCGAGTAGGAAACAGAAATCCTTGTGTCTAGGGTCTTAAAAGGTAAGTGAAGAAAGTGTGTTATGGTAAGAGTTATCACCTGTTAGATACTACTGATAGAGCAATAATATGAGGAATGAGAACTGATCATTAGATTTGGTTATGTGAAAGAACACTTTTGGTCATTTGCAAAAGTATGTGTAGCATGAGGCTAGCAGGTCACAGTGTAGAGGTTAAGGATGCTGGACTCCCACACAGCCAACTGTGGTTCAAGTCCTGGACCTGGTGGCTTGCTTTCTCACTTTTCCTCTCTCTGTCCTTCTCTGGTCAAATTAAAATAAATGAATTAATAAATACAGTTAAATAATAAATTTATATATATATATGTGTGTGTGTGTGTGTAGCGTGTAGAGTGGGATGAAGAACGCATAGAGGAGTGAAGTTATATAAAGAAAAAATAGCCTTTTAGAGGAGTTTTGCTGTATAGAAAAGGAGAGAAAATAGGTGGTAACTAGGGGGTTTTGAAATCAGAAGAGGGATTTTTAATTATTTATATATATAATGATTACACGTCTTTGTAGGGTACAGAATGGTCTTTAAAAGCATGTATACAGTGTATAATAAACAAATTGAGGCTAAAACATACTCATTACCTTCAACATTTAGTATTACATTATGGTGTGAACATTTAAAACCTGCTCTACTGGTTATTCTGGAGAAATGCCCTAAATTGTCTATAATGTTCTTTCGTGTGAAATACAGTGCTAAAGAAACATCAATTAAAAAATCAGACAACAAAAAGTCTCATGAATTAAGGAGGGTGGATTTTTGAAAACAAAGAAAATCTGAACATCCAGTGAAAGAAGAATTTCCAGAGAGAACTGTGGGAAATAGGAGTTTCTACTCTGAAAAGATCTGTGTTATCATTGGTCAGGTTAGAGATAGGTAAAATTACACATTTCAATGGCTCATTAGGAAGAGAGAAAACTTTTACTCACACACTGTGAGTTCTTGTAAGCCCATAGTACTGTGCTGTGCTTTAAAAAAATAAGTCCTCAAAAAAGCAAAAACAAGACAAAAATGTAAAGAGATATTTAAATGAGAAGACATAGTAAAGTCAGTGATTTGGCAGTTTATCAGTTTTACTACATGCTTGATTTTAACCTTCTTTAAATTCATTTCAAAGAAAGACTCAGCTATTTGTAACATTTTGGACTTTTCCTATTACCTAGTTTTGTACAGTGAGTAATGGTTATAACAAATCTATAAATCAGGAACCAGCAGTTAGCGTAATGGCTATGTCGCTGGACTCCCACATAGTCGACCGCGGTTCACGTCCCGGACCCGGTGGCTTAAAACTCAATGCCAGGCGCATGTTTGTGCGAGCCCACGATCCCAAGAGGAGAATGGAGGAGAAGGGTTGCAGCGTGACCATCCCCCCTGGGGGGTGATTTCTTGCTTTCTGTCTCTGTGTCTCTCTCTGTCTGTCTGGCGAGTGTACACGCCCTATAGCGAAAACCTCTCCAAGAAAAAAAAAATCTATAAATTGAAACCTACAAAGATAATTGTCTGTCAAATAAGTGGTGAATTGGTACTTAAACCTGCTTGTGTATAGAATAGTTGAATTCTCATTTTTAGCCTTTTAGTTAGGAAATTTAATCCTGACATTCAGTGTTATTATTGAAATGTGTGGACTTATCCTTTTTTCAGTTGTTTTGTGTTCTCTTCTATGTATCTCCCTTTAATTTTCCTGGTGTAGCATTCCTTAAGTATTTCCAGAAGAGCTAGTTAAGGTTTAGCAAATTCTTTCAGCATTTTAAATGTGTCTTCCCATTCTTTCCTTGCCTTCATTGTTTTAGTTGAGAGGTCTGATATTAGTCTAATGGGGTAACTTTTTTAAGTAACTTCATATTTCTCTCTTGCCATTTTTTGAATATTATCTTAGTTTTGGTTTTCTAGGGAGACAGTATAAAAACTGTAGTTACAAAGATTTCAGGACAGGGAAATAGCACTGGGTTTCTTCTGCTGTCCTTTAGATAAACAGTCATAGTCAATGGAAAATTGTGGAGTTGAAGGAAGGCCTGGTAAATTTAGATCATCTGATAAAGCTGGAAACTTTTAGATGTTTTTTAGAGTGGAATAAAAAGTAATGAAGTCCTCATTTATGTTATTTTTAAATAGCTAGACATTTAGGTATAAAAAAACTAGCATCTGCTCTAGAACTTAACGTCTATATAATTTTTGAAGACTTTGACAGCAATTTACTAAGGGAATGAGTTGAGAATAAAGTAGTATTCTGGTCTTTCCAAACAAGATTGTGATAGGAAGCTACCATATTGTTAACTAATCATGTTAATAAATTTTGCTTCTTACTTATTTCACTTTTAGGGCAAGAAAACCAACTGGTGGCATTGATTCCATATAGTGACCAGAGATTAAGGCCAAGGAGAACGTAAGTGATTATAAAAGAAGAGCAGTCTTTTTTTCTTTTATTTGCATTTTTTTCTCTTCAAATTATTTATAAATACTTATTCTAGTTAAAATTAGTAAAAGGAAAAGTACTACCCAGTTATTAGATTATGCCATTATACATTTGTTATTATTAAAAAAATACACAAAAGAATTCCCAGTTAGGGTATCATCTTAAAAGCAACTTGGTGTACGAATCTTCTCTAGTTAGTGAAATTGACACATCTAGAATAGCAGTAGGACACACTCACACACATACACATGACACACATACACATATTTTCATCACAAATGTGTGATGATGTGCTAATCAATCCCAGATTAGCAATGGGTATTCAGGGCCAACTAGTGGTGTGGTTGTTGGATCCCACATGGCTGACTATGTGGTTCGAGTCTTATATGTAGGGCTTAGAAAACACTTTAGACACACCTGAGTATATGCCCCAAATCCCAAGGGGTTGGTGGGAGAGAAAGAACTAGAGTATGGCCACCACCCTGGTGGGGGGCTCTCTAACCTCCCTATTACCATCTCTCTCCACCAAGTGCACCTACCCTATATAAAATAAAATAAAAAATTATGTTCAAACCATGATGACTGCAGGAACCTCACATGCTTATCAGCTGCATGAAGGTTATGAAAGGAAACTAACAGGGCGTTCCTAAGGGTCCTAAGGCCCTATACACAAAACAAATAATCTGTCTCAGAAGAAAAGGATCCCACTCAGAAGACTCCTAGCAAATACCTCTGAAAGTAACCTAAATGGGAAGTCTACGTGCTTTACTTTCGAGAGAACACAAAAAGAGATCCATCTAAGAGGTTTTGAGAAGATAAAAGGAACTAGACCATCATAAACACCTAAATAACTCAACAAATGTCTTGCAAAAGAACTGATACACATCTTAAGGAAAAAAGCTATTGGGATAGAATTTAATTTACACAGGACCAGAATCAATATTAAAGGGGAGAAAAGGTTCAAATAACAGGGAAATAATCTCAGAACTATAGAGTTTAATATACTTAGAGGCTATTGGAGATCTGAGTTATGAAGTTAGGAAAGCAACACTGGCCCATCCCCATCACCCAAAATGGAATCTTTTCTTAAATACAGAAACTTGGGATAGTCCATGGCATAGTGGTTAAGGCAGCTATATCCCACATGGCTAACTGTACTCTTTGAGTCCTCATCCTGGTGGCTTGAGAAGCACACTGGGCATGTGTGCATGCATACCCAAAATACCAAAAGGAGGGAGAAATGGAGGAGAAGGGATTGTAGTGGGACCATTTCCCATAAGGGCCACTTTCTCACTTCCTCCTCTCTCTCTTTTTCTCTCTGTTTCTCTCTCTGCTAAATGCATGTATACTCTGACAAAAATTTTTTTAAAAACTATAAAACTCTTCTCAATTAAACATAAGTAACAGGAAGGGATTACAACTGAACATATGCAGATTTTTTTTAAAAAAAGAAAAGTAAAGCAAAATGTTGACAAATGATAAAAGCATATCAGAAAAGCAGATGGAAACATTAACAATATTATAAAATATTCTTAATGAAATCCAGAAAACTGCAGAAGCTATGACAAAAGAGCATAAGTCAGAAATTGAAAAGCTCAGAAATAAGAAAACTGAACAATAGGAAAATGTGAAAAAAGATTCTAGAGACCCCTGGGGGAAAATTAGGGAAAAAAATGTAAGCAAAAGTGGAAGAAAAACTGTAAATAGATCCCATGAAAAGTACAGTAAAAGAAATAGAGGATAAATTGGAGGAAATACACACACACATTAATGAAAATAATATGAGATAAAATTACACATAGAAGACAAAGGAAGTTGAACATGCGTGAAATTAGAGCCCCCAATGAAGAAAATAAAAAGAGTAGAACTAAATAAATACTAAACATTTAATTCAGGAATATTTCCCCGAAGTAAAAGATGTAAACCTATGTATTGAAAAGACACATACCTCGTGTCTGTACTTGGAAGGTTAAATAAATACAGAATTCCTTTGAACACTCAGTCAAAAGGATCAATTAATTTATGAGACAGAAAGTTAGATTGGCATGGCACTTACCCATAATTCATCAAACAAATAAGCAGTAGAACAAAATATTTAGCAATCATGGAAATAAATGAGCCAAATATTTTATAAACAGTCTTAACCTTTAGTATAAAATGTGTGGACAGATGTGAATAATGTAAGAAATTTGAAGTGATTCTTGGGAAAATTTCAAACTGCGATTTAAAATCCAGAAGTGATTTTAAAAAAAAAAGAAAAAGAATAATCAATAAGACAGTATAAAGATGAGAACCAAATGAAAGCAAAACCTTAATTGAAAATTGCAACAAAATCTCAGTCAAAATCAGGATTCAAATGGAAAGCAGTTATCTACAAATTACAACACAGAAGCGCAGTATTCTTTCTCCATATAGAGCTTCAAATTCTGAGAAGAAAAAGGCCAACTTCTAAATCATGAAAGAATAGGAGCTGTGAACAGCTGGTTCACTAAAAAATTCACAACAAAGAAATGCAAGTGACCTTTAAGTATATGAAAATATGTTCAGTCTGCTCATAAACAACATGCATGTTTAAACTACAGTGAAATACTATTCCTATCAGCAAAAATCCTTAATTTAACAGCATATTTTGTTAGCAGTGCTGAGTGAAAACAAGCATACTCATGCCTTGCTATGAAGGGAAATGTGGCATTATCTAGCAAAATTACATATGCATTTACTCTTTGGGTCAGGAACTGTACTTTGACAATTTTATTCTAAAGATCATTGTCAAATGTTATAAATGACATTGGAAAATTAGATTCCCTCATAGTTAGAGAATTTGGAAAAGAAAACAGGTAAGCAAGTGAGATGTGTGAACTTCCGAACCCTGTACTTTATTTTTTATTTATTTTTATAGAATATAAAAAATTAAAGGGACCAGTAGATGGTGTAATGGTTACATCACTGTCCTCCCATATAGTCAACTGCAGTTTGAGTCCTGGACCCAGAGGCCTAAAACTCACACTGGGCGCATGTGTATGTGAGCCCAAAATCCCGAGAGAAGAATGGAGAAGGGATTGAGGCATGGCCATCACCCTGGGGGAGGTGATTTCTCATTTCTGTCTGTTGTCTCTCTGGTGAGTGCAAATGCCCTATAGCAAAAAAACGCTCTTTAATTAATTAATTAATTAACTGAAAATTGAAACAAATCTAAATATTTCAAATTGGTAACATAAATAACTGAAATAATTGCTTCATGTGACTTTAAAACATTGAATTTTAACTATCTATGTCTAGTAAGATGTGCTCTAAATGACAAAGAGAACCGCAATATTTTTTTTAATTTAGTTTGCTATAGGTTATATGTGCTCACAGGTGAGAGAGAGAGCAAAAGAGAAAAAGGGAAAATGAGAAATCACCCTCAAGATGGCCATGTAGTAATCTCTTTTCCTCTCAGGATTTTGGGCACACGTGCCCACGCGTGTACACACACACACACACACGTCCAGTGTGATTTTCAGGCCACTCAGTCCAGGACTCAAACTGCAGTTGGCTATGTAGGCTCCAGTGCCTTAATCTCTTGCTGGTCACCTACTGACCCCAAAGTGGAAACTTTTAAAGGATAAAATGAGAGTTTTTGAGTGAATAGATTATAAGCAAACGATGAAAAAAGTGACATCCAAGACAGGGAAAAAAATTTTTTTAAAAGAATCCTATGGACTTTTAGCAGAGGTATATAAGTTGGAGAGATCAGGAAATATTAAAGATTCGTAAAACTAGTTAGAGGGTAATCTTGAAAACATGAAGTTTTCCTTTATGGAGAATGAAAAGAAAGAAATAAATGAAAAGGTACATTTTAGGAGAATTAGAAGAGCAACAAAGGTATGTAAGTTTGTCTTTGTCTTATACCTGCATAACATTATCTCTCCTTGATTTTAAGAAACATTATAATAACATCTTTAAGCAGAATTTACTGAAACAATATTATAAAAACTGATTACGTAAATGCTTTTGGATAAGGAGACTCAAAGTATTGATTGTAATTGATGAGACTGATAATGAGCTGTGTGGTTTTGTCATTATTTTTAAGAGCTTCACAGGTGATTCTGATAGGAGTCACATAATGGCAAAACCATGTGAAAATTCCACTTCAATTAATTCACAAGGCAGTCTTGAAACCTACATTTGTATAAAGCTCCGAAATCTGGTTTGGAATCATTACAATAAATGTCCTATTTCACATCACATTCCCAGTCTCCAAAAAGGCGAATTCATCTTTTAAGAACAGTATTTTAACACTTAATAGATTTGGATTCAACCTTACAATGTTTTTATTATGTGAAAATTTGCTAACATTAAAACATTTTCTTTCTGGTGTAATACATAGTGGATAAATATAAATTGAAAATGCCTTCTCTGAATTTATTTTTTATTTATTTTTATAGAATATAAAAAATTAAAGGGACCAGTAGATGGTGTAATGGTTACATCACTGTCCTCCCATATAGTCAACTGCAGTTTGAGTCCTGGACCCAGAGGCCTAAAACTCACACTGGGCGCATGTGTATGTGAGCCCAAAATCCCGAGAGAAGAATGGAGAAGGGATTGAGGCATGGCCATCACCCTGGGGGAGGTGATTTCTCATTTCTGTCTGTTGTCTCTCTGGTGAGTGCAAATGCCCTATAGCAAAAAAACGCTCTTTAATTAATTAATTAATTAACTGAAAATTGAAACAAATCTAAATATTTCAAATTGGTAACATAAATAACTGAAATAATTGCTTCATGTGACTTTAAAACATTGAATTTTAACTATCTATGTCTAGTAAGATGTGCTCTAAATGACAAAGAGAACCGCAATATTTTTTTTAATTTAGTTTGCTATAGGTTATATGTGCTCACAGGTGAGAGAGAGAGCAAAAGAGAAAAAGGGAAAATGAGAAATCACCCTCAAGATGGCCATGTAGTAATCTCTTTTCCTCTCAGGATTTTGGGCACACGTGCCCACGCGTGTACACACACACACACACACGTCCAGTGTGATTTTCAGGCCACTCAGTCCAGGACTCAAACTGCAGTTGGCTATGTAGGCTCCAGTGCCTTAATCTCTTGCTGGTCACCTACTGACCCCAAAGTGGAAACTTTTAAAGGATAAAATGAGAGTTTTTGAGTGAATAGATTATAAGCAAACGATGAAAAAAGTGACATCCAAGACAGGGAAAAAAATTTTTTTAAAAGAATCCTATGGACTTTTAGCAGAGGTATATAAGTTGGAGAGATCAGGAAATATTAAAGATTCGTAAAACTAGTTAGAGGGTAATCTTGAAAACATGAAGTTTTCCTTTATGGAGAATGAAAAGAAAGAAATAAATGAAAAGGTACATTTTAGGAGAATTAGAAGAGCAACAAAGGTATGTAAGTTTGTCTTTGTCTTATACCTGCATAACATTATCTCTCCTTGATTTTAAGAAACATTATAATAACATCTTTAAGCAGAATTTACTGAAACAATATTATAAAAACTGATTACATAAATGCTTTTGGATAAGGAGACTCAAAGTATTGATTGTAATTGATGAGACTGATAATGAGCTGTGTGGTTTTGTCATTATTTTTAAGAGCTTCACAGGTGATTCTGATAGGAGTCACATAATGGCAAAACCATGTGAAAATTCCACTTCAATTAATTCACAAGGCAGTCTTGAAACCTACATTTGTATAAAGCTCCGAAATCTGGTTTGGAATCATTACAATAAATGTCCTATTTCACATCACATTCCCAGTCTCCAAAAAGGCGAATTCATCTTTTAAGAACAGTATTTTAACACTTAATAGATTTGGATTCAACCTTACAATGTTTTTATTATGTGAAAATTTGCTAACATTAAAACATTTTCTTTCTGGTGTAATACATAGTGGATAAATATAAATTGAAAATGCCTTCTCTGAATGTTGCGTTATGTAACTTTTGGTTGCACATATATTTAAATACATCCCCTTTTTTTTTTTTTTTTTTTTTCAGAAAGCTGTATGTGATGGCTTCTGTGTTTGTCTGTCTGCTCCTTTCTGGATTGGCTGTATTTTTCCTTTTCCCTCGCTCTATCGATGTGAAGTACATTGGCGTAAAATCAGCATATGTCAGTTATGATGTTCAAAAGCATACAATATATTTAAATATCACAGTAAGTACGAATTTATATTAAAGATGTTTGACTTTATCCTGTTATCCACCACCTTTGTCCCTGATAAGAGGATATTTGTTAAATGTGACACCAGTTAGTCTGTTTGCTATATGTCTTTTCGGAATTGACCTTCTCTACGATTTCTAGTTTGGCTGAAAATGGCAAATTAGAAATACATACTGGAAATCGTGTGTATAAGGAATTATTTACTATTTGAAGATTTCTTTAGGAGGGTAAAAAAATTAATGACTGGCAAAGAAAACAAGTATTATAATCAATTTACTTTTTAATATTTATTACTTTGGGGCCAGTAGGTGGCCAGCAAGAGATTAAGGCACTGGATCCCACATAGCCAACTCTTATTGGGCTGTTAGCACAGTTAATTCAGGCCAGCCTGTGACGTGATGTTAAGGCATCTGGATCCCACATGACCAGTCACACTGTTCAAAGTTTGGACCTGGCACCTTGAGAGAAACACTGGATGTGCCCAAAATTCTAAAAGGAGGGAGAAATGGAGGAGAAGGGTTTGTGGGGTGACCCTGTCACAAGGTCACTTTTTTCACTTTCCCTCTCTCTCGTCCAGTGTGCATGTACGTCCTTTGGCAAACTAAAAGAATAAGAAGATTGAAGTTATAAATGGAACATTTTCATTTCCTTATATTTTGTAAAGTACGATCTTTACCATGTGTAACAGAGCATTCCTTTATTGTGTTTAAAGATGAAGTTTATAAGTGACTGATTTCTCTGTTGTAAACTAGCCCATGTGATAATGTCCTGAGTTTCCCATGACATTGTTTTTCAGAAGGACTATGCTACTTCCCCACTCCTGAAAACAAACAAAAACCTCATAGAAGGTCTTCCACTTGTTTTACATGTTAACAATTTTAAAAAAGCATCATTTCCAACCCATTGTGATAGAGCAGGGGAAGATATAAATATATTGATCGTGCCATTGGTAGAGGCTGTGTGCCCTGAGGTGTATGTGTGTGGCGGTGATCTGTTTGGAAACGTGATACTGGACTTGGTTTTCCTTGCAGAAGTGGTTGGTATAGTTCAGGTTGGGGTGGAGTTATCTATGGTGATGGGTGAGAGGAGAGAATCTTGGAAGAAGGGAATGATATGTTAAACTGAAATTGCTACTAATTACAGAAAAAGAAAAAAAAGAAAGAGCTCGCTCCCATTCATCATTTTCTCTCATTGCTTACTGTCAAAAACTGTCTACCTGAGGCTTTCTTTTTTAAAGCTCTGTGGAAACATACATGTATGCATTATTCATTCGTAACACAATAATAATCAGAAGTAGTTTCATATGAACAGAAAATAATTGTTGAATATTTTCCCACTTCAGCAGCCCCATGGAACAGAGAACGTATTTTCCTTTTTGTATGGCATTGAAACAGTGGCCAGATTTTTTTGACCAACATCCAAAACCTGTTTTAGTATCAAATACTATGAATATGTAATAATAAATAATTAAAAAGTGACATTTCTTTTTAAATACCAAAAAGAGTATATTTAAATGTGAGCATCATACTTTATTTAAAATAATTATATAGGAATTCCTTCATTTTGGAATACTGCCACTTAATTAAATCAAGAAATTATTTTAAAATAATCATGTTGGAATTTCCACATTTTAGAATTCTATCACTTAAGTAAATTTTTTGAAATTTTTTTTTTTCCTATAGGGGATATGCACTCTCCAGGAAGACAGAGAGAGACAGACAGAAAGCAAGAAATCACCCCCCAGGGGGATGGCCATGCTGCAGTCCCTTCTTCATTCCCTACCTGGGATTTTAGGCACACATGCACAGCATGATTTTCAAGCCTCCAGGTCCAGGCCTTGAACCAGTGTCAGCCATGTGGGAGTACAGTGCCTTAACCACCACGCTACCTGCTGGCCCAATTCCTTTAATATTCTAATGAAAGTTATAGACATGTCAGAAAAGATACTAATGTGATTATCTATACGCAAAACAAGATTCTTCTGAATCCCATCTTTAGACTGCTTCAGAATTATCTGTTCACTTCACATTAACAAACAAATTAACATTGTGTATAGAAATGAAATTGACATCAATGTTAAGAGCCAAATAAAGAAAACGTTTATGAATTTTGATAAAAGTTATTTCTACTGTTAGGACATTTAAAGTTTTTTCTTGACATTTATAACTATGATCATTTAAATGAATTTATGAATGTGTTCATACTATTGCTGATGTCTAGCACTTCTTTTACCAAGACCATATTCTCTTCTTTCCACTCATACCATATTGCTTATTTATATATATTTCTCCAAATTTATATTAGCTTATATATAGTCATACTCCATATAATGACATTTTTAGACATTTTATTGCCTCTTATTTCTTATATTCTTTTTTATTTTCATTGATTGTTTTTTAAAGAACTCTGAGATAGTTGTTGTGAATTATAAATCAGAAACTGTCTCCAGCCGTTACTTAAGTTTAGAGTGATACAACTAAAAATCTGTCCAAACAAACATACTTGAATCTATCCCATTCTCCCCAGTGACTTGTATATGTTCTATATATGTATATATATATATCCCTACTAGTATATGTTAAAATGCCAGTTTACTTTAAATAAAAATGTTTTAACTACCGTCTAACATTCTAAATGGTCATCATTCTATTTAATAGAATAATAAATAGCTTACTAGTATGATTTGTAGAGATATATAAAGAACTATTAGAATTTAAGTGAATTTCAAAATTATTTTTATCGATGGGCCAGCAGGTGGTGTGGTGGTTAAGGCACCAGATCCACATGGGCTAGTTAAGGGACTAGCCCACAGTCCCAGACCCAGACCCAGCAGCTTGAAAAACACACCAGGCACGTATGTATGCATACCCAGAATCCTGAAAGGAGAAGGGATTGTGGCATGGCCATCCCCTGAGGGGGGGTGATTGTTCACTTTCCCTGTCTCTGTGTCTCTGGCAAGTGCACATACTCTATCACATATACCTTTAAAAATTATTTTATTGAACTTTTGCTAATTAAAATAAATACATTTTCTTTTTTCTATCAGTATTATTTATTATTTATATGTTCCATCATTATAATTTGGGTAGGATTGCCATTTTGATTATATTAATTCTCCCAATCCAGGAACATGGGATGTCTTCCCACTTTTTTGTGTCCTTTTTGATTTCTTTTTTTAATATTTTCAGTTTTCCTTATACAGGTCTCTAACTTTCTTGGTTAGTTTTATTCCTAGGTATCATATTTTTTTGTGGCTATGGTAAATGGGATTACTTTCTTCAGTTCTGTCTCTGTTTGCTTGTTGTTTGTATGTAGAAATGCTAAAGATCTTAAGTTACTTTTCTATCCTGCCACTTTACTGTATGCATTTATTACTTCGAGAAGTTTCTTCATGAATACTATTGGGTCTTCTGTGTATACAATCATGTCATCTGCAAACAGAGATAATTTCAGCTCTTCTTTCCCTTTTGGAGTGCCTTTTATTTCATTCCCTTCTCTGATTGCATTGACTAGAACTTCCAGTACTATGTTAAATAGGAGTGGAGAAAGTGGCAGCCTTGTCTTGTACCATTCAGTATAATGTTACCTATAGGTTTTTCGTATGTGCTGAGAAACAATCTTTCTATGCCGATTTTACTGAGAGTCTTCATGAAGGATGTTGTATTTCGTAAAATGCTTTTTCTGCATCGATTGAAATTATCATGTGGTTTTTATTTTCCTTTCGGTTAATATGGTGTATTACATTTATGGTTTTGTGTTTGTTGAACCACCCTTACATCCATGGAATAAAGCCTACCTGGTTTCTAATATTTTTCTGTATCTCTGCAGTATACATTTACTGATCTATTTTGTGTGGGGGAATGTAATATCGGCATATTATATTCATAGTGCTCATGCACAAAACCAAGTAATCTGCTCATTTAATATTCTTTGATGTTTTTGGTAGTAATTTTCTTCCTTCTAATGAATAAAGCATAGCCATATCTGAAGTCATTTTTGTTTATGTCTTTATTAATTTTGAGTATACATTTATATGAATATTTTCAAATAATGTGTACATTTTATGAATTTCTTTTACAGAATACACTAAATATAACGAACAATAACTATTACTCTGTTGAAGTCGAAAACATCACTGCTCAAGTTCAGTTTTCAAAAACAGTTATTGGAAAAGCTCGCCTAAACAACATAACCAATATTGGTCCACTTGATATGAAACAAGTAAGCCTTAGTCATGAAATACTTAGCAAGTGTTCATTGAGTCTCAACTCTATATATAATATAAATTCAGGCATGTGGGGATTGCTTCAAAAATTTGATTTTGAGGGACTAGCAGATGGCATAATGGTTGTCACTAGACTCCCACATAGTCAACCACTGTTTGAGTCCTGGACCCTGCAGCTTAAAACTCATGCTGGGCATGGGTGCATGTGTGCCCAAAATCCCAAGAGGAGAATGGAGGAGAAGGGATTGCAACGTGGCCATCCCCTATGAGGGGTGGTCTTTCTCTTTCTGTCTTTCTCTGTCTCTCCATCAAGTGCATGCACCCTATAACAAAAATCTCTCTCAGAGAAAATAAAATAACTTGATTCTGAAATGTGTCCCACATATGTATTAGAAGAAATCTTAGAATCAAGCTTACATAAAGAGAGATGGTTATAACTTGTTGAAATTATGAAGTGTATCTGAAATATTTGATTTAGCTGAAATATTTTATTCTATTTTCTATTCATTTTTTTCTTTTTTTGTTTTTCAGATTGATTACACAGTTCCTACTGTTATAGCAGAGGAAATGAGTTATATGTAGTAAGTTCTGATTTATAACAACTATTATTAAATAATAAAGTGGAATAAAATATAAAGAAGTTTTTTTCTTTTTAATGTCTATAATCTTACCAGTCAGAAAGGACACATTTTGGAATATACCTTCTGGCCCATAATCATCTCTCTTCTTCCTTTCTCAGTATACTTAACATTTACGTACATATATCTATTCACAGAAAATTTGACTTTTAATTTTTTATATTTTTATAATTAAGATGATTTGTACTGTGTTATTTTATTGTTAGATACTATATTATATGAAACAAATTCTTATACAAATTCATGTATTTGTTGATGTTTTAGTATAGGAGAACTAAAAATGCTAATAATGTATAATACTCTGGTTTGAAATTCTAAAGTTCTTAAATGCTAAATTCTAAACAAAAATATAATGTTTTATTAGTCTTTCATATAAACATGGATATAGTATTTCTAGGTAAACTGACTGGTTACTAAAATTTCAAAAGGTGAGCAAAATTTCTAAGTAGTGTGTAGACCATATTAACTCTATAGCTGCAGTGGTATGAAAGCATATAAATGTTTAGAATAAGAAGTCATGAATATGGCAATCATTATTTGATATATAGAAAATGTTCAACCAATAAATGTTTGTTTATTGTAATTTTCATAGTGTACCTATTAAACTTTAACGTGAGAATTTAAAATTTATATTGTAATACTTGTATTTATTCATATATTAATTTCTTTTACAGTGACTTCTGTACATTGATATCCATCAAAGTGCATAACATAGTACTCATGATGCAGTAAGTCGGAATTATTTTTAAAAATATTTCTTGTTGAGATTTTAGATTTATAACATTGGCTGATAGTGTACACCACATCTTTCCTACAAGTGACATCTCAATTGGGTGTTAAGTCTTACAAAAATGCTGTGAAGTCAAATAAATATTATCCCTTGGGGCCAGTAGGTGGTGTGGTGGTTAAGGACGCTGGACTCCCACATGACCGACCACGGTTCCAGTCCAGGACCTGGTGACTTGCTTTCTCATTTTCGCTCTCTCTCTCTCTCTCTCTTTCTGGTGAGTGCATGTCCCTCTCTTGTGAAATTAATATAAATGAATAGATAAATAAAGTTAAATAATTATAGAAAAAAATTTTTAAAAATAAGAAAACAGTTAAATATTATCCCATTTTACACTTTAGGAAATGGTTGCACAGAAAAGTATTGAAGGGATACCTGGCGGTTAAATAGTGAATTGGGGCATAACAAGCTAGAAAAATAGCAGAGGTTGGGATAGAGACTACTGAGCCCAGCATCCAATTCCTTCCTATGTTGGGAAATAATCATTAACTGTAATGAGGAGAAGAAATGTTTCTGATTTATAACTGGAATATTATCTAAGCCTATAAAATATTGTTTATTTATTTGGTATTTTGTCCATTAGCTGACATTGGATTTACCCTTTTCCTATGATGAGAGAAATGTATGATTATTTTTAAGCATGTAATGAACTTTTTATATTTTTAACTTAAGAAATTTTTTTAAAAAACTTACTGTGTATAATTATTTGGATAGGACTTGCACAGCTACTAGCATTTTTGTAAAGAATTATTTAATTTTATTATTATTAATACTTTAATTTGACTAGAGAGAGACAGAGAGAAAAAGGAAAAGTGAGAAAGCAAGCTGCCAAGTCCAGCACTTGACCCGCAGTCACCCATGTGGGAGTCAAGCACCTTCACCACCATGCCACCTCCACTACTAGCATTCTTGTTTTGTTAGGGAAGTACTTAAGAGTCCTTGCCTAAAGTGTTAAGCTATCTTTAAACAAATAATTTCACCTTTGAGAAACTTGTATTATTATCACTATAGACAATTTTTAAGGGGTCCGCAGGTACGTAGCGGTTAAGGCACTTGACTTCCACATGACTTGACTGTGGTTTGAGTCCTGGACCTGACAGCTTGAAAGTCATGCCATCACATGTTTGTGTGTGCCTAAAATCCCAGGAGGAATAAGGAGGAGAAAACTTTTTTTTATTTCAATTTCTTTTATACATTCAATCACATGTCACTTAGCTTGCAAAGTGAATGTTCCAACATGTATACATTTTTCACCAATCCAGTTGAAAATATTATACACATTATCTTCAATACATAATAACCCATTTTTTTGTCCCATTATGCTTTGCCTCTCTATTTTTCTTCTTAACGTCCTTCCTCAGACTCTCCTCCTTTACCTACCCTCTTCCCACACCGTACCTGGTATTTATAACCATTTTCTGTGTCTCTATATCCTCCAGTCATTCAGTTTTGGCTATTGAATGTGGACAGTCGTATTTATTAAGTAGAGACATACAATTTCTCTCCTTCGTAGCCTGGCTTGTTTCACTCAGCAGTAAATCTTCCATATCCATCCACTTTCTTTCAAAAGTCAGGCTCGTCTTGTTTTTATATGGACGAGTAGTATTCCATAGAGTATATAGCCACAGTTTTTCAATCCATTCTTCTGTATGTGGGCATTTGGATTGGTTCCATGTCTTAGCAATTGTGAATAACGCCGCATTGATTCTTCTGTCCTTTGGGTAGATACCAAGGAGTGGGATTGCTGGATCACATGGTAGTTCTATGTGTAGATCTTTGAGGAATCTCCATATTGTTCTCCATAGTGGCTGGACTAATTTACAATCCTACCAGCAGTGTAGAGAAAACTTTTAATATAACAATTAAACCCTTCTTCTCATTCTTTTATTTTTAGAGTTACTGTGACAACAACATACTTTGGCCACTCTGAACAGATATCCCAAGAGAGATACCAGTATGTCGACTGTGGAAGGAACACCACCTATCAGTTGGGGCAGTCCGAATATCTCAATGTACTTCAGCCACAACAGTAAAAACTAAAGTAGATGCATCTGGAGAAGAAACCTATTGATATTTTTTGAACTCTTAAAAGAGGAACTGCTTCCAAATAGGTGATCTTAAATTGAGCAATCCTAAAGTTTGCACTACTGTTTTAATAGTACAGTTAAAAGTAGGTGGACTTGCACTTATTGCAGCTCTTTAACCCTGTGTTAATGATATATTTGTCCCAGGATCTTTTATTTGAATATAAACTTACTGACATCCACCTCTCCCCAAAGGGAAAACAGACTTCCCAGTAGTATAGTAAATAATTATTTAACAGTCATAGCTGTAATCACTACTGAAATCATAATTTTGGTGACAAACATACTTTGAGAAACTTCATTTCTGAATGTTTTTATAGGAAATTATTGAGAGCCTATTATTCATGGAAGACTTTTCAAGAATAACCTTTTTTTCTTTTTTATAAATTTCATTGTTACATTGTATTGTTTCAACTAACAATATTTTAGCTTTTAGCTAAATGTTTGTAGCTCATTTGTTGAAATTCTATTCATTTGCATGTTTTTGAGTCTTATTTCAAGCTAGTGATTGCATAACACTTACCAAAATAATCTTTGCAGAATTCTGTACCTAAAATTTGTAAAAGTCACTAAATAATGTGTTCCACATGTCTTTCTATATTATTAATAGTGATAGTTTCATGAAATTTTTATGTGACATTCAAACATAGTCATTTAATGTATAATATTGTAAATAAACTGCATGGCTTTTATACAGCTTTAATAAATGTCAAATAAAGTGGTACAGATTCAAAATCAAAGCAAGTTGCTCATCTAAATAAAATAGGAAAAAATTTCAGAAATCTATAGAATGTGAATAGGTTCCAATTATATTTTGGATCTGGCATAAAAAAGATTTAAAATAAAATATGATATTCCACTTTTATGTTGCTTTTCGTACTAAAGAATGGTGTAGACACTTTTGACATTATTATGTACTCAGTTGTTCATATTAGGAATGTATTAGAGAAGGAAGTTATCTCATTAATAGCAGTTATTCAGGAAATCTTGCCATTAAATGATGGTGGCTATATTAAAATAAAATCTGTATTAAGGTTCTAAAATTTCATTGCTTTGCACATGACATAAATATGGTGCCTCTAGAAGGTACATTTTTAAAGTTTTCTACTTTTTGTTTTAATTTTACTTAGAATATTAGATTGTCAGAAAAGTCACAATGTATTTTTCTATGTAAAAAACGCATCATGACTTTACTGACAACCTAGTTTCCAAGTATAAACGGTTGACTTCTTCACTTTGCTGTTCTATATTTTCAATACTATTTTTTATTTGATCTTTTTCATTTTCACTTACCATGTTCTGAGTTCCTTTTAAATACATACCACTAAACATAGGAACTGAGTATGATACCAAAAAAGTAAGTGGGTTGAGGTTAATTTCTTCTATTCCTTAGTGACAGAAATCAGGTTTCCCTTCCTTACCCTCAAGTGCCTAACTTAAGTCTGAAATAGCTTCTTTACCATTCTGACTCTCTCAACTATAAAATAAACTTTTTAAAATTATTTAATTTTGCTTTTGAACCTTAACTTTCATTTTTTCCTAATTTTCCTGGGTGAACATTATAAATGATGAACTGTGCTTTTTTTCCCCCCTTGTTTTACCACTTAGCCTTTCCTTAATCCATTTCTGACTAAGCCACCCTTATTGTTAAACCCAAACCACCCCCTTTGAAGTCATTATTGACTCTCTAATCTAGCCCAGTTTTTTATCTTGGTTTCTTTTCTATTAAGTTTTCTGACTGCTCCCACTCTCCCTGTAACTGCACACTTCTCTTAACATTGATTATGTTCATGTTTTTCAAATCATCCTCATTTCATTTTTCATCATTCCCTCATGTTGACAGGACCTGTTGTCTGTATATGACCTATATTTCCTTTTGCTTCAAAATTTCTAAAATACCATGACTTCAAAAGTCACTAATACCTTCAGTAGGATTTTGAAGTCTGTTTTTCTATACTTGAGCAGTCACTTATCTAATTGCACCTCTCGTGATGAAATAGAGAAAGGGTATTTTAATAACGACATGTCACATCAAGAAATGGTATTCTTTCTGTTTTGATCCCAATTCTGTTCTCTTACTTCAGAATTGCTATTTGTTTCTTCAAAATCATGTTTCAGCTATGCCTCATACAAAAATCAATCCTTATTTATCTTTTTGGTTTGTGTCTTTTAACTTTGAAAAATTGCATAGTGTAAATTAATCAGACTTTTCTGTTGTTTTGTAGATCTTTTTACTTAAAAATAAATAATATTTCCTAGATAGGCAAGGAGGTAGAGGAAAACATTTGCTTTTAGTGACTTAATTTTGAATCTCTTTTCTTAACTTTTAAATTAAGACCTTTTATTAGATCTAGTTTCAGTGAAGTTGGAGTCAGAAAAAAAATATAAAAAAGAAGCTAGTAGGAGAAAAGTAGATTGCTTATGACTACTTTCAGAGGAAGGTCAATATTGGGTTGTTGGGAAAGTCATGATACAATTTTGCATAGAAAAGCAGAAAAATATGTCATGACTTTCCTGATGATATAATAATTGCCATAGTAAGCCTGCTTACAAAACAGGCTATATATATTGGTAAAACTACAAAAAATTAATTCAGGTGAAGCAGACATATAGCCATAAAAAAAAAAAAAAAAAAAAGAAATCTGGAAAGAATGAAGGTAGCTTTTAGCTTTTCGTAGGTCAAAGTCCAGTGTGGTTGGTTTCCCACATGATTCAATAGGCATCGGTAAGTTTTTTTCAGCTGCTCTCAGACCTTGTCCAGAAGACATGGTTAAATTGTCACACCATTTTTTTCCTTGACATTTCATCACTTTCTCTCAAATTACACTCTGGTAGATTGGTCATTTTTACCAAATCCAATACTGTAACAAGCCTCTGTGTTGTTTTGTATATGGCCCTTTCACAGCTCTTTCATTTGTTGTTCTTACCTAAGTTTGCACAGTCCTACCAGTCAGACAAAGGAGGGTGACAGGATCTTCAATCTTTATGAGAGGGAAGAGAGGCATGGAGAAGTTAAGGGACTTGCTACAGGTAATACATGCAGTAAATAGTTGAGTTGAAGTTTGTCTCTCATAACTGTGCTCTATCATTTAAAATATCCATTGGAAAACCCTGCTGATTCAAGTCTGTATGCTTAAAAATTATAAGAATTATTCACATAGTTGATAATCAAAACAATACCAATGAACTAAGATTTGGGTAGCTGTAAGTAGATATTGAAATACCTTTTAAATGGAGAATGAATATTTTACAGCATAATCTGTACTTCATCTTATGGTTGATATTTGGTACTCTGGCCCAACCTCTGTGGCACACTAGTAACACTAGGGCCCTGCAGTGCCGAAAGCAGTCGGGGATTGCCACTTAGATCTCAGGTGAGCCTGGAAATACACCCAGGTGTGCATGCAGATACCCACATCCTAAAGAGCTGGAGGACTGGGGAAGGAGACTTGTGGCATGACGAGATCCTGTCAAGAGTACTTTCTAGCTTGCCTCCTCATGCACACAAATGCTTTTACCATCGTAAAAAGAAAAAAATTACTGTGCTTTGATCATTCCAATAAATAAGACTGATGTATTGTCAAGAGTAAATTATTTATCAGTAAGAGGCAGTGTGTTGAGATTTGAAATAAAAGCAGTAGAAAAACCTTAAATACCAGGTAAATTGCTTGAAAGTACTAAATGAACATCTTTACTACAGTATATAACATTTCAATGACTACTTTTATTTGTGTGCAGTTTTTCTATGCCTTTGCTTGTTTAGACCAATGAGGTAATTATTTGCTCTTTAAAAACGATCCTGACAAAGTTTCACTCATCTCTGATCTTCCGATTTATAGATTGAAAATGACCCAGTGTATTGTTGAAATAGGTAGGAAGTGACTGTCAGAACACAAAAGTAACATATTACGAGACTTGAAGCTTTAGCTTAGTGAGTCCTTTGTGGTTCTTAGCCTTACTGTCACAGTGTTGTTCTGGGTATTAAATTGGAGGACATGTCCCCAGGTCTCTCCCACTCCCATTTCATTTGTTTCCTTTTTAAAATTCTTGAAACAAACAGTTCTCTATATAATGACTATGTTATTCAAGAAAATAGTTTCAGTTAGGTACTTTTTAAAAGATGTAAATTTTTTTAAAGATGTAAATTTTTAAATTTACAAATAACCTAACAATCTACTTAGATAAGCAATATGAACTGAATTCCGAGTTACTTGTTAAGCAGAGGTTATGTACCAAATGTCATCAGGTAATGATTTTTAGCCTACAACATCTGGAAATAGCAACTACTTAGCTCAAGTACATATAAGAGAAATTAGTTTTGTTTCTTCCTCTTTTGTAAAATCAGATTTTAAATGAGATGTTTATCTTAAACTATTTTAAGGAAAAAAATACTATGTTTAAGATGGTGGGGTAAAAAAGACGGTTAAATATTATTTCTTTAAAAAATTATTTTCACATTGAAACAATCTATTTGTGATGTGTTTTGATCAAAAATATATATGTCCACATCTCCTTATTTCAAAGTAAAAATTTTCACTTGTCAGCTGGAATTTCTGATTGGAACATTTGTATATTTTGTGCTTAAAATACAGATTTCACAATGGAACATCAAAATTTATCCTTAGATAAAACCAAGTGAAATAAAGTCACTCTAGAGGTAAAAATGGCAGTTTCCATTTTTTGAAACTGATTTGATATGTTTATAGGTCTTTTTGCACATGCTTAGCACAGGCTCTAAGTTGAAGAAGAGAGTATGGTCTGTATTTAACTCTAAAAATGTTCCGTAACATATTTACCAAGTCTATGGCAAGTTTTTCATAGCTAAATTTAACTCTTCTAGAAGGAATTTCTTGCCTTCTGTTTAATTACATTAATTGAAATGTGTTTAAGAGAAATGTTTTCAGCATATTTTGTATACTAAAAAAGGATTCGTATTGGGCCAATGGCCAAAAGGTAATATTACTACTGTGTAGACTGTTACAGTTCAAATTATTCCACTTCCCCCAGAGTTTTAGAAACTAGAAATCTGGGAGATGCTGTATCAGCTGTTGTTGGGTGATTTTAAGTGTTCTAAGTACTCTTCATCTTCTACTGATTGTGTGAGATGGGACAAATACCAAGTTTTAAGAATGTGTTTATGTAATGGTTGGTTTTAGGCATAAAATATCAACAAGCCAAGCCTTGTGTATTTTGTCTTATATTTTCTTTTAGAACTAAAATATTTCTGAAAATGATTTGAAATACTCATTTGACCTTCTTGGTCAGAAACTTGAATGGTAACATTACTAGACGCTGACCCTTCCTTCTAATTACAGAATAAAGAATAATATAAAATGTGAGCATATGTTTAAGCACTTACTTTTTGTTTATATTATGCAGTGGCCTCATCATGACATACTTTTATTAGATTTATAAATTGAACAGTTCTGTAATTGTAACTGTTATTGCTGTTCATGTAACAAAACATGCTTAAGATAGTAGCAAATGAACAAAAATGTCCCAGAATGTTATTTCTTAAATTCCCTTGTAACTGGTACTCTTGTAATTGTGTATGACAAAATAAAAGTTTAAAACTTTTAGCATGAAAAATAACATTGGTATCCATCAAGTATCTCACTTATGCTAATGAGATGCCCGCAAGAGAAATAAACCAGTGTAGGTATTGAAAGTCCTCTAGCTTTAAGTCCTTATCATCCTTACCTGAACCCCACCGTCATCTGCGATGTCTCTTTCATCCACTTTCCTTCTAATAGGCTATCAAATTCTGTCAGGTCTGTGTCTGTAATACCTCTGGATTCTCTCATTCTTGAAATCTCTGTTGTTCTTACTCCTATTTCTTTACTGGGAAAAAAAAAAAAATGTTCTCAGTCTTTTATTCCAGTATTGAGAATCTTGCTACATGAATACAGCCTATGTTTATCGTCTTACCTCTTTCTTAAACCCAGGATTTCCCGTGCAGGTACAGGGTCACAGAGCATGCCACACCCCCACTGCTGGCCCTCGTTTATTCTTACTACTGCCCTCTGTGTCCAAGCCAAATTGAGAGGTGTGCAGTTGCTTGAAAATAGTTCTTTCCTGTATTCTTTTCCTCATTCTGATCTTTTCCTTAGAAAACTATTTGAGCATTTTTTTAATCCCCTAATTTTACCTTTTTGAATGCCCAGCAATTATTTCATCATTTCTCCTTGTCTCCTTCCACACTTACCAAATATTTGTTGATTCTTTAAAGAATTATTTATTTAATTTTATTTATTCATTCATTTACTTTTATGTATCCAGTGAGAGAAAGAGAGAAGGAAAGTGAGAAAATAAGCCACTAGGTCATGACTTGAACCATGGTCTGCCATGTGGGAGTATCCAGCGCCTTAACCACCATGCCACCTGCTGGTCCCCTGAATGTATATTTTTTAAAGGAATTGACAACGCGAAGATTTTTTTAATTCAAAACTTTTAAATTTGAACTGAGCTTAAATCTTGTTTTGTTTTAATCAACACTTGTTTAAGTTTATCAGCTTAGAGTTCATGTTTTACTACTTTTAAAATCTTGAATCAAGTAGCATGATCAGGACTTCGATGGAGAATATAGGGAAAAATAATTTAAAAATAAAGATGTGGGGACCAGCAGATGCAGTAATGGTTATGTCTCTAGACTTCCACGTAGTCAACAGCAGTTTGAGTTCTGGACCCAGTGGCTTAAAACTCACATTGGGCATGTGTGTGTGCGTGCCCAAGATCAGAGAGGAAAATGGAGAAGGGATTACAGCATGGCCATCCCCTTGGCAGGTGATTTCTTGCTTTTAGTTCCTCTGTCTTTCTAGCAAGTGCATGCATCCTAAAGCAAAAATATCTCTTAAAAAAAAAATAGGGACCAGCAGTTGGCATAATGGCTATGTCACTGGACTCCCATGTAGTCAGCCGCAGTTTGAGTCTTGGACCCAGTGGCTTAAACTTATGCCAGGCATGTGTGTATGCATGCTGAAGATCCTGAGAGGAGAATGGAGGAGAAGGGATTACAGTGTGGCCATCCCCCCTGGGGGGTGACTTCTGGCTTTCTGTCTCTCTCTCTCTCTTTCTCTGTCTTCAGGTGAGCGCAAGTGCCCTATAGCAAAAACCTCTCCAAGAAAATAAAAATAAATAAATAAAAATAAAAGATCTCTAGGTGTTCCACCTAGAAAGAAGAATCACTAGTAAATTTATTAGTTTTTTTCTTAGTAGATTTTGGTTCCCCTGATTGGTGGTTTTCAAGAAAATTTTTTCCCTGAGGGCACATTGAGCTCCCCAGAGACAGAGAGGAGGAGAGCAGAAAGCAACTCCCCCTCCCTATAGGGAATAATACTGCAGTCCTTTCTCTATTTTCCTATTTTGGGGATTTGGAACATGCATGCACATGTGCCCATTATGTTCCTTAAGCTGCGATGTCCAGAATTTAAACCACACTGTTGGCTATTTGGGATCCAGCTGCCCTAACCATTATACTATTCTATAAGCCAGTATCTGGTATGAAAACAAAAAAAGAAATGATCAATTTCCCATTTTATACTCAGATTGTATTAGTTTATTTCACCCTAGTTAAAATGGTTATTAAAAAAGAAAAATAGGTGCTGGTGAGTTTGTAGAGAAAGGAGAACTCATGCACTGTTTGTCAGAATGCAATTTAGTATAGCCATTATGTAGGACAGTATGGCACTCCTCAAATACTGAAAACAGAATCTATAGTCAAGTAATCCCACTACTGGGTATACACCCAAATGGAAAGGAAATCAGTGTATCGAAGAGATACCTACATTTGTATGTTTATTGCAGCGCTATTCACAACATGGAAAACTAAGTCTCCAAAAGCTGAGTGGATATGGATAAAGTATATTCATACGTATACACACACACACACAATGGAATTTTATGCAGCCATAAAAAGGAAGAAACCTTGTCATTTGTAACATGGATAAGTCTGGAGGAAATAATTCTAAGTGAAAGAAGCCATACACAGAGAGAAATGTCATACGTTCTCATTCACTAGTGGAAGCTAAAAGCTTTGATCTCATAGAAGTGGAAAGCAAAATGGTAAATACCTAAAGCTGGGAAGAAGTGGGCAAGCAGAAATAAGGAGAACTTGGTTAACAGATACAAGAGTGCAAGGCAAGTATGTAAGTGGAATGAGTTCTAAAACACTGTAACAGTAGATTAGCTAGTTAGTGACAATTCAATGTAACAAAATAGGTAGAAGACAAGATTTTGAATATTTACAGCACAAACCAGTAATGAATGTTTGAGATGGTAAATATGTTTATTGCCCTGACTTGAACATTACACCTCCTCATGCATGTGTTGAAATATCACACTGTACCTCATAAACATGTACAACTATAATATGTGAATTTTGATCAGGGTGGGACGGGGGAGCCTGACCCCGTAGTCTACTGTTTAAAAGAGCTGGATCCTATATGGCTGACCATGGTTCAAACCCCAGGCCAGTAGCTTGAAAACCACGCCAGGTGAATGCTCATGTTTATGCCCATAGTACTGACAGGATGGAGAAATGGAGGGGAAGGGATTTGCAGCATGACCACACCTCATTGAGGGTGCTTTCTCCCTCTCTCACTCTCTGTCTTCCCATCTCTGGCAAGTACACATGGCCTCTGACAATTACGAAAAGAAAAGAAACGGATATTTTCAATACCTGTGAACTATGGAATTCTCTATCCTTCTCATGCCTTTATTCCATAAGACCTTATCACAATGTGAAAAACTATACATATCTATTGATACACTTGTTATTTTTATGCCTATTAGACTAGAACATAGTAAGCATGAATAAAAAGGACTTTTACTTTATTAATTGCAGCTACTCACTAAAATATTTGTCAAAGAAAAACTTCAAATAACATCATTAGACTTTTACAGACTCTAAAAAATGTTTAAATATTGTCGAGATCTTTCATCTATAAAAATCAATATGAAAAGTTTCCTCACTGTTACTTTATCAGTAATTTCCAGAGTAACATCTGTAACATTCAGAAAGAAGAGGCCAAAACATTGCTCACTGCTAAGACCATCTACTCCGCTGGGTGGGACTACATGGGAGGCCTGGTTTGGTTCCTGGGCTAACCTAAAAGCCCAGCATCATGGTGTGTGCCTGTAATCTCAGCAGTTTGGGGGGACTGAGGCAAGAGGATTGCAAACTTAAAGCTGGTAGGCAATATAGCAAGAACCTGCTCAGAGAGCCAGATATGATGGCACAAGACTGTGGTCCCAGCAATTTAGGAGGAGGCCGAGGCAGGAAAATCAACACAATAAGACCCTGTCTTCAAAAAGAAAAAAAATAAAAGAAAAAGAAACAGTCTTTACGTATATGGCTATTATAAGTTAAATTCATGTTTTACTGTTTATAATTAAGTTAAATACATGTTTTACATTCATACAGTAAAACTTGTGCCAAAGACACATTGACTCATTTAAATAGTCTGTGTTTTTATAATATTTAAGTTGTGAAAAAAGTTTATGGCGGAAAATTATGTTATGCTTTTAGTTTTTTTTTTTTTCTTTTTTTTTTTTTTTTTCCTTTTTTCTCTTTAGAGTATAGGTGCGTGCCAGAGAAAGAGTGAAAGGGAAAGTGAGAAATCGCTCCCCAGCAGGGATGGCCACACTGCAATCCCTTCTTCTCCTTTCTCCTCCAGAGATTTTGGGCACACACTCACACACACCCAGCATGATTTTCAAGCCACCACGTACAGGACTTGAACTGTGGTCAGTCATGTGAGAGTCCAGCACCTTAACCACCACACTACTTGCTGCCCTCTGCTGTTCTATTTATATCAAAAAAAATTGTTTGTTTCATACACAAAGTCTATTATATTTACAAATTTTAAATATATAGTATGCTATAAACTATTGAGGACCGAAATCTGACTTTTTTCCTGTTTCTAAAATTTCTTCTCGAGGGTCTGGGGTGAGTGACACCCACAGACATTATTAACTGGCCATTTTGGCCCATTTGATAACAAAAATCATCCTGTCCCCAGTATAGGATCTCTGTAATGGGTGAGTCACGCCCATAATTATTAACACCAGTATTTTGACCCATTGATAACAGGACTCTTTCAATATCTTGTCCTTGAGACAGTATCTTTTAACTGAATACAAGCCCCCTTATCTCTGTTACTAATTCCTTCCCAAAACCTACAAGTCTCACTTACACAGGTCCTGCCTTTTTGGACCAGGCCAATGGAAAGCTCTTCACTGAATTCTCACTCTCAAAATCAAATAAAAGGGACCTCTGTATCTGATAGCTCAGAGAGAGAGTCATGTTTTGCCTCTCCTCTGGCCTTGGTCTCACAAATTCATGCTTAAAAAGAAACCACATTAATTATTTTTTTGCACAGCTGGTTATTTCTGTCAACACTAGGCATTTACTACCTCTTAAGAAATGTAAACATTGGATATATTGACACAGCCACAAGCAAGAGGTCTCAGGTTCTCACCTGCAGATGTCCCTGAACATGCTGAGAGAGCTGGTACCTGTGAATGCTGCGATGATGTTTTCCGCTGGTTGTTGGGTCCAGACCAGGGGAGGACTCAGTTAGCTCCGTCTCCCAGTTTGGAGTCTGAGATCGAGGGAGAACTCAGCTCCATTCCCGGGGGGAAAGTTCGTTCTGACTAAAAGTTCCGAGGAGTGACTGTGGAGGCCCTGGTGTAGCAGCTGTGGTGTGCTGCCTGCACCTCTTAGGATCTGACAAAATGGCGTAGCAGAGCGGAGCAGAGTGACAAAATGGTGTCGCTTAGGCCAAGTTTACATAGTATCTAAATTTAGTGGTATAATGGGTTGGGTTAAGCTCAGGGTGGATTGCAGTGTGAAGACCCTCTTGCAAGTGTCTGTCTCTCTTGCTCATGGAAGGAAGAAAGAAATAACTAACAACAACAAAAACAAAAAGGAATGTTATGTAACAAACTTTGAAAAGATACTTTGAAAGCCAATGTGTTTCATGGAGTAAGGTCCCCAATCAAAGTAATAACTAAAATTTTAAAAGTTTTTTGTATGTCAGGCACTTTGATAAGCTTTCTTTTTATTAAGAATTATTTAACTTCATTTATTATTAATTATTATTATTAATAATTTGACCAGAGAGAGAGGGAAAGCGAGAAAGCAAGCTGACAGACAGGCCAGGGACATGAACCACAGTCAGGCATGTGGGAGTCCAGCACCTTTAACCACTACACCACCTGCCAACCCTGATACCTTTCTTTGTGTATTGTTTTATGTAGAGTTTATGATCTTTTGATGTATGTATTTTCTTTTATCTTTTAGTTTAAAAAACTGAGGTTTAATTCAACTGGAAGTTTTAATTTTGACTTGGACTGTCAACTAACAAAAAGCTCATTAACAATCTAAAGAAAAGATGCACTGTTTTTGTTCCATGCTATTCCTGGTTTTAACTTATGTCAATTTAATCTTTTCTAGGTTTATTATAGTCAAAGATAGTATTTAAATAGCCTGCTATCATCTGCCTTTATGAAAATTATCATTTTTTAAAATATTTTTAAAGACCCGGTTATGCTATTTAGAATTGCAAGAACTCAAAACTGTATGGTGATAGGTAACCAAAGTTTCAGTCCAGTAAACTGGTAGGAACAACTATATGCAAAACACTGTGTTTTGTTATAGGAGATACAAAGATGAACGTATACAGTCCCAGCTTTAAAAAAAAAGTTTAGTGGCTAAGGATAAAGTGGTTTGAATATGTCCCAAAAAATCTCTTTGTTGAGATTGCTTGCTATTGTCACAGTATTAAGTAGGTGGAAACTCAAGTGTGACTATGGGGTTAAGAGGTAGAGCCAAAAATTTTTTTAAAAGGGACCAGCAGTTAGAGTAATGGCTATGTCGCTGAACTCCCATGTAGTGAACCGCGATTCGAGTCCTGGACCCAGTGGCTTAAAACTCACACCGGGTTCATGTGCATGTGTGCCCAAGATCCAGATAGGAGAATGTAGGAGAAGTGATTGTGGCATGACCATCCCCTCTGGGGGGGTGATTTCTCGCTTTCTGTCTCTCTGTCTCTCTCTGTCTTTCTGGTAAACGCACATGTCCTATAGCAAAAACCTCTCCAAAAAATAAATAAATAAATAAGAGGTAGAGCCTTTTAGAGGTGACAAGGTCATCAGGATGGGTCCCTTGGTTGAATACTGGGGAGCTTATAAGGAAAGGGAGAGACCGGAGGATATGCAGACATGGGTACAGACAAGGACACTCACACGCACACAGGGTCTTCCCTTATCACCAGGTGATGCCCTAAACCATCTTAAGACTCTTCAGACCGTCCCCAAAAAGACTCTTATCAGATACAGCCCCCTTAACCTTGGACATCCAAAACCATGAGATCAAAACAAAACACCTCTATTCTTGGGACCAGCAGATGGCATAATGGTTACATTTCTGGACTCTGGCAAGTGCGGACACCCTATAGCCAAAATCTTTCCAAAAATAAGAAAAAAAAAGGAAACCTCTATTCTTTACAAATCACCCAGTTCATAATATGCACCTGTTAGCAACAGAAAAGCTGACTAAAACAGTGGCCGACAATCAGTTTTATTGCATAGGCACTACCTTCTGGACCCTTCAGTACCCCTTTCAGGACTACAATGGAGGACAGAGCTGGAATACAAAATGCTACCGCATTTTGAGGAGATGGGGGAATGGGATACAGAGTAAGATCTTGGGGAACCCAACCAGAGTTTACCCAGTGTGCTGCCAATGGGTTGCAGATGTGCCAGTCCTGCCGTGGCGGGTGGGTCCTGGATTGGCAGATCACCTCAGACTGAGACAAATATTTTCAGCAACTCCCATGCTGGAAAATTCAAGGAAGCAATGAACAAAATAACTTCCCTTTGTTAACCCTATTAACTCTAACAAAAAACATGTGTCTCGGGAATAGCAGTTGGCATAATGGCTATGTCGCTGGATTTCCATGTATTCGACCACAGTTCGAGTCCCAGACCTGGTGGCTTAAACTCATGTCAGGTGTGTGCGCATGCATGCCCAAGATCCCAAGAGGAGAATGGATCTCTCCTGTCTTTCTGGCGAGTGCACATGCCCTATAGCAAAACCCTCTCCCCCCCACCACAAAAAAAAAAAAAATAGAAATATATGGCTTATTTTCCAAACTCTCATTATAATAAATCATATTATTACATAGATATGGTTTTGTCATTTTATGATTTACAAAAGGCAAATAATTCATATAATAATGTATACATATATTATATATGTTATATTTATATATAAAGGAAAATGATTTATATATGTGATATAGTCATTATATATATATTCATGCAAAACAATGGTAAAACTGACTTCCTGGACAGCTGTCAAGTATACCAGTTCTTGGAGTATTGGCATCCTGAAACACGAGGAAGTCAACATTACTTTACGTAGGGTGAGTCACTTGAATTGTTCTTTTTCTTTTTCTTTTTTAATTTTTTAATTTTTTAAAATTTATTTTTAGAGAGATTTTTGCTATAGAGTGTGTGTGCTCACCAGGCAGAAAGAGAAAGCAAGAAATTAAAGCACACATGATTTTAAGTGCTGAAAGCATTGCTTCTACATTTGGAAACTGAGAAGAGAATATGAACACACTATTCAAGGACACTTACTCTCAGTGGTGAGGATTTTTATTTCGTTTATCTGGAGATTTGGATAAAATTACTGACAGCAAGCTGCCACTTTGAATTGTTTTACAAACTACCTATTTAAAGTTTCAGACAGTTCACTCTAATAGCATTTCAGTTGAACTGCAGAGACATTCAGCCAGGCCAGTTGGCTGTATCCAGAATTAATTGGAATCAGAGTAGTGCAAATAACAGATGTATTCGGCTGTATTTATTTTGCAAAGTTAAGTTACTTTGTGGCTAGAAAACTGAAACATCAAAGCAGCCTAGTAACTATGTCTATTTGCTCTTTTTATGAGCAGTATTTTCTTTTTCATCTTGTGGGTGATGTAATCAACTGATTATTGGGGTCTGATTTTTAGCTATTAATAGGTTTATGGCCTTACGATAAAAAAGTTGAGACCCAAAACCCATCCTGTGTAATTCAAAATCATTTACTTCAGGTATCAATTTTTCTTTTCTTTTTCTTTTTTTTTTTCTTTCTTTTTTTTTGATAAATCTTTTGCCATAAAGCACATATGCTTACCGGACAGAAACAGAGAGAGTGAGCAATCACCCCCGACCCCCACCCAGGATGATGGCCAGGTCACCATCCCTTCTCTACTCTTCTCCTCTCAGGATATTGGACATGCATACACTCATATCCAGTGTGTTTTTCAGGCTGCTGGGTCTGAGACTCAAACTGAAAAATATGTAGTTGGCCATATGAGATCTAGCCACCCCAACCACCAGGCCATGGTCTGGGCCTCTGGTATACATTTTAATCAAAATACCTGAGGGGACCAGCAGTTAGAGTAATGGCTATGTCACTGGACTCCCACATAGTCAACCGCGGTTCGCATCCTGAACCTGGTGGCTTAAAACTCATGCCAGGCACGTGTGCGTGCGTGCCCAAGATCCCAAGAGGAAAATGGAGGAGAAGGGATTGTGGCGTGGCCATCCCCCCGGGGGGTGATTTCTCGCTTTCTATCTCTCTGTCTTTCTCTGTCTGTCTGGCAAGCACACGCTCCCTATAGCAAAAACCTCTAAAAAAAAAAATCCTGAGTAGAATTTTACGCTTGAACTCACAAGAATGCAAATAAAATGTGATTTTTTTTCTTTCAGGTTAGAAAATATTTTAAAGATATAACCATTTTTGACAAGATATAAAAATGGTTTTATATACTCTTGGTAGGAGAATAAATATAGCCTTGTTCGAGAGTACTTTGTCATTATCTCCCCATTTTAAATATTCATTTGAAAATTTATATTTGGAACCCAGTGATTCTGTTTTTGGAAATTTTTCTGGAATATTTATGTAATAAAGAAGTAGAGCCTTTACATTTTAACATATTAGGTTGAATATCTATTATATAATATTGGATTGTTGGAACAGTCAAGACACATTTTGGCATACATCATGCCTTTTCAAACCCAATATTTTCTTCCTAGCACAAATTAATTTAAACAAACAAATAAATAAATAAGGCGATGATTCTTCTTGAAAACAAGAAGAGGGAGGCCAAACAGCAGCCCGGTAGTAATACAATGTTCTGCAGGGCTTACCCACATTGTAAGTTTCCAGGTTCACTGACATGGAGACCTCACTGAGTATGCTGGGAATGTGCATGACCATAATCAGAAGCTGCCTGAAGCTGGGAGTAGACTGTAGCAGGAAGATGCTGTTGAGAGTCTCTCTCTCTCTCTCACTATGGAAGAAAGAGACTTTAAAAATCACTCACTGTGCAACGAGATACAGAGAGGCAAATTTGTTGGTGAGAGAGGACAGGAGAACTTACTGCAGTGTGGCCATACCAGGAAGTCATGTAAAAATACCTTTGGTCAGCCAACTTGCAGATGCTATATTTTTTTTTTAAGAGATTTTTGCTGTAGGGTGTATGCACTCATTGGAGAGACAGAAGGCAAAAAATCACTCCCCAGCGGTATAGCCACTCCGCAATCCCTTTTCTTCTATTCTCCTCTCAGAATCTTGGCCACTCACACACACATTCCCAGCATGCGTTTTAAAGCACCAGGTCCGGGACTCGAACCATGATTGACTATGTGGGAGCCAAGTGACATAACCATTTTGCCGTATGCTGGTCCCCTTATGATGCTTTTATAGGGAAAGGAAGAGGCTGAGGGCTAGTGGCAATACACAGACTCATAAGTCAGCTTAATTTTTTTGTCTGCTTTATCTGGGGGTACAATGGAGTTGCAAAGCAGGTGTTTTTCGGTTCCCAATGCTGAAGTGTTGCTCATTGTTCTGAGTTTCAGGCTGACTGTCCTTGAAGTCCATCTCTTTGGAGTTCCTAAGAGAGATCACAAAGATTATCAAGCTAAGGAGAAAGAGAAAATTCAATTAACAAGAGACAGTCTGACTGAAGCAGACTGATTAGGATAACACTGAATTTATACTTCAAGATCATACCTTAAAGCTATGGAAATCAAAATTGCCTAGTATTAGGACCAGCAGATGGAATAATGGCTGTGTTGCTGGACTCTGCATGGTCAAACCATGGTTTGAGCCCTGGACCCGGCAACTTAAAACTCATGCCAGGCACATGTTGTGCGTGCCAAAAATCTCAACAGGGGAATAGAGGAGAGGGGATTGCACCCCCAGGGGTGATTTTTTGCTTTCTGTCTCTCTGTTTCTCTCTTCTATCTGACAAGCACATGTGCCCTATAGCAAAAATCTCTCTAAAATAAAAGCTTAGTATAGACCCAAAAATAGAAAACGGATTTTAGTAACTGAATGAAGATCCACAAACAGTCCCATTACGTTAAAACTGTTTTTTAAAGGGACTAGCAGATGGCATAATGGTTATGTCACTGGAATCCCATGTAGTAAACCACAGTTTAAGTCTCAGACCCAGCAACTTAAAACTCATGCTGAGCATGTGTGTATATGTGCCCAAAATCCTAAGAGGAGACTGAAGGAGAAGATTGCAGTATGGCCTTGCCCACTATGGTAGCGGGGATGGAGTTTTTGCTTTCTGTCTCTCTGTGTCTCTCTGGCAAGTGCACTGCCCTATAGCAAAAATCTCTCTAAAAAAAAAAAACAAAAAACTAAAATAACTGTCTTTTAAAAGTGGTGGATAAGAGACCAGCAGAGGGCGTAATGATTACGTTGCTGGACTACCATGTAGTCTACTGCAATTCAAGTCCCAGACCCAGTAACTCAAAAACTCATGCCAGGCGCATGTTGTGCATGCTCAAAATCCCAAGAAGAGAATAGAAGAGAAGGGATTGTGGTGTGGCCATCTCCCTGGGGGCCGATTTCTTGCTTTCTGTCTCTCTGCCTCTCTCTGTCTCTCTGGCAAGAGCACTCACCCTATAGCAAAAACTTCTCAAAAACAAACAAACAAACAAACAAAAACCACCCTGGTGAATAAATATACTATTTAATAATAATGTTGAGGGCCAGTCGGTAGTATGGTGATTAAGGGGACTGGATCCCATATGGCAGACTGTGAGGTTCAAGTCCTGGACCCAGTGGTTTAAAAAACACATTGGTCAAGTGTGCATGTCCAAAATTTCAAGGGGAGAATGGTTGAAGAGATTAAAGTGTAGCTATTCCCCACCTCCCGGGAGGAGAGGATTAATTTCTCACTTTTCCTATCTTCCTCTCTATTTTTCTAGCAAGCACACATGCTCTATGGGAAAAATAAAATAAAAAATAAATAACTAGTGTTGGAGTGATTCACTATTCAATTGGGGAAGAAAAAGTTAAGTTCATGCTTTACACTGTTCACAAAAATGAATCTAGAGAGATGAACAATCTGGGTAGTCTATAGACTAGAAACTTCAAACATGGGCTGACTGCCTCTTTTGTAAATGAAGCTTTATTGGAACACAGTCACTCCCACTTGTTTATGGACTGTCTATTGCATTGAACACACCACAGCAGAGTTGAATTATGACACAACAAAAAATACTCTTTGGTCCTTTCAGAAAAACTGTTCTGACCCCTGATCTAGACATTAAAGAATCACCACAAGGCATTTTTAAAGGGGAGATTAAAAAATAGAGAGGAATGTCTTTATAACTTTTGGATATAGGAGTTGTGTTATTTATGTAGGCTAACTACTGTATCAAATAATCCTGGTATTTCTGACCCAAATTTACTATATAGGCAGTATTTGTTTATTTGCTTAAGGACATTTAATAAGTCACTTAAACTTAAGTTCCATATAATCCGTTTTATTTCTATTTAATGTAAGATAGTACATTAAATATTCCTATTATGATATCTATTTTCTAGATGAAGACAGTTTAATATTTTGTTCTTCATACTTGTGAGTGATTTTTATGGAGCAAGACTGTTACATATATTAGCTAGACAATGGAACATTGCAGAAATAAAGTTGATATTGCTTTGTCAATCTTTAGATGAAATACGTTCGTTGAAACAAATATGTCATTTATGAATCAAGTACAAACAGTGTGACATAGGTAAATTGTACTGATGCTGTAAAGGTGATTATAGTGTTTGGATTTATGTGAGCTTGAAGAACAAAGCAGTTACAGGACTAATAAATCAGCTGACCTCTCTGTGAATGGCCTCTTTATGCATTAGTCATCTATCTATTGGGACACTCTTATGATTCTAATGGCACAGTTCCTCACAACGATAATGTCACATTTTCCTTTTGGGATTTTGGGCCTGCATGCATACATGCCTGATGTGAGCTTCAAGCAGCCGGATGCAGGAATTAAACCATGGTCAACCACCTGGGAGTCCAGCACCTTAACCTTTATGCCATCTGCTGGCTCTATAACAACTCTTTCAGACTAAAAGTAAAGTAAATTTGGTACCAACACTGATGGTAATGAAACAAAAAGATTGAATTCTTAGTCTTTAGTGGCAGGTACTGAGAAGCCTCCCTACTGGTTCCATATTACTTAGCTTCAGATTTCTTTTACAGAAATAGATGCACTTTAATTTATGCAAGCGTTATGTTGGATTTTTCTGTTACATGCAGCTGAACTTGAAAGAACCATGAATTTTTTAAAAGAATAATGATTTATAATTTTTTAACTATACATATGTACAATATAATCTTTTATTGCAGCATGTCATGGAAGAGAAAGCGATCACTTATTCTAATGCAACTGATTTTATCATATAAAATGAAGACTGGAAATTAACTGTCATACCTAGTAATGTGAAGATCATTGCTTGCTTTGAAAAGAACTTCAGTGACATGAAAGAAGCCAAAGTACATTTGGAGTACGTTTAATAGGGAATGGGGCAGAGGATTTGGAGACAGGTGATATAGACAATCCTTTTGTAGAAGGTGGGATAGAAAAAAGGAGAAACATTTAGCAGGGGAAATAAGAGTTAGAAGAAGCTATTATTAGAACCAGCAGTTGGCATAATGACTATGTTGCTAGACTCCCATGTAGTAGATTGCAGTTTGAGTTCCAGACCCAGTGACTTAAACTTACACTGGGCATGTTTGTATGTGTGCCCAAGGTCCCAAGAGGAGAATGGAGGAGAAGGGATTGCGGTGTGGCCATCCACCCTGGGGGTGGGGTGGGGTGGGGTGATTTCTCACTTTCTGTCTCTGTCTCTCTCTTTCTGGCAAGCGCATGCACCCTATAGCAAAAACCTCTTAAAAAAAAAAAAAAAAGAAAGAGGGTATTTTAAGGCCCCTGGAAATTTAGCAGGGGAAATAAGAGTTAGAAGAAGCTATTATTAGAACCAGCAGTTGGCATAATGACTATGTTGCTAGACTCCCATGTAGTAGATTGCAGTTTGAGTTCCAGACCCAGTGACTTAAACTTACACTGGGCATGTTTGTATGTGTGCCCAAGGTCCCAAGAGGAGAATGGAGGAGAAGGGATTGCGGTGTGGCCATCCACCCTGGGGGTGGGGTGGGGTGGGGTGATTTCTCACTTTCTGTCTCTGTCTCTCTCTTTCTGGCAAGCGCATGCACCCTATAGAAAAAACCTCTTAAAAAAAAAAAAAAAAGGAAGAAGGTATTATTAGGTCACTGGGAAAGTCATGATATATTTTTCTATGCAAAAATGTGTCATGACTTTCTAGATGGCCCAATATTTAAAAAGCAAAACATAAGAGCATAAGAGCATTGTTGTATGAGTGTAGGTATGATTTAGAAACTGAACACTGTTAACATAAGGAGAAGGATCTATTGCTGGAGCAATGCCTAGAGAAAGTAAAAGGGATAGTGCCAGAGGAGCGCCGTCTTTAGTGGAGAACATTGAATTGCTCATTTGCTTGCCCCAGTGAGAAGGCAGAGCATGTGGGGGCTGATGCTGGTAGGTCCAGACGTGTAGTGATAAGAGTCTGTGACATTACATATTGCTACAATTTTCTCAAGAAAGTAGGAAGCAAGGTCATCAGCTGAGACAGTGGGTAGGGCAGGAGATCTGGGGGGTTGGGAAGTGAGGGATTTTCTTTTAAGATGATGTTTCTCAAATTTAAATGTGCATAAGAATCTTCTGGGATCTTGATATAATTCAAATTCTTATTCAGTAGCTCTAGATTGGAGTCCGAGAGTCTGTATTTCTCAGAACTTCTAGGTAATACCAATGTTGGGGGCCGGCAGGTGGCACAATGGTCAAGATGCTGGGCTTTCACATGGCTGACCACTGTTCGAGTCCTGGACCTGGCAGCTTGCTTTCTCACTTTCCCTTTCTCTCTCTCTGGTCAAATGAATAATAATAATAATACAAATAACAAATAAAATAAAAAAATAATTCTAAAAAAAAATCAATGCTGCTGGCCGATGGCTCACATTTAGAACAGCAAAGTTCTAGGGAAAATAAAATAGTCTAATAAACCAGGAAATCATCACTTGAGTGTGTGGCTGCATTAAGCACCCACCCAACTTCATCGTTGTTCACTAAAAAGTGATATCAGTCAGGTTTATTTATGTGTTTGTTTTGTTTCAGTCACCTCATATGCCAATCCTAGAATAGCTGAAAAAATGAATTAATTATCAACTTGGTTTTGTAAAGTAAAAATAATGAAGAAAGAGATACAAGAGTTAAAACTGTACGGGCAAGAAATATTATCATTATCCAATTTACGCTGGATTAGGAGAGAGAGGAAGGTGTTATGGACTGAAGGATTGTGTCCTCACCAAATTCATATGCTAACGCCCAACCCCTGGTGTAATGGTATTTGTTGGTAAAGTCTTTGGGAAGTAATTAAGGTAAGTTGTGGTCATGAGAGTGAGGCTTTATAATGTGATTAATAACCTTGTAAGAAGAGGAAGGCAGATCTCTATCCTACTGAGTCATTAGAAAAATCATAATGTATTTTTCTATGTTTTTCTATGCAAAATGCGTCCTGACTTTTCTGACAACACAAAATTTGCACTCAAGAAATGTCATACCAGAGCATAGCAAAAAGGAAGACATCTGCAAGTCAGGAACAGAGCCCTTACCAAAAACCAAATCTACTGGTACCTTGATCTTAGACTTCCCAGCAACCAGAACTGTATGAAAGTGAATTTCTGTTGTTTAAGTCACCTAGCCCTGGGTATTCCTTTATGGCATCCAAAGCAGACTAATAAAGAAAGAAACAGAGCAATGATAAGGTAAGGACTGGTATAAAAAGATCTATAGATGGTATTAAATTTGGGGAGTAAAGAAACTGAGATTACGATAGGGAGATGCCAGGTATTGATAACGTCAAGGCCTCGTACATGACTATGGGAATGAATGGCTGTATTAGGGTACAGAACAAAGTTCTGATAAGAGAAGAGTTTAAGAACCAGAGAAGCCCATATTTTATAAGGACTATTCATGTTCTCATCAAAGATAGGAATAGAGTAGGAGAGATTGACCATGAGTCAGAAAGTAAAAATTACAGTGGTTGATGTCATCGATGGTACAAAGCTGCAAGTTTTAGAAAAAAGAGGTATGATAATGATGATATAAATAACAATAGTAGGGGCCAGCAGGTGGCATGGGGGTTAAAACACTGGACTCCCACATGACCAACTGTGGTTTGAGTCCTGGGCCTGGTGGTTGAAAATCATACCAGGTACGTGTATGAGCATGCCTAAAATCCTGAGAGGGAAATGGAGGTGAAGAGATTGCAGCATGGCCAACCCCCTACCCCAGGTGTGGAGGGATGATTTCTCACTTTCCCTCTCTCTGCCTTTCAGACAAGCACAAGTACCTTATGGCAAAAACCTAAAAGTAAAATAAAATAAACACTACTTATACAATAGTATAAATCTTTTATGGAACGTTTCTAGTACTCTACATGCAATGTATTTGTTAATCCTCACCTAGTGCTGAAAGGCTTATAAATAAAGAATCTAAAGTTCAGAGAAGTCAACTAATTTTCCAGTGTTCACATCACTAGTAGCTGGATGTTCTAAGATTTTAGCAACAGTGTAACAGTGTGAATATAAAACTTTATGATAGGGCAGGCTACTTTCATTTTTTAAATCTTTTTTTTTTTTTTTTTTTTTTTTGTTAGAGGATGCATGTGCTCATTAGAAACAGAAAGGCAGATGAGAGAAAGGACAAAACATCTATTGTGGGGCATGGCAATCCTCTCTCCTCTGTTTCTTCATCCTATGGAATTTGGGCATGCACACACATGTGCCCAGCATGTTTCTTGAGCCACTGGGTCAGGGACTTCAATTGTGTAGTTGGCCATGTGGGATCCAGCTGTCTTAAACATCAGGTCATGGGGCCAGCTCAGGCTGCTTTCTGTTTAAGACTTTTTTTTGTATGTTTTTTTAAGTTTTACATATCTACAAGCAGAAATAGAAAAAAAGAAATTCAACAGCTTTATCTCCTCAAAAATGAACAGAAACTAGAACTAGAACTAGCCAGCCTTTTCTTTGCCTCATCTTTTCATTCTAACGATACCCCTTCTTTAACATTCACACTTCATAGTTATGAAATGATGCACACTAGATTTCCCGGACTTTAGGCATTAATGTCTCACCTTTGTGATGGTCATCATTTCCACTTACTCTCTATCTGCTTTAGCCTTCTCCTAAGAAGTAATTTCTGGAATATCATAGTTTGATGCAGAAATATATTATTTTCAAAATGTAGTGACATACATCATAATTAAGTATACTTAAATACACAGAAAGATTAAACCTTGTGCCACTGGTAGCAAATATATCACATTTTTGGGACATTCTGGAATGGAGTTAGAGCATTGAGTTAGAAGTCAAAAGATCAGAGGGACCAGTAGTTAGCGTAATGGCTATGTCGCTGGACTTCCACATAGTTGACCGCGGTTCGAGTCCCGGACCCGATGGCTTAAACTCACGCCAGGCGCATGTGCCTGCATGCCCAAGATCCTGAGAGGAGAATGGAGGAGAAGGGATTGCAGCCTGGCCATCCCCCCTGGGGGGGGGGTGATTTCTCGCTTTCTGTCTCTCTGTCTCTCTCTGTCTGTCTGGTGAGCGCACATACCCTATAGCAAAAAACCTCTCCAAAAAAAGAAAAAAATAAAAAAAGGAAGTCAAAAGATCAGAGATCTGGGACTAGCTCCGCCTTTTCGGGAGCGGTGCTTTTGCAAAGTAGGTAACCTTTCAAATCCTCAGTTCCCTTATCTCTGAAATGGGTTTAGCACAGTCCAGGCACAGCCTATAAATAAATAAGTGATAGCAAATGCACTAATAGTTTTCATGTCACCCACTGACTTTCTCTCTCGTATATTCGCTGTGTCTCTGGAAGGAGATAAAATGGCCTTTCAGCTAGTTTTCTAACAGCAGAATAAGCACTATTTCTTCTGTGCTACCTGAAGTAGATGATACCTGGTAACTCACAGGAGACCATCCGAGGAAAAATGAGTTAATTTTATAAACCTGAATTGTGATTCTCAGATGCAGGATATTAAAAAGCTAACACTTTCTACAAGAGCCATTCAGAACTCCAGGGGAAACTTGATCTGTCGGAGTAATAATAAACTATAATGATAATAGTCAAGTGCACCTCACAGGGGTACTAAGCTTTAATGACTCAATATTTGTGGAACTCTGAGCACCTTCAAAGTTATGTAAGCATAAAATGAATAAGTAGGGATATCATACACCATTGTTATTTCTGCATTAAATCTCTCCTGATAATTTCTTACAATATTTTATAAGGTAGGACCGTAAGAAGCTAATACATGAACAAGGTTATGGAAGAAATAAAATATGAAATAATATATGGTAGTGCTTTCCAGTGAAATAATTATACTCCAGTTCAGTGAAAGCGAATGAGGTCATTAACAGCACCTCTAAAAAGTCACTCCTAGACTGTAAAGAAGGAAAATGAGAATCTGGAATAGAAATAGACACTTAAGATATAAGTATCTATAAAAAGATTTTTTTTTAACTAGCTTTTTTTTTTCTATTATAGAGCAGATAGCTAGGTTTCCAGTTGCTTTTTTTCACACTAAAAAATTAATGATGTTTTCGCTTTTTAATTTATCACTTACACATTTTAGACATTATTTTCATATATTTTTCATCTTGTCTTTCCATCCTCTCCTCCATCACCACTAACATTGTCTATGAGAGAGGAGAATACTCTTAATGTCCTAGGCTAAAGCAAAATCTTCACAACCCTATAAATTCTTGTTGTACTTTCTCAAAGGCACCACTGTGATTATGATATTGTTCTGAATTTCAACTGAGAAAGCTAAGAACAGAATACATTGAGCCATTCCCTCCAACAACCTTTTCTGTAATCTCAGATCACTTCCAATGAGAGATCCATTTACCAGTGAGTGTTGTCCTTTAAAATAAAACATCTGGGGCCAGCAGTTGATGTAATGGCTATGTCGCTGGACTTCCATGTAGTCAACTGTAGTTCAAGTCCTGGACCTGGTGGCTTAAACTCACACTGGGTGTGTGTGCGTGCGCGGCCAAGATCCCAAGAGGAGGATGGAGGAGAAGGAATTGTGGAGTGGCCCTCCCCCCTGGGGGGTGATTTCTTGCTTTCTGTCTCTCTGTCTCTCTCTGTCTTTCTGGTGAGCACCCTATAGCAAAAAGATCTCAAAAATTAATTAATTAGTTAATTAATTTTAAAAAATAAAAATAATAAAAAGAACAATCAGGGCCAGCCTGTGGCCTGCTCTTTAAGGCAACTGGATCCCACTTCACTGATAGTGCAGTTTAAGCTCCACATGTGTGCATGGGTGCCCCAAATCATGAAAGCAGAGAAATAGAAAAGGGATTGTGGCATGACCATTCCCAATGGTGGGGAGTGCTTTCACACTCTTCCCCCCCACCCTTGCAAGTGCATATGCCAATTAGTAAAATTAAATTAATTAATTAATTAATAAAATGAAAATCCCCTTAGAGATACTGTTGAGCAGACTGTTGTTCTTGCCCTTTTTACCTCGCTGACATCACTTTCTTCAAAACAAAGCAAGTTTCTAAGGGTGAGAAGGAAAGGAAAAATGATCAGCCTACCCCTTTGTGAGGAGAGTAATTCTGGGTGAGACAATCCCATATTAAGTTTTAAGCAGATTGTACTTCTTGAGAGAGGAGGAGGGCAGAGGGGGGTAGGAAGCATCAATTCAAAATCCACATACTTCACACTTGTCCTAGGACCAGATGGGATTGTATCAGAGTTACATACTTCCAGTACCAAAACTATACTTTTCACTCATGAATGCATGTTCTCAGTATTCTGCTTTTTATTTACAGCACTGACCTTTTAGCACAGCTACTTGTATTTTATGTATTAAGCACCTAAGTTTTGTCACTCAAGTAGCATTGTGGTCAGTATCTCTCTCTCTCTCTTTGCTAGAGAAGCTGGCACTCATCAGAGAGAGACAGAAAGAGTGCAAAAAAGTGAGAAAGCATCCCTCCTGGTCATGCCACAATCCCCTCTTCTCCATTTCTCCTTTCAGAATTTTAGGCATGCAAGTACATATACCTGGCATGATTTTTTTAAGCCACCAGTTTGGGGACTTGGAACTATAACCATACAGTTGCCCAGGTAGGATCCAGCCACCTTCACCACCCTACCACGAGCTGGCTCCAGTACAACTCATTAGACCAGATAAGAAAGGTCATTACTCCAGCAAGTGCTGGTCACCTTCTTTGCCCACTCCCCACAGGACCAAGGGCATTCGCCCACCCAGAGCACGGCTTCACCTTCGGGATTAGATCATGGCTATCAGGGACTCTGGGTTGCCTGTTCTGCAAGCCCTGCACCCAGTTTCCAGCACCATGGGGCTCCTTCTGCTGGCTTGCCTGCAGGGGATGTTCATATCCTAAGCTCCACTATTCAAGAGAGAGCTGTTAGCAAAGGTGTCTGTGAATCTTGGCTGTGAAAATGCCATGTTGTATGGAAAGGGAGGGAAAAGAGGAGGGATGGTGAAGTAGGGTGAGGTAGAGTCAAGGGACCAGCTTTTGCCATCACCACAGTCAGTTGCAGAAGAGTCTGAAAATTCAAATTTAGAACCTGGTTTTCCAGACACAGGCTCATTCCAGATGTTTAAAAAAAGCCCAGTTTAGGGCCAGCAGGTGGCAGGGAGTTTAAGGCATTCGACTCCCACATGGATGAGCACTGTTCAAGTCCCAGACCCCATGGCTTGAAAATCACACTGGGCACATAAATCCATGTTCCCGAAATTCTGAGAGAATAGAGAAGAGTACAACATGATAATCCCCAGTTGCGGGGAGAGTTGGTGATTTCTCATTTTCTCTCTCTCTGGCAGTAAGCACATGCACCTTATGGCAAAAACCTTAAAAAAATCAAAATAAAAAGAACTCAGGAGATGGAGTCTGAGGTCACAACTGGGCAGAGGATTCCAGGCATTGACTGAGTCATGGAGAGACAAACCTCAAAATGATCAAGAAATATATCCCCCTTCTCTGCCCTGGCTGCCTTGTCCACAATGTTTTTGGCAAAAAAAAAAAAAGAACTTAATTTTGAAATTGTGCTACTCATGTTGTTGTTTCTCTACACATACTTTAAAAATTTTGTTCTTGTAAAGTTACAGTTGTTTAGATAAAGGCAGAATTTATTTTATTTATTTTTAGTTCATTTGCCTGGTTTTTTCAGTTTTTAATATTTGGACAGACTAGACCTGATTATGTAATAGGTATTCATAGCTATCCTGGGTAAAAGGTTTGGTATAGAGGTGAGAAGAAATCACTGATTCAGGTGACTATTTTTGTAATATTTTTGTGCCACCATGTCCAGAGGGAGGGCAGAGTAGGGGAATCTTTTGCATACTATGAAGTTTTCTTAAAGTCAGTACTTAAGGAAACATTTATCAAAATGGCTCTTTTTCCTATTGTGAGCAAAGCACTGATCTACATATAAAATGGAAAAATGATTAAATTCCTAATAAGGCTGCATAGATAAATGGCTATTCCATGAAAACCCATAATGTAGTATATTAAAAAATTATTGTGGAACTTTATCTTAGGCAATAGAATGGAAGAACTTGAGAAATAACCCTTTATTTTACATATGTAAGAAAGCTGAGACCCAAGCCTCAGACAAGGTCCCATAATTTAAAAGTCTGGTGCCAGATTCCTAATTTAAAGAGCTTTCTGCATTCTCACAAATAGCTGATTTGTCAAGATGCTACTTAATATTACCTATGATTTCCCAATAAAAGACTCTATTTCTGTTAAACTAGTGTAAGTATTCCTATCTCACATCTCTGGATTCCTGGGGTGTTATTTAAGAATTTCTAATTATTATTTGTACTATGATTATTACTTTATTACCCAGAATAGACTAGTACTAAGTAAGCATTCTGCAAGCCTAAGGAAAACTGAACTTACAGGGTAAACTGTGTAGTTATGATCTTTAGCTTTTAATTTAAGAACTCCTCAGTTAAATAATAAAGGAGGGACAGCTGGTGGTATGGTGGTTAGGGTGGCTGAATCCCACATGGCCCACTGCATAATTCGAGTCTGGACCTGGTGGCTTGAAAAACATTCTAGGCACATGTGCATGCATGCCCAAAGTCCCGAGGAGACAAATGGAAGAGAAAGGATTGTGGCATGGCTGTTCCCCATAGAAAGTACTTTCTCACTTTCTCTCTCCCTCTTTCTATGTCTGCTGCTCTCTGATGAGCACATGCACCCTCTAACAAATTAAAATAACAACAACAATAATAAAGGGATAATTTAATAAGAGATTGTCCTTTGGGACAATATTCAGTAGAAGCCTTCATTCTATACTAAGAATATGTTAGCTTTTGATCTTTAATCTGTATCATTCCCCCACCTCTCAACTTTAGATTAAAATATTAGAATATAAGATCCAATTCAGTTTTTATAAAGCATGAACAATTAAAAGAAAGCAAAACATTATTGTTTTAAAAATTATACTTGTGATTAAACGTTAAAGAAATTATTGATTTTATTTTGATGCTAAATCTATTACATCTGTGCAACACAACTAAAAATTGATTGAGTGGAGAATAAATATTACAACCCTAGTTTGGTTTCATTGTATGGAAGAAAAGAATGTATCTCTTTAGAAATGAAAATATGTCTTGGGACCAGAAGTTAGCATAATGGCTATGTTGCTGGACTCCCACGTAGTCAATCGTGATTGGAGTCCCAGACCCAGTGGCTTAAAACTCATGTCGGGCGCGTGTGCGTATGTGCCCCAGATCCCAATGAAGGAGAAGGGGTTGCGGTGTGGTCATCCCCTCTGGGGGGGGTGATTTCTCACTTTCTATTTCTCTGTCTCTCTCTGTCTTTCTGGAGAGCACACATGCCCTGTAGCAAAAACCTCTCCCCCTGCCAAAAAAAGAAAAGAAATGAAAATATATCTTGATTGATATGCACTGTATTTGTGCCGGGAGAAAAAACATGTTTTGTACACTATAAAGATGTATGGTAATTAAGTGTAAATAATAATTATATATAAAAAAGAATTATTATACAGAAATATAAAGGAAAAAACTACAATTATAAAAAATCTATGGTAATAAAAATAATAATTTCTGTCAACAAGAATATTATAAAACAATCATGCAAATATAATTTCTTTTTAAATATGTATTGTAATTCATAATTTACATATAATAGTTGTATATTTTTATGGGCATATTGTGGTTTTCTGAAACATGTACACAGTGTGTAATAATCAAATCAAGGAAATAAACATATTTACCATCTCCAAGGTTTTTCATTACATTGTATTGTGTGTATTCAAAATTTGCTCTTTTTTTTGGAAATTCACATTAAATTTTTACCAGTGTTTCTTAATGTGCTATAATAAATGCTATTCTATAACTAATTCCATTTGTTTATATGTACTTAAAAAATGGAAATATAACTTACATAAAATACTTCCGTTCTTAACATACAGCTTGATACATTTTCACTTGTTGAGTCATTCATGCAACCATTCCCCTAATCAAAATAGAACATTCTAAGTCCACCACCCCTCACAAGAGTCCCATGTCCTACCCAGATAGTACTGCCCCATCCCCCAACACTACTGTCAGATCAACATGTTAATTTTGTTTCTTTTTGAGCTTTCTGTTAGCAATCAGTCACCATGAACTCTTGGGTGTCTGGCTCATTTCATTCAACATTACGCTGATCAGATTCACACACGCTATGGTATGTATCAGTAATTCATTCTTTTTCATGTGTACAGGGACTGATAGGTCAAAGTGAATAAGTATGTTTAGCATTAGTAGGAAATAACAAATATTTGTCCAAATTGATGATAACAGTAAAAGTTTTCATTATTTCATGCCCTTACTCATCCTTGATACATTTGGTCTTTTTTAATTTTAGCTATTCTGGTGGATATGGAGAAGCTTTAACTTGCATTTGGAGCTCTTTATATATTTATTGGCTATTTCAATATTTTCTCTTGGAAAGTGTTTTTTAAGTCTCTTACCCACTTATAGTTGAATTTATTTACAAGTACAACTTCTTTATATGTTCTGACTATGAAGTGTTGTCTCTCAATTTTGGTTTAACTTTTTCTTTCTTAGTAATTTATTTTAATGATCAGAAATTCTTATTTTAATAAATGTTAATTTATTTATGGTTACTGCAATGGATATGTTGTACCATTTCTCACTTTAAAAGCTTGATTGGTTTAACTCTCACAGTTAAGTCTACTACGTCCCATTTCAAATAATTTTGTATGTGCTATAAAGTAAGAGTCCCTGTTCTCTTTTAAATGAATATGCATAATTCAAATAACCCATCACCATTATTGAGAAGTCTGGTGTGCCTCTCCTGAATTGAAGTTGATCTTTTTTTTTTTTTTCCAAGAAAGTTTTGCTACACAGGGCATGCGTACTTGCTAGAGAGACAGAGAGACAGAAAGTGAGAAATCATTCCTGGGGGGATGGACACAATCCGTTCTCTTCCATTCTCCTCTCGGGATTTTGGGCATGCACACACATGCAACTGGCGTCAGTTTTAAGCCACTGCTTCAGGTACTCAGATCACAGTTGGCTACAGGGGAATCCAGCGACATAACCATTATGCCGTCTGCTGGTCCCTGCAGTGGGACCTAAGTTAGGCAACCATATTATATGGCTCTTTTTATAGACTTCCTATTCTTTTTCATTGGTTTATCTGATTGTCCTTACACCAGTATCACACTCTCTTAATTATTGTTTTGTAATTATAGGCCTTTATGTCTATTAATATAAATCTAGCTGTGTTGTTGTTCAATGTTGCTAGACTTTTCAAATTTATTGGTGTTTTTACATACATTTTAAAATTACCTTTTCAATTTCTACTAAAAAAATGCAGGGTGTTTTGTTGTTGTTAGCATGGAGATAAATACCTTGGTTCTTGTCTCCTCGAAAGAGTTTAGTCAATAGGCATACAATAAAGCAGAGTGAAATAAAGTACAAAGCAGGAGAAAAATGAAAATGCAAGTATACTCCTGAGAGGTAGCAGCAGGCTGGTTCCAAGGGAGGACACCAGCCGAAATGCAGATTTTTAAAATACTACACTGAGTCTCTAGACCCAACTTAGATTCACATTAAACTATTTTCTTATTAGAACTATTGTTTATATCTCTAATCATTAGGTTGTTTTTAAAAAAGATTATGTATTTAATTTTACTTGTCATTATTATTATTTTAATTTTACCAGAGAGAGACAGAAAGAGAAAGTGAGAATGTAGGCTGCCAGGTCTGGGACACAAATGATGGTTGTCCATGTAGGAGTCCAGTGCCTTCACCACCACATCTGCCCGCCCCTAATTATTAGGTCTTTAATTTATATCACTCATATTTTGTAGTTTTTAGTGTAGACAATGGTTTCTGAAGCTCAACACTCCTGACAATTTGTGTTGAGTAATTTCTTGTTGTGTGAGGGAGGTGGGAATAAGCAGTAAAGAACCTGTCCTGTTTATGGCAAGATGTTTAGTAGCATCCCTGGCAACTACCAACTAGATGCCAGTAGCCTCTCTGCAACTAAATGAGTCATCCAAAAATGTCTGTATTTATTGTTAAATGACCCATGGGGGAAACTACTCCACTTCACTTGAGAACCACTAATGTGTGAAGTTTTGTTTGTTTGTTTGTTTTTTGGTCAGATTGATTGGTATTTGGGCTTTTTTAAAGATCTTGTCATCTCTATATTTTATATCCCATGATCCAATATGTTTTGTTAGTATATCTTAACATAAGGGGTTGAATTAGTAAAACAGACTTATGTGCACGTTAGTCAATATCATAATTATTGATTGAAAAGACATATGCAAGAAGCGAGTACAAATGTAGCATCTCTTTTTTTTTTTTAAGAGAGAGACTTTTTCTATTAGGGCATATGTGCTTATCAGAGAGACAGAAAGAGAGAAAGTGAGAAATCACCTCTTAAGAGGATGGCCATGCCACAATCCCTTCTCCTTCATTCTCCTCATGAGATTTTGGGCATGCACACACATGCACCCAGCATGAGTTTTAAGCCGCTGGATCCAGAACTTGAATTATGGTTGGCCATAGAGCCTTAACCACTATGGCACCCGCTGGTCCCCAAGATATAGCATTTCTTTGGAGAAGAATGAATCTGTCTAATGTAGCTCCTGAAAAATGTTCCTTTGGTTGATATTAGCATATATTTCAGTTTTGGATTAATAGGTGAATTCTGAAAATTATATGCAAATGCTTAAAATAAAAAACATTTAAAAACATATGCAGACTTATTTCAACTCTCACATGAAAAGTGCTTAGAAGTCATAACTCTGACACAAGAAAAATGATGGGGGAAAAATCAAGAATGCTTCTTGGATCCATCAGATAATTGATGAATTGAGAATTATAGGAAACAACCACTCAAAATCTAAAAAATAAGCAAATAAAGAGACTCACAGATGAGATTAGCTTACCTGGAGTTGAAACTGAAGGACCAGCAAAATGTAGGAAACTTACCTGTAGCTTTGATGAGTTGCTAGAAGAAGGCTATGAACTGGTGTGAGAGTGAGAAATCCTGAGAACTAGAGTAAGGATGGATCCCCACACTTTTCTTCAGTGTTTTCTCTAGGTTTTAGCTCTATGTGCACACATTTTGTGTCTTCTCTGTTCAACATGCTGTTTAAAGTATAAAATAAATAATTAATTTCAAATACTATATTTTGCTATTCTGTTGTCCTAAAGTGAATAAATAATAGATTAATTTTATAAATTCATAGGACAATTTACAAATTCCTTTATAGGTTTTAAGTTTGTTTTTTGGTCAGATTGATTCCTAGGTATTTGGGCTTTTTTAAAGATCTTGTCATCTCTATATTTTATATCCCATGATCCAATATGTTTTGTTAGTATATCTTAACATAAGGGGTTGAATTAGTAAAACAGACTTATGTGCACGTTAGTCAATATCATAATTATTGATTGAAAAGACATATGCAAGAAGCGAGTACAAATGTAGCATCTCTTTTTTTTTTTTAAGAGAGAGACTTTTTCTATTAGGGCATATGTGCTTATCAGAGAGACAGAAAGAGAGAAAGTGAGAAATCACCTCTTAAGAGGATGGCCATGCCACAATCCCTTCTCCTTCATTCTCCTCATGAGATTTTGGGCATGCACACACATGCACCCAGCATGAGTTTTAAGCCGCTGGATCCAGAACTTGAATTATGGTTGGCCATAGAGCCTTAACCACTATGGCACGTGGGTGTCCAGAGCCTTAACCACTATGGCACCCGCTGGTCCCCAAGATATAGCATTTCTTTGGAGAAGAATGAATCTGTCTAATGTAGCTCCTGAAAAATGTTCCTTTGGTTGATATTAGCATATATTTCAGTTTTGGATTAATAGGTGAATTCTGAAAATTATATGCAAATGCTTAAAATAAAAAACATTTAAAAACATATGCAGACTTATTTCAACTCTCACATGAAAAGTGCTTAGAAGTCATAACTCTGACACAAGAAAAATGATGGGGGAAAAATCAAGAATGCTTCTTGGATCCATCAGATAATTGATGAATTGAGAATTATAGGAAACAACCACTCAAAATCTAAAAAATAAGCAAATAAAGAGACTCACAGATGAGATTAGCTTACCTGGAGTTGAAACTGAAGGACCAGCAAAATGTAGGAAACTTACCTGTAGCTTTGATGAGTTGCTAGAAGAAGGCTATGAACTGGTGTGAGAGTGAGAAATCCTGAGAACTAGAGTAAGGATGGATCCCCACACTTTTCTTCAGTGTTTTCTCTAGGTTTTAGCTCTATGTGCACACATTTTGTGTCTTCTCTGTTCAACATGCTGTTTAAAGTATAAAATAAATAATTAATTTCAAATACTATATTTTGCTATTCTGTTGTCCTAAAGTGAATAAATAATAGATTAATTTTATAAATTCATAGGACAATTTACAAATTCCTTTATAGGTTTTAAGTTTGTAAACAAATCCATTTTTCATTTATTTTGCCATTTTTCTCTTCTCTTTTACATATTAATCACAGAAGTTTTGAAATCTTTTTCTGTAACTCCATTTTTTTAGTCATCTCTGGATCTGATTCTATTAACTTTTTGTTTTTTGAGAGGTTTTTCCTATAGGGCCACTTGCAATCACCAGAAAGACAGAAAGACACAGAGAGACAGAAAGCAAGAAATCACTCCCTAGTGGGGATGGCCATGCCTCAATCCCTTCTCCTCCATTCTCCTCTTTAGGATCTTGGGCATGCATGTACATGCATCTGACCTGAGATTAAGTCACTGAGTCTGGGACTCAAACCGCGGTCGACTACATGGAAGTCCAGCGACATAGCCATTATACTAATTGCTGGTCCCAGCTATTTTATACTTGGAATATCACTTACTAGCTGCCTTTTTACTTGTTTAATAGTTATTGACTTTATGTTAAATATTATGAATATTTTTATATAAAAACTCTTCATTATATCATGTTCTTCTGTACTGTGGCAAGCAGTTCATTAGAAGCATCTACTATGAAACTAGCAAGACTTAATTTGAGGATCTCTACCCTGGTCTGTATTGGTTATTCTCTTCCTCCTAATTTTTCTCTTTACATTTTAAAAAAATTTATCTTATTTATTGCTTCATGAGAGAAAGAGAGAGACAAAAAGAGTTACCCTAAATAGGGTCTTTCCATGCCATGATCCTTCCCCAGCTTCCTAGCTAGTCAGGTTCACATATGTGGGTTTGCCTGAAATATGCAGGTCAACCCAGAAAATGAATTTGAGCCTCTCACATGGCCTTGGCGTTACTCAGCCTTCCCTACCAAGTGTGCCACCACAGCAGGGTCTGTTCTTCATAAACCTTTCTGAGTTCTTAACTGAAAACTAATTGTTTGCAAAGTACTCTCCACTCTGCTAGATCAAAAATTCCTTCTTCTTTACAATACTGTGATCCTTTTAAAATCTCTGCACAACTTTTCAGCAT